>NC_056564.1:18749567-18769235 GCF_013358625.1 Macadamia integrifolia | reverse complement strand
TCGGTCCGAATTATTCGCGATTTATATTCATTTTGGAAAAAGTCGCGAATTTTAAAGAATTTTATTTTTAATTCGGATTTGGTCCGAATTTTTGATAAAATTCGGAAAAATTCGGTTCGGCCGAATTGATAACTATGGTTACATCCACTAAAATAGATTTTAAAAATATTTATTTGATCCCCAAATCATTTATTGTTTGTCCTACTCAAGATAACAGTAAAATTTAATTTCCTAAAGTATCCTTTTACTTCACCTCTATTCATAAGGCTAAAGTTAAGTCTTATAGGTTGACCGTTCTTATCTTTTTGAGTCTGGATCCTTTCAACTACTTTCAATGAAAAAAGGATGGATGAGCGATCATGGGAAAAAGATAACATAAATTTTTTAGAACGAAAGTAAAGATACTTAGGCTCCGTTTGGTATCGTTCTAAAAAAACGTTTATTGAGTTTTTTCGTTCTATTAGAACGAAAAAACAGAATCTTCTGTTTGGTGCACTTATGGTCCGTTTCTGTTTTTTTGGAACAAAAACTGAAAAAAAAACTGAAAAAACGAGATTGGACGGAACTCCAAAATTCCCAGTTTCGTTCCATTTTACAAAAAAAAAAAAAAATCTCCCGATAAAAATCTGAAATTTTGAAACACCATTTTTCGTTTAAAAACTGTGTTTTGACATAGAAACTGAAATTTTCGTTTTTGACACGAAACGACATTTCTGAAACAGAAACGATACCAAACGGGCCCTAAGAGTCTTCTTTATGCTTTTAATTAAATGTGCACATTCTTATAGTTTGAAAAGATGGAATTATGATTTTCCCATTAGTTAGTACATCCCAATCTTGTCATTCCATTGCAGCAATTTCATATTTTCATTTAATCTTTTTTTTTTTTTTTTTTCAATATAACTTCTGAAAAGTATTTGAAATTTAAAAAAAAATGATATGGTAAGTTGTTGGTTGATATAGTGAATTGAAGACACTGAATATATGATAATTAGGCACTGGTCTATTTATTTGTTAAGAGCAAAAATCAAGAGATCCACGACTCATAACCTATCGTCCAAAAATAGGTAGATTGTATGTAGCTTATTTACCTGCCAGTGGGATGAAAGCTAATGCATGAAGAGTATAATTTTATGAACTATCAGAATATAAAAAATCTTTGGTTTAAATTGACAGCAATCTCCACAATCACATACAGAAAGCTCTTTCATATGTTATTAGAACTTTTTAGTAAACACAACATTTTGTGAAAAAGAACACGAGTAGAAAGTCTCACCTTAACCAAAATAAGATAAAATGACTAAAAACATCACTCAAATCATATGTCACCAGCCAAATCTCGCAACTGAATTTTAAAACCATCTATGTGTGTTTACCAAAAAAGAAAAATTATGTGCAAATATTAGAACAACTAATACGTGATTGCTAAGGATGCTTGATGGGGTATTGTCACACAAAAACCCTTTTTTTTTCTTTTTCTCAACTGGCTTTATTGATGTCTTTATTCTGTTAGAAGCCCCAACCCATGAATACATATTCTTGAGTCCAGCCCAGCTCCGCCCATCTTCGAGATAAAACCCTAACCTATACCGTCCAGGATGGGCTCAACCCGACCAACTTAACTAATTTGTTTAACCCTAGCTTGCATTGACACCTGTGTTGGCGCTTTTCAGAACAAACCCAGCTCATAAGGTTGAAACTCCAGCCCAGCCCATGTAAAAATGATCTAGGCCCAGTCGAACTCGAGTCCGCCAGTTTCAAGTTGGAACCCTACTCGTTCCTAGGGTTCGGGTTCCAGTTCATTGCAACAGTTAACACCGTGAAACAGATATTCGTGAAATATATCCTGTGTTAGGACCGTCAGATTAGCATCAATTCTCTGTAGCCTATGGAAAATCTACCAAAAAGGTCCAAAAGAGGGGAGCACCATACGTCCTGGATTAGGGTGATATTTCGACCCTCCTTTACCTTGGAGGTATTTTAGGGTTTCTAAGGAGCGATAGGAACAGAAGAGGAGGAAAGCGGCAGCCATGGTTCTCAAGTATGTTTCTCTCTCTTTCTCTACTTTAGTTGTTGTTCTTTGATTGTGTTTCGTGGAGTTTGCTATGGTAAATCGAGGTCTGTTCGTGCTTCTGATTCCAATGCTTAACGTTTCTGTGAATTCTTTGGTAGTTTGATGGCGCCGTTTTGTGTCTGATGAGTGAATCATATATATATATATATATATATATTTTCTGATTTTGGCTAAAGTTTGATTTAGATATCCATTCCACTTTTAATTCGTTCGCTTGTTTCAGTAAATTGTGAAAATCATGACCGATTGATTTAAGGGTTATTTTCCGATTATAATCGGATCCCGTTAAGGAAACAGATTAGACTGTGGTTTCTTCTCTAATATTTGCGCCCTGTTGCATATGCTTCAACTTCAACTGTTGCACTTGCCTTGTTCTATTCTGGTTAACTCTTGTTTTTCTGCTTAAGCCAACCGTTTACTCTATTTATTGCTTTATCATTTTATAATGGTTTTGCGTTTTATTTTTTCATTTCGACCCTTTCCATATAGATTGATTGTCTAAGCTTAGTCGACAAAAAATTGAGGTTTGTCACGTTTGAATTGTTGAGGAAGTCTATTTTGTTCTGTTTTAAGCTGATCCGGTAGATCTGGAACTTCCAACTGAAGGTATCAACAGTTGGGCCTGTTTATTTTAAATTATGAATCCATTTATCTGAACTCTATAATCAACTGAATTCATTGCAATGGCCAAATATAGAGGATGCCCATGTTCAAATAACAAACATTTAGTGCTACAAAAAGAGAAATTATTTGAGAGCTGCAAATTTATTTAGGAATGTTTGGATGTCGTGAAAAGAAAAGACAAATGTACAGATTCTGTGCAGTTTTCTTACAGTATGTTTTCCCACTGTAGGCTGGAAAGATTCTCCCAAATTTTACAATTTTCACTGAAACTCACTGCAAGTTTTTCTATTGCCCCGAAGTCAAGTACACTCCGTTTCTGGATGAAAAAACTTTGTTTTGTTTCAATTCCATGCAACATTGCTCCACTGCTGCTCTGGTACGAGCTTTGTTTTCGAATAGCTCTCTGCAGCTCCTCCAACAATGGTACCATCACCTCTTTTGTGAGCTAAAGTCTGTTGCACCACAGCTGCCCTGCCCTTGGCTATGACTTGCAGCTGCAGAATCGCCTCACTCCTGCAATTCTCCCTACTCAAGATCCTTGATCTCCTGACCCAGTTTGTTGACCTTGTAGGTTGTTCTCTCGGCACTGAAGATTGCCGTTGAGAAGCATCTGACCATTCACCCACCCTCTCTTCCCCTTTTTGTGTTTATCACAGCAACCACACCATCCATATCAATCCTCCTATCTACCGCCTGCCATGATTTCCCTCTGTTTGAGCACACACCATCACCAGCTGACATGACTGGCCTCTACGTGAATTATGAATTTTGAGTCTCAGGAAGAGAGAGAGGTAGAGAGGTGATTTGGTGGTGGAGTGATAATAAAAAAGGAGAGGACAAGGAAAGAAAATAAAAAAATTAAAACAGATAGTTAGTGTCTTCAGTGAGGAAGATTAATATAAAAGATGAGATTTTAGTTGAGAATAAAATAAGAGGGAGACAGATGAGAGATGGGCGCTTGTTCGGTGTTGGTTCTCCTTCCATTCTTTATTTCAAGAGGCTCTTTTGCTTCCTTCCTTTTGTTCAAATGGGTCTACGGGATTGAGTTAGTGGCCTTTTGTTGCCTTTCTCTCCTTGTAGCTATCTAGTCATTAGGATTTGTTTGATGGTATTGGCGTTGGAGCGAAGATGATGCAACCTGCAACTGGGGTCGTTTCTCCTCCCACCACCCAGCTGATCAACAGCACCAAAAGCATAGGAATTGGTGCCTAGCTCAGATTTCTCACCCTCCCCAACAACGCCCAACAAATTCCTCTAATCTTTAGTGTTTGATCCTGTTCCAATTTCCTTGTTGGTCTCTTTCTGGTCAGAATCTTTGCCTCTCCTGGTCAGGCATCTCGCTTCTGCGACTCATGGTCATGCGATCTCACACTTAGAAACTCCACAAAAAGTTCTCCTTTGGTCTTTGCTTGGGTTCATCAGCTAATTGAGACTGAATGGAGCATTTTTTCTCACCGAAGTTGAAGCCCAGAAGATCGGAGACCGTGTGAGCGGAATCACTATAACCAGTCTTCTTCGTTTCCGACCTCTCGATGATTTATCGCCATATTTTATTCTTTTTCTTTTCTATTGGAACCAAGCAATGGATCTTTTTTTTTTTCTTTTCTTTTCATATCATTTTTTTTCTTGATATCCAAACACAGCATTGGGAAAAGGAACAAAGCAAAATTCCAAGGAGATACCAAGGCTTGAATAATGGATTAAAACTACGTCAGAGATTTTACGACCAAAATATATTTGTATCAGTAGCTGTTAATATTTTATAGATAAGTTTGTGTTCATGATATTGCATTGCAAGCGTGCTATTACATTTTTATTTATTTCTTAGTTTCATTTCGTGAGAAGAATGAATCATAGATTTGACATCTGTCCGTGCTTTCTCTATAGCCAAATTTTGGATTTAACACTTAATGATTGCTTTTCAGGACTGAGCTCTGCCGTTTCAGCGGTGCCAAGATATACCCTGGCAGGGGTATCAGATTTGTTCGTTCTGATTCGCAGGTGAGTCTCTGCTATAGATTTTCAGCTACTTTAGAGTCAGAGTCTTCATAACATGTCACATTTACTGCTCTCTTATTTTTTGGATGATCAGTAGTTAGTTCTCACCTTTTCTTTCTTGTGACTGATATCACTTTCATTGCATTTAGGTTTTCCTCTTTGCTAATTCGAAGTGCAAGAGGTATTTCCACAATAGACTGAAGCCTTCAAAGCTCACGTGGACAGCCATGTATAGGAAGCAACATAAGAAGGTAAATATTATTGTCATCATGCTCATCTTTGTTCTCTTTTTTGCTTCAGAAGTTTTATAAATGTTTTTAAATTTAATTTGAGTGCTATAGTTGATCAATGTTTTAATTATTCTGATTGGTTTCTGTCTCTTAGGACATCGCTGCCGAGCAAGTAAAGAAAAGGCGCCGTGCTACCAAGAAGCCTTATTCAAGGTCGATTGTTGGTGCCACCTTGGAGGTGATCCAGAAGAAAAGAACTGAGAAGGCAGAAGTCCGAGATGCTGCAAGGGAGGCTGCTCTTCGGTATGCTCTCCCTCTTTAGTGCTTTCGAATTTGGCTTTCTAGTAATTTCACGATTCTTAAGTGGACCGATACTTCAATCGGTGAACAAGGTGCTCCATTGAAATACTGTCTTATTTGATTCACTGATTACTTTTGCATTTTGCAGTGAAATTAAGGAGAGGATCAAGAAAACCAAGGATGAGAAGAAGGCGAAGAAAGCAGAGGTGACGAAATCACAAAAAGGACAGACCAAGGGCAATTTGCCCAGGGGTACTGGGCCAAAGGGTTCCAAACTTGGAGGTGGTGGAAAGCGCTGATTTGCCACCTTCTTTTAAGCTGATACCTGATAGGTTGTTTTTCCATTCTGGAGATTTTGTATGGATTGACTTGGATATCCAAAACTTTATTGGAGATATTTACCCCGTATAAATTTGCAAGTGGAGTAGCGATTAATTCTTTGGAAAAAGTTATCGTCTGTTGAGTAGATTGGTATTTTGATTCTGAAAAGCAATCGTTTCAGTTTGATGGATGCCTGAGGCCACAATGATCGGCCACAGCTTGAAATCGTTAATGATTCTGAAAGAATGCATCATCTGTTAATTTTTTGGTAGTAACTTTGAATGGATACGTCTATTGTTTATTAATTACTTATGTTACATTCTACTCCCGCTAGGATACTTGCAGTGTAACTATGATGAGAGCCGGGTGTGACAGCTCAACTATGGAACAAAATAAACAGGCATTTGTACGTTCATATGCATGGTTATATTTTCTTGTTTTGACCATGGTTCAGAATGCAATGAGTCCTGCTAAGGGTGTTAATATATAATCGAAACCGTTTATCGGAATCAAAACCAATTGTTTATGCTAAGGATGTCAATATATAACCAAAACCATTTATTGGAATCAAAACCAATTGTTTATCGGAATCGAAATTGATTGGTTATAATTGAAACCAACTGTTTATAGGAATCGAAATCGATTGGTTATAATTTAACTAAACCGCACTATGGTAAATTGATCCGGTTTTGGTTTTATAGGCCATAATTTCGGTTCAGAACTGAATTAAATCGGAAAATCTATGGTTAACCGACATCTAGTATTAAGGACTTAAAGTGTTTTGAAATTCGATGGGGGGAGGAAAAAAAGTGCTAAGTACTAACCGAGAAGAGAGCTTTTCTTTCACACAATCACATTTCTTGATTTTCTAATTTCTAGGATCATAGTTAATTATTAATAATATATGTAGTATTTTACATAGAAAGTATATTGTCCTTGGCAAAATAAATGTATATTGTCTTAACTCTCTAGGAAATTTAATATATGTAGGATTCACATTAGTTGTAGGATGCAAACCATTTTTTAAAATGACATTATTAACCCCATGTAAATTGATTGTGAACCGAATAATAAAAATCGATTAAACACCGCTAAAATTGAAATAGGATGAAAACGATTCTAATTTCACCTTCTTCCTATCCGGTATGATTTTGGTTTTACCTTATCAAAATGTAAACTGAACCAAATAACCAAAACCACACTGTTTGACACTCCTAGTTCCTATACCTTATATAAAGGGGGTCTGCAATCCTCTGAACCACGGCATTTCATGCTTCTTAAGCTATCCATATTAAGTACCACTCAAAGAATTATAATTTTTTGCATTTTATGCTCATCTATTATTAGGTATACCCTTGATAAAAATATTTTGTTGGCCTGTAAATTAAAGAACCAACGATCATAAATGTCTAGGATTGGAGGAAAAGGGTGCCTCCTGAATAGACCTAATTGTTGGAAGAATATATTGTATATGGTTAAGGGTTCTTTGAGCATGAGGCATAGGATAAACCTACTAGTATAAGGTACTTGGGTGGGATTCTCATATTTCTTGAGGGGTAGGATGGTCATTTTGTTCACCTTTGCTTTGAGGTGTAGGAATTACGTTGCCTTTCAGGCCAATGGGAGCACGTGTAGAACATCAACAAAGGTAGGATTCCCTCATTTTTTGAGGGGCAGGATGGTAATTTTGTCCACCTTTGCATCTAGGTCCAGGAATTATGTTGCCCTTCAAGTTAATGGGAGTGCACGCAGAACATCAACAGAGGTAGAATTTCCACTTTTCATGAGGAGTGGGACGGTAAATTCGACCCCTATGTGTAGGTTTTTTTTAATTTTTTTGGTAAAATAAAATAGAAGGTTAGATACTTTTCCTTTGGTAGAACGATACCGTTATGTTTACCATTATGTTTTATTTAGACATTATATACAAAAGCTACCTCAATATAAGTGTGATTAAGTTGAATTACAGGGTGTGACAAAAGAAGATAATGGTTGCGGCTAGGGCGTTGAACATGCTGGTGTGTACTCTCAGGTGTGTACTCTCACATGGCTCCCATGCGCGAGTGTTCCCTCTGCTAGGAAGGCAGGGTTTATTCACCCTGTCATTTATTTTAGATGGACTAAAATAGGAATGTCTACACTTTGGGCATGTCAACGTGGCCAACAGCTTTCACCAAAAAAAAAAAGATGTGGCCAACAGCCCATCCCTTGCATCATGACCTGCCCATGATGGTAAGCCATGGTACATAGAGGGGTGGAGATGGCCACGCTCGCACAAGCAGCTATATATGCTCAACTATCCTCGGTGGCAGGTCACATTGCACAAGAACTAGAAAGGACTAGGAGCACATTTTGATCCAATTCTATTTCCCAGAATTCTCCAATTCTGAGAATTGAAGAACTGTCTTTGAATACACTGTTTGCGTCTCCTATTCTTCTCCTTTTCTTTGTTTGATGACAACCCCCTACCCCCCTCCTCCTCCCCATTTACCTCTTATTTACTTGAGCATTGTTGAAGCCTTGAAGGCCAATCTCAGGTTCTCAATTTCTTACCTTACTATAAGAATTGACCTTCCAAATTAGAGCCAAACATGTCCATTCTGATGGCTATTTTGATTGGAAGAAGTTTTCCTAAACCCTTGGAGGACTGTTAATCATATCTTAGGGTTCACAAATCCCTATATTTTAGTACCTTTCCAAAAATAACTTTTCCAATACCCTGTGCATCTCAAGCCCCATGCCATGGGCATAGGAAAACTTGATCCATTTGATTTAAAATCAAAATTTAAAAATAGAATTGATACCAAACCAAACCTGAACTTAATATTGTCCACACCATTCAGGGATATTATTCCCATTCATTATAAATTGTATTGCAGAGTTTCACTTAGCTCACACTTAAGAACCATGCACTTAACTATTAGTCTATAGACATGGAGAGAACAGGTTGAACCAAAAAAAGAAAGACATGAAGAGAAAAAGTAGGGGGTTGTGAAAGGGTTTTTATGGGGGAAGAAGGAAGTGACCCAAACCCAATTTCCATTGGGTGTATCAGTTTTGAAGTAAAATCATCCTCTACAGTGAGTGCGGTGATACAGGTGGTACAGTAAACATCAGATGGTGGAGAGAACTTTAGGATACGTGCGATACGTGCCTGGATGCTCTCAGTCATCCGATACTAAAGAATAATCAAAGAAGTAAAACCAGTAAAACCGGACTGAATGCAAAATGAGTATGCTTCCCCCATCGGGTTGAGTTTTGATATCCCTATGGCCCTAATCTTGGAGGTCCGGCATCAATCTGAGGTGAGTTTAGAAGTCCACGCCACCGTGGGGACTGTGAGCATTCACCGCCACGCCGAGTACATGGGTGAGGTGGAGGGGCGGGGTCGTGGAGTAGCTTGGAAGTAAGTAACGGAACCACTAACCGTGGCAACCGATTCTCAAGTCTCAACCAACCAACCCCACCGTGGTGGGCCCACAAATGGCGTTGAACCTCCTGAAAATATCATGGATTGGTGTGAGAAGAATCCTTCTATTTATCTGGCGGCTGGTAGAGAGGCCCACACTCAGGCCCACTAAACACGTAAAACACACGTAACACACTGTCTCACTGGGACCCACTCTCACCAACCGCACACTTTCTCTTTCTCCAATTGCTGAGTTGTTAATTATAACGGCTGGACCCACTCTTTATAAGTGCATTTTTTGTTTTACCAAAATACCCTTATGAATGTTAAAATGGTCCCGGGCACCTATCCACCATTTTATTTATTTATTTATTTATTTTTGGGGGGTAAAATCCACCATATTAGTACAGCTGAGTAAGTTAACAGTAAAGAATAAAGTGTATTTTTTTTTCTTTAAACTAAAGTTGATGTTTATTGAAAACATAATAGGGGTCTTAGATTAAATATGATGTATTTATTTGTTGGCATGAAAGGTGATTTTTCTCGATAATTTGATTTATTTCTATTTTATGTTTGATGAAATCTTATAATTCGGCAATTGCGAGCTTTGCTCGTTTTCATGAATAATAATTTATTTACCAACAAGAAAGAAAAAACTATTTACATATTAGGCTAGATTGGTTATGGTAGCTAAATATTTTTGTCTAAAAGTTAAGAAAATTTTAAAGTATCTATTTCTTTTAGAAAATAATAAAAATCATGTTTATGAGAAAAAATAGAAGACAGTCAAGGCTTATCCTAGTGGTCGGTACTTCTCCCTTAGGAGAATGCTTTGGGGACTTGATAAATGGATCTAAATTCCTTGATCCCTTCGTGGGTTCTTTTTTTGACTATGGTATGAAATGATATTGCATTTTCCATATGTGCTACTAGAATTATTTATTTGTTGTTCTCAACCTATAATTTGAAAGCACAGTTGACACCCCACCACAAACTCCAATCAGAAGTTTGAAAAGGATAAAGAAAAAGTATAATTATCATACCCCATTACCCCCACCTCATTTTCATATAGTCAATTTCGTTGTTTGTCAATGAGATTAACATAGAATGGTCAAAAGCCCAAGATGTATCAAGTTGTTCATGAGAGATGATAATATAACTCAAACCAACAATTTATATCACTTCACTTTCCTTGGTTTTGAGCTTTCTAATTAGAGACCCCTTTTCCCTTGTTTCTTCATTTGTGATTACCAAATCATTTCATTTTCCTTCATTGTGAAGTTTCAATGAAATCTTCTTTTTCTTATTTTGGCTTAAGGTTCAAAAAGTTCGAATTAGTATTCAAATTGGATCTAAGATCGAATTGGAATCGATTAGAATTGATTCAAAAATTGTTGAAATCAACTAGAAACAAATAAAACCCTAGAAATGCTATATAGAGCCCAATTCAAATTACGAAAGAATTAGGATCAGCCGAATAGGCCAATTTGACCAATCTCAACTAAATCCCTATTTCCTACCCTTCCTCATTGGTTAAACTGATTATAACGTGCCACCCACAACCCATATCTGAATTGATATTTTTTTAAGGTCATTGTCATGTAATTATCTAAAACCCAACTCAAACTAAAAAGGGTATATTGGTCATTAAGTAAATTAAACATTTCCTTACCCCTTTTCTCTTTCCTTTTTGATTACCCTCCCCATCCTCTCCACGAGTAACCACCCCACCTCACCCCACACCTTCCATGAACGTGTGAGGAAAACGAATCCGAATCCAAATCCCCTCCCCTCCCCTCTCCTGCAATGGTAACCACTCCACCCTATCTCACACCGTCCACCACACCCATGAACGGTGTTAGATTAGGTGGGGTGGTTATCTTCAGGGAGAGGAACCTTTCTCGTTAACAACGCTGTGAAAACACCCGGTAACCGGTAATAAGCGAACGCGGGATATACTATAACTGCCACACTTCAATTGGGCCCGGGAGAAACTCGAAAGGAATCCTCCTCTCTCTCTCTCTCTCTCTCTCTCTGCGTTTTATATTTCACCGATGAAGGGTTTCATCTTCACCGACTCTCCCTTACAACCCACTTCACCTCTTCGTGTCTGCAGCGCAGACAAAACTCCTCTCTTCAGGCAAAGGCAAACTTGTTTATTTTTACTTTATTATTTCGTTTTTGTTTGTTACTCTATAGTTTTTCTGAGATAAATCCATAGGAGGACAGTAGCGATCTTGAGGGTTTGCAGAATTTGAGACGAACAATTGAGGAAAACTACACATGGCGAGCGAAGATCTGGAGAGCAGAGGTGTTAAGAACAGGAGTAATGGCTACCCTTATTCGTACTACTCGTCTACTTATTACCAAGATACTACAGAGAAGCAATGGACTTCATGGTTGATTCCTGCGTTTGTGGTGGCTAATGTTGTTATGTTCATACTAACCATGTATTTTAACAATTGCCCCAAGAACAAGGATACTACTGGGACTCAAGAACACTGTGTGGCCAGGTTTTTCGGTAGATTCTCGTTTCAGCCTCTTCGGGAGAATCCCCTATTCGGACCCTCATCCTCAACGTAATTGTTCTTTCCATATTCTTTTGTCATGTTCTCTTAATTCCTGTTTGATATTTTATTTCTTTCTCCTTTTTGGATGGGAAATTTGGGTATTTCAGTCTGGGAAGCTTGATGAGGCTTTTCAATTGGTACACACAACATTTTGGGGCGTTTGGAGAGATGGGTTAGTTTTAATTTTGTTACCATGTTCTGTTAAGTTCAGCCCTAGACGCAGACGAAAATTGTCTATGGTTATGGGATCTTTGAGTGCCATGAGGCATTGGGAATAGAATGAGATGGTTCCTTGCCCTCATTATGGTCTGGGGAAGGTTTTGTCCTTCTGTTTCCTTTGAAAAAGGTCAATCCTTTAGGCTGTTTGCATTTGGACATTAATGTTTACTAAGGAAAGTCAATAGTTCAATTTGGAAAATATGCTTTTCTGTTTTTTTTTTTTTTTTTTTGGGGGGTGGGGGTGGTGGTGGGGTGCTCAGAAAGTTTCACAGATGTGAAGGGAAACCTACCAATCTAGGTTGTTGGTGGAGGCTGCTCAGATAATTTTTTTAGATAGTATTTGCTGAAAGCATACTTTAATTATATTTAGGATATAAAGAAACATCCACCTGAAACTCTTGATCAAATTATCATCTTGTTTTATATCTGCGTCTCTATTTAGTAATATGGTATTTAGATGTAAGAACCTGTTGCTTTTAATCAGCTTCTTCAAAATGCACTTAGAAGCATCCAGGGAATAGAGTTTGACAGCTTGTGATTTCTTCTTGCACCTCTGCGTAGATAGTAAGCCTACAAATGAGGAATATAGTCTATACTTTTTCAAGTTAAGGTAGAAAAAAAATTGTTACACACACAAGTACATGCTAGTGTGGGAAAAAAGCACAAACTTATAAGCTTCTGTTACTTTTCAATGTCTGAGTCACTTGTTAATTCCTTCGGCTATTCGTGGTAATGTGATTTTTATTTTCTTTTTTTCTGGGTTCTGAACTTCCTTATCGCAAGCCTTATAATTTTTTAAGCCTTGATGGTAAGCCTAGGGTAGTTGAGTGGTATTGCAAAAAGAAATTCCATGAAATTGATACTCTATCGATAAGTGGATTATACTTGCTACCTATAAATTTAAATCAATAGGCAACACTATCTTTAGTTTTTCCCTACTTTTTCAGGTTGAAGAAGTTGGGAGCTCTTGATTGGACCAAAGTGGTCCACGGGCATCAAGGATGGAGACTTGTCTCTTGTATCTGGTTGCATGCAGGAGTTATTCATCTGCTTGCGAACATGTTAAGTCTGCTCTTCATTGGGATCCGCCTTGAGCAGCAATTTGGGTTTGGTAAGCTTTGCTATTCCTATTGTTTTGCTTATTTGAGTTGATGGGAGCTGGAAGTGATCCCTACTTCAATTTGAGTCTGGTTTCCGTTATTGTTCATCATCTTCTTTTTTATTACTACTTGTGTTGGCATCGTTTAACCTTTGAGTGAAATAGAATCTCCTGACTTGTTGGGCTGTGTCTCTTTCCTCTTACTCTCACCTATCTACTATCTCATCTGTCGGTCTCATCCTTCCCCTATTTGCTGTTTGGATACTTTTTTCTCTATTTTGTTTTGCATGGATCCATGTAGCCGACACCATTAAGTTGGGATAAGTCTAAGTTTGTCATTGTAGATAAGTGAGGGGTTGGATGTGGTGGTGTTGTCATTGTTGCTGTTATTATGCAACTTGTAGCAAAGTTTATCTAGACAGGGTTGGCAATGTTTTTTTCCCTTATATCTTGTGATATCAGCCAATTTTGAATTCCTTAGTTTGTCATCTTAAGCAATTTCCTTGTGAACGTAGTTGGTTTTCTGTCTGGGTCTTTTCTCTGCATTTGTTTAGTCTTAATATCCCTCTGTCTAAGCTTTAGCACTTACCTTTGGTATGATTTTGCAGTGCGAATTGGGGTTATCTACCTCTTGTCAGGTTTTGGAGGGAGTGTTCTCTCTTGCCTTTTCATAAGAAGTAACATCTCTGTCGGTGCATCTGGTGCACTGTTTGGACTTCTTGGAGCCATGCTTTCTGAACTTATTACAAACTGGACTATTTATTCCAATAAGGTAAGAAACTGCCTAGCATGTTTCACAAATTGTTTTATTAATATCATGTAAGACTTGGTCCCGATACGGAATTCCCCCATGATAGAGATATAGACAATCCAGAGATCTTTCATGTTGCAACTGACTCAAAAGGTAAATCCTTCATGTGGTAGTTTTCTGCCCATGGGACCCTCCCATTTCACAAGAGGAAGAAACCTATTTGTGCTTTTCTACATTGAAACTTGGCTCTTCATGAGCTGGCATTGCAAGGGGAGATCTAATATATGGTGAGTTAGATGGCCGATAGCAGAAGGGGTTCTGAACAGTCTGTATAGGCCATGTCCTTCTTGTGGTTAAAACAGAGGTTATCTAGTGAAGGGGTTTAGCCACCAACTGCAGAACCTTTTCCCCATGTAAACATTAAATTGGTTTTACATAGGTTTCAAGATTTCTTCTGTTGAAAGAACTGCTAATAATCTTCTTCTTCTTCTTCTTCATTTTCTTATCTCTGTATATATATACATTGGAGAAAGTGGGGACATTTATTATTATTATTATTATTTTGAGCACTCATTTTAGTTGCTTAGCAGTTCATTATGGATAATTGTAAATTTGTCATTTTAATTGCTGAGCAGTTGATAATGGATAGTTGTTAATTGGAACTAGCATGATAATTAAGGTTGTAGCCTCCCATTACAATCCCAACTTTTCTGCTCATGCAGGTTGCAGCATTAGTGACACTCGTGATCATCATCGCCATAAATTTAGCTATTGGAATCCTTCCTCATGTTGACAATTTTGCACATATCGGGGGATTCCTGACAGGCTTTCTCCTCGGCTTTGTTCTGCTGCTCCGACCTCAGTTTGGCTGGGTGGAGCGCGGGAATCTTCCAGCCAATGTTCATGCTATATCCAAACACAAGCTATACCAATATGTATTATGGTTCATCTCACTGGTTTTGCTGATTGTTGGGTAAGTTCAAGCGATTGAAGGATATATATTGGCTTTGATTTTGAGTTGTAGTCCATCACCCCGAGTTTGATTGCATTAATATGTTGCAACTTTGAGACTTTGTCATTGTCTTCGTTTGTTATAAATGAGACTAACTTTAGTTGTTTTGATGTCAAAATTTGCAGTTTCACGGTCGGGCTGGTAATGCTGTTTCGAGGGGTTAATGCGTATCAGCGATGCCACTGGTGTCGTTATCTTAGCTGTGTCCCCACTTCAAGATGGAAATGTGGGAGTAACTGAGTCTTTGAGGCTTTTGTCTTGCCATCTGAATTTTTCATTTTCCCACCCTGTTGCTTGCTATGTACATGCACATATGGTTTGAAGGATTTGGGGTTTTCCCCCCACTTCTCTCTGCTCCCCACCCCCCCCCCCCCAACCTCTTGTCATCATGTCCCTAGACTTAGAACATGAAGGTTGTATTGCATTAGGTGTTGATTCCTGCTACTCAAAATATGTAAACTAGTATATAGATGATTACATTGGTTGTGTATTTTTGAAATTTTTAACTAATAGCATTCTTTATTATTCTTGTTCTAAACTTCTGAGTTGTACATTTTACTACTGGTGTTCTTATTCATTGAGTTGTACCCTCAGATGCTTAACTCTTAGGGATTGGCAATTTAGTAAGTGGGTTAGTCTCAGTTTTTTTATTGAAGACCCAAGTAATAAACTGGTTGGCTTATTAAAAAAGGGGGAAAAATGGAATTGGTCAGTTAATTAATTAATCCTTTCCTATTTCAGTTTAATCAAAACTAATTATGGAATGAGATCAACTAACAGATTAAAATACTATATATATTATACAAGAAAGAGAACTCAAAACTCCTACAATTAAAATATCATACCCGGTGGGACTCGAACCCACAATCGCCTGATTAGAAGTCAGACGCCTTATCCATTAGGCCACGGGTACTGTTTGTGACAAAGCTTGTGTCAAACTATTTAAATTTGTTGATTTACGATATGAGACCCCAAAAATTAATTTTCCAGGTACTTGTTCTCATGACATCTTAATTGTGAGATGTTGGACTTTTCCAATTGTTACCCCTGGGCAATGGTGCTCTTTGTATTCTTTGTTGTTTGATGGTGGCTTAACCACATCATCTACTAAACAGACCCTCTTCTTCTGTTTATGTTTTAACTCATCATTAACTCCTGTTACTATTAAGGTAAATCCAAGAAATACATTTTCTTAGTTGAATCAAAGGACTCAGTCCAAATTTTATTTATTGGATATACCCGTGTGTGTACCTACAATCGTGTATCTATAGCCCTTGAGATCTCTATTTATACAGTGTTGGATCTCGAGCGGTGATTGTCCATGTCTTCCAAGGACATTGTTTCCACTGATGTAATCCAGACCCTGGTTAGGAAGAATGCATATAAAACAGAGTTTTAAACTCGTTTTTGTTTTTTATTGTTTAAAATAAATTTTTTCATATGCTTTCTGTATAACCAAGAAAAAATGGCAAATGGAAAGCATTCCCGTTTTAAACAAGTTTAAAAACGGCAATTTTTTTTTTTTGGGGGGGGGGGGGGTGGGGGGAAGGGTTTTAAGACCCCTCCAGACTTGTTGAACATAATGGTTACTTAACTAATGATATCTTTCTCTTTCGATCGACATGATTTTTTTGCCAACATGAAGCTAACTCGAAGGCTTACATTTTTCATGATATCATCTTCAATTAAAGTTCAATGCACGGACCCTAAAATTAAGCTACAAACTGATACATATGCTAAAAAGTGTTTCTAAAATGATGACTCCCAATTTCAATTGAACTTGAATAACATTGAAAGTGTGATAACCATGTTGACAACAATAAAAAACATCATAGACATGCTTCGTTGCTAAAAAAGACTTTGGACGTTTCCTTTTGTTATGATGTATGAATTTAGAATTAGTGTTAGATGATATTCACTGATGTATTAGAACTTATGATGAGTCAAGGAATATATATGCATTAATGTTGGATGTTTTAATTATTTTGAACATTTGATGCAGATATTCATCTAATAATTTCTTAATTTACAATGATTTTTTTTTTAATCTACATGTTTAAAATCCGTACCGTCCGTTTATTGTTTTTGGTTTAAAACCCATACCGTCTATTTATTGTTTTTTGTTGTTCTGTGTTTTTTTGGCCATATTGTTTGGAATTTTTCACCGTTTAAAACTCATACCATATGTTTCTATTTTTTTGCCCTCCCCATTTTTGCTAACTATGATCCTGGCTGCAAATTATCTTAGTAATCCTTGTGGGCTAAGCCTCTTGAAGCTTCACCTATATTTTGATTCAAGTTTATGGAAACTATGAAATATAGAGTGGAGGAAAACTACCCATGATTACCATGGTCACCAGAGGTGTTGCCGTCTGAGTCACCTTTAAAATAAAAATTCGCATCCATACAACAATCTCTTAATAAATAAATAAATGGAAGAAAAAACACTACCCAATAATATATACCTACGCTAAGACAAAATCAGTGCAAAAAGACCATACTACCCCACACACACCCAGGTCTACATGCTACCTCTTACCACTCCTTTCCAACCTCCAACGTTGCTTCTTAGCCTTCTCAATTTGCTGGATCCTTCTGCATGAATAACCATGCCTTTCTATTAGCTATACGTTAGGTTTAATCATCCGTCAGTTCTCTGGGCCATAAGTACACCACAAGGAGGGCAACCCAATTTTGCACAAACTCCCAACTTAGCTACATTGTTAGCCTGACAGAATCAGTGATGCTGGCAAAGAGAAAATATCTCCTAGACAAAGCCTGGATTTCTAAACAGGATACTCAACATCCATATAGTTCATCAGCTATTGTGAATGGGGAGAAAGGATATATTTAGCCATTGTATCATTGATTGTTGTTGGACAAATAAAACTATTTTACAATGGATTCCAAAACTAAGTCACCCTTGTAACAAATAAAAAACCATCTGACAGTATCAACAGCCTTCATTTGAATCCTTCACCCCCTAACATCTCACAACTTCAATTCTTCTTCCCCCCGTCCATCTCATACAGAAATAAACCAAAAAAAAAAAAAGATGGCTGCATTTTCTTTAATGCATGACATTAACTTCTTGGACTCCCAGAAGGGAGATTTTCCTCTTTTCATTTTAAGAAAGAAAGATACTCCTACACTGTAGATTAAGAGGCTGTCTTAGTGGGAGGCTGAAGGTAGCTTCCATAGTATCTTGGTTGCCACAAGAATCTTCTCCCTTCCTGTCGATTCTGGTTCTGGTTCATGAATAGTGGTTCTCCATCTTACTACACGTGCAATGCGAGCCACCTTGTCAACGACTTCAGGGGAATCTCGAACAAGAACTGTTCCTTCTGGGCGCAAAATCCGGTCCATCTCCACCATTAGATCAACAAGATTACACCTGCAACCAAGAGCATTTGAAGATAAATCCAAATCTATATATTGCAATCGATGAACAGATGCATAAAATGAAAAAAATCAAATTAATTATTTTCAAGCTACTTCGGTAAACTCATCTTTTTAACTGAGACATTTGACTTGAGTTTACCTATATATCATATAATACAGGACAGCAAAGAAAGGTTCGATATGACCTTGCACTATTCAGCCCACACTAATCCACAGACCAACCTTCAGATAAATGAAAATTTGAACAAAATTTGAACATAGATGCCCAATTACTTTGGATTCCATGTGTTGGAAGAATCACAATTTTGGGTTTGAGATGATCCATACATTTCGAGAATTAACTTGGAGACTGACACACTCAAGATTGGTGGCCCATCAAGATGCTGACACGCGGCATCCAACCGTACGTCCGGATACAAAGGAAATTTGAATTCACCATGGAGACACAAACGACTTCGAATACCAAAGTCCCGAGGAGATCTAAGCCCTCCTTCCGTAATAGAGTCATAACAGGACTCTACCCACCTGAAGGAGGGAGACAAGATAACCACTAAGTGAAGGGAATATTCCCCATAGAAAGAGGAGACTTACGAGATAAGATCGACCAAAACCGCCCCACTCTCATCAAACAGAAGGACGTCTCCTAGTAGGACTCTACAGAATCCGATTCTATAAAAGAAAACCAAGGAGCCCGTCAAAGGTAAGTTCACTATCTCGCTCACTATTGCTCTCTGAATACTGTTGCACGGTTCTCTAACTGGGGTGTTGGAGGACTAATCCCGGAGCCATCTCCGGGCCTCTGCCTTCTGTATCATTGCAGGACAGATGTTCAATCGAACGTCTTCTACAGATTCTCGGCAGCTACAGAGACGTTTGATGAAATTGGAATGATTTAAATCTGAATTTGAACACATGTTGTGCTTGCATTTACTTAAAAGTATCTCTTTGTTGTTAGAGAAATGGAAAAGAGCTAGATCTTTAGAAGGCATATCACAACAGTAAGATTGGCGGATTTTGTAACCACTCCCAAAAGTTAAGATTCGAATTGCAAATTTCAGGTCAATGGTATGAAACAATATTTGCTTTCAAAGTTAGGGTACTCCTGCTATGAGCTTTCTAACATGGTGCTTACTTTGGATATTTAATCTTAAACTTCGAATATTAAGACACATGAAACGTCATAATTATATTGCCCATGAATCACTTATTATTAGCAGCAATGAAGCCATTCATTAACTTCATTTGCCCAAATTCAAGTAGAATGCAAAATTGTAGACTGAAAAGGAACCTCCAACCGTTGCTTCATATTTTTGGACTGAAGGCAACAATCAACACTTTGAATATCCTTGCAAGTAGGCATTCTTGAAAATTAAGACTGATACTGGAGGAATATTTCATAGATAGCAGATATCCTATTAGTTAATGGCTTTTCTCAAATGGTCATTGGTTTTATAGAAAGATAAGGTTTTTTCCCCTTACTAGTAGAGGGCTTTTCGAGCTGGGGCAGGGCATTCTTTGCTGCGGAATTTGTTTTAGCCAACAAAAGTTTAGTGCTACTCCTTTTGAGTAAAAACATTCATGTTCACGCAAGTTTCAACAATACCGTTGTGACTGTTACAGATGTAGGGGGTCAGGTGATTTCTTGGTCCTCAACTCAAC
>NC_056564.1:18745540-18749527 GCF_013358625.1 Macadamia integrifolia | reverse complement strand
AAACCACAGCGGAAATGCTATTCGTACAGTGGTGGATCAGGGTATGCAACAAGCAGAAGTCATGATAAACAGTCCCGGTCTCGGAAGAGACTATTTTCAAATTACCCAAAATACTTCTGCAAAGGGCTCCACACCAACATCCTCTATTTGAGCTATTTGAGCAATCACAGACAATACCAACACCTGAATCTGAGGAGTTTCTAGAAGCCTAAAGGGTTAGGTTCAGAAACTCATTTGAAGACCAGAATCGCAATGAAGGGAAAAGACCAGATTTAGAAGAAATCCAGTAAGTAACAATCAACAACTTAGATGGGTGAATTCAACTCTCCTTGGGGCCCTATCTATAAAATGTTATTAAAAAAAAAAAACATAGATGAGAATGAAATCCTGGTTGAATGCCACTTTAATGGTGTAGAATAATTCCTCAAAATATGATTGAAATCAGAAGGTCAGATATGGAATTATGGACTAATCCTATTGCCAATAGGACTTTAGAAGAATCACACTTTTTAGGCGGATGCTCTATAGTAAAGCCACTATAGACTTTGACCATAAAAAACCCGGCAACATGAAGTTCTTTCTTCTGTTGGGGAGCAGCTGCTGACATAGGACTCTAGGAAGTCAACACCAAAATCAAAATTTGAAACAATGAGTGCGTTTAGAATACTATCCAATTGAAAACCGAGCTGTAAACAAGAGGAACAGAATCTTCCAGCAACTAGAGCATGACGGATAACTGAACAGATTCCAGAAATTACTTACCTGAATCAGTGATAGATAGACTAGAAGAAAGATATAAACCAAGCATCCCACCTGGAACTAGGCTAATATCCCATCAGCCAACTTTAGCACCTTACCAAGGGTTGTTGCATCCCACAACAGAGCATTCTGAATCCAACAAAACATAGAGCCAGCAAAAGCCAATTTTACTTGATAGCAAAATCATATGGAGCTCTAAGGCTTTTTACAACAATATATATATAAATATATATATATAGAGAGAGAGAGAGGGAGAGAAATGTGTACTTACAACGGGAAAGAAAAGTGTACTTCCATTAGGAAAGAAAGAAATAAGAAACTCTATCCATAAGAGGAATACACGTCCCTTATAACTAAAACTCTATCTTAACTAGTTAGAACTGGTGTCTCACTGTTACGTGCCTAATTTCTTGAGAATAGGATATTATTATTTTATTTATAATAAATAATATGATATTATCATGTCTTAGTTGTAAAGAAGTTGTGGGTCTTATCTTGGTTAGTGGATTAGTGGTAGAAGTAGAGCGTGTTCTTAGGAGTTGGTCATTATCTAGCTAGTATTTATATGAGTTCAAGTTGTAACTTAAAAGGGAAGTAATGAGAAGTCCTAAAAAACTCTCTCTTGGTTTTATTTTAAGAAGAGGCTGGCTACTTCCCAATTAATCCGAGACCTCAAGCTTGGTCAAAAAAGCTACCAAATCATTCCTATTTTATCTTTGTGTTATCTCTTTATTATCTCTTCTCTCTATTTTAGATGTTTTCCCTATTTTCTCTCCTCCCATATTGGTGTATGTGACACTCACATGTATCCAATATAGGAATAGAAGTTCTATTCATACAAGACTATCATATCCTTAACAACCAAAGAAATAAAAGTTGATGAAATAAAATACTTAAACTAAACTAATAAAGTAAATCCTGTATTCTAAACTCCTTCCCACAATTTAGGTCCATTAAAGTGACCTATTACAAAGGAAACCCATCAGACTAAAGGCCCAACACATTTATAACCCAACCCAAATCTTATTTCCACTGAAATAAACCGAATTCTGTGTATCTGCAGCACAATCCCCTTCGCATTCTTTGACGTATTTGTTGTGTTGCAAAAAGGAAGTCCTAGAAAGATCAAGGATATGAATTGCTTGATCTGGCTTTGACTTGTACGAGTCCTTATTCCTTAACAATAATCTTCAAGTTCTACAAGCCAACTGTTCAGCCTATGTTTCTCTATTAATTCCATGGCCTGCTACTCCTCCAGTAGTTACTGTCCCCCCCCCCCCCCCCCCGGGGGAAACTCAAATGCTCTCTGGTATAAACAACTCCTAGATAAACCAAAAGAATTCGATCACTTATCCGATGGTTAATTAGGTAATTTTTGTTTCTTGAATGGTCTCTAATTTACTACCTTATGATGTATTAACTAATAACATGTTTTCAGTATGCACAATTTTATTTTTTTTAATATGTAATATTAATCCTTTGTGCATACCAAATGGCTCATGCATAGATTGAAAATTTAATGCACAACAGTTTGTGACAGAAAGATGAGGTTATAAAATTCAATACCTGTTTTTGCTGGAACCAGCATGTCTTATAAGTGAGTCGATATTGGCTACATGTATGAAATCATAAGTTCGAGGATATGTTGAAAAAGGCTCACACCTGTCAACACCAATCAGAAAACGATTAGCACACCCATCCAATGTCGATAACTAAAGAAACTTCCTTCCTCTAGTTTTAGGAGGGAAAGAGCAACATATCAATTGTTTTATACATGGAAAGAGCGACATGCTGATTGTTATATTAGAGTATCAAGGCAGTTAAACTTGAGCATTCGATTCCAAAAATTTCCCAATCACTTTAGCTCGTTTCCAATTCACTCATTGATTTATTTCTTGAGTTTATCCTATAATGATGCAGAAACTGCAGCCTTCTTGACAAACTAGAATGCTTCGGATTACCCAATTTATGATGAGAAATATCAATTGCTGTGTTAAAGCAATTAAAGAGCAAATAGTACACATAATTGGCTACAATTCATTACTAAGGAATAAGCATTTTATGGGTTAGGGATCTACAATGAATTGAATTCGTACTCCATACAATTTTCATTAATAATCTCCGAAATCTTACCAAGTCAATATAATGCAAACAATGCATAAGATTTTAAACATATGGCATCCATATAAACCTCCATTGTAATACTCCTTCTCAGAAAAGGGGGTATTAGAACAAGAACATACCAATCATGGTACACACCAATTAATCCTCTATCATAAATCACACCCAAAGTTGATGACTTGCGAGGAGGAACAACATTCATCACCCATACTGGATCAGACAATAATGCTGCTGCAAGACCCCCAAAAAGGGCATTCATATCCATAACATTGCGTACAGCTGGGGTCCCCATCTTCAAGTTGAGTGATTTCTTGTAGTATGCAACCCTTCTTGCCCAACGTCGTGTATCAGCCTCAAACACTTCATTCCCATTTTTCATTAATTTAGCCCTTGAAGGAGGCTTAGTTAGCCTATCTGGCCAGTTGGGAATGGATCCAACAGCATGTTTGCCCTTGAGGGAGGCCATCTTACTTACACAATTCTTCAGTTTGAAATACCTGCAAAACCATTGGAGTTAGACACATTCCACCTAGATTGAGCCTTTGCCCTAATGGTCAATGGTTGGAATATTCTTAAACTTGAGAGCGCAGCCCTTATTATAAGGGATAGCCCCACCAGTTATTTGAAAAGGGAACAAAGTGAAATTGGGAAAATCATTGGAGCTATCACATTTTGAACTCCAACCCACCCAAGAATCAGTAGTTAAGATTTTAGACCAAATTGACTGAACTACTATTCCATATATCATATATGAACTATAATTCTGGCATGACACCTGAGACTGTTCTCCTCTTCAATGCTGAATGACAAAGCAAGAAGAAAGATGGAATTGAGTTTTGTTTTGGTCATGGGGTGGGGGAATCCGAATGATTGAATTACTAGTGCAATCTTCACAGTTGTTTTAAGCTGTTCCAGGTGTCACAGTGAGAATCAAAATAAGAAAACTTGAAATCTCTAAAATCTCTTGCCTTAAGCCATTTAAAATTGATTTAGAAGGAGAAACCTTTTTGTGTAATAATTCTTTGAGCGTCAGTAATATGTCCTGCTTGTAGAAAGACTACTGCAAAATACTTTGGTTGAGGTTTGAACCCACTACCCCCCCCCCCC
>NC_056564.1:18703112-18745520 GCF_013358625.1 Macadamia integrifolia | reverse complement strand
CCCCCCCCTAAGTTGATTCAAGTGATTCCAGTGAACAAAAAATAAAATTAAACTTGCCTATTTTAAATTCCAGGGGCGCACTGGAATGATGGAGAATTGAATGCAAACATCCATGATTGGATTCATTTGCTTGCTCTTTCTCTAAGCTTTTCAATGATATCAAAATAAGCCGGCATGATTTATGTATATTCCAATTTTTTATGTGACATTTCCTGTAAATAATGCGCATTTAGTGGGTTATGAGGATATCCTATTTTTGGATTTTGGTTAATTCAAGAAAACGTAATCCCCCCCAAACCCCGAAAGAAAAAAGAATTTTCAAATACGGAGCAATTTAGTGTAATCTGACCTTAAATATGAAGTGTATGGAGCAGGGAGAGAGGTATTATTGAATCTTTTGTTACATGGACTGGATTAAGTGCGAGCAAATGAAACAAGTTACAGAAGAGGGGAAGGAGGTATGAAGAAAATTTTGACTAACTAGCATAGGAAGCAAGGGAGTGGGAAAAGACAAGATTCTGCAGTGGTATTTTGTATCTCAAGTAGGAGGCTTCTGTAACTAAGGGTTAATCATGTATGGTATTGGGAACAGGACAAGATTCCGAAGTGGAATTCTTTTATCTCAAGTAGAAAGCTTTCTGTAACAATGGACTACTCTGAAGCAATAAACTAAGAAAAGAATCCTGGGAAGCTTACCATGCATAGCTTGGGTCATCTGAGTCATCACAAAATTCAAGCCCAAATTCATTTTGGATTGGGACACATGAATCAGTTGAAGGCTTTTTCCAGATGACTGTATTCCCGTCTACTACAATTAACTCATAACATAATGCTCTTGCTAGGGCCTGCAGGTCCGCCCATTCTTTATCTTGTTTAGGCCACTGTACAGGGGGACCAGAGACAACAAAATATCCACCTGGTCGAAGCAGCCGATCCACTTCCATAAAATATGTCCCATCTGCAAATGAAAAGTCTCATTTTAGTCAAAGAAAAAACCAAAAGAACATTATAAGTAAACAATTTAGGATAGGAAGGAAGTACGAACTTACTGTAGGCAGTAAATGGAATCAAACAACGAGAGCAATGCATCAAATCAAAGGAATGTGCAGGAAAAGGCAATCTACGAGTACCAAGCATTAGAACAAATGCTGGGATTCCCCTTTCTAAAGCAAACTGTATTTGTGATTTATGTGAATCTCTTGGAGCAAATGAGAGGGTTAAAATATCTTCCTTAAGAAGGTAACCCCCAAAGCTTGCAACCTACATGAAAACCAAGTCATGCATTTTCCTTTTTAATTATGTGGTACTTCTAAATTCAAATACAAATAAAAATTTGAAGACAACCGAGTAAACAATACCTACCCCACATCCCATATCTAGGGCTGTCCTCAAAACTCCTCCACTTATAGGAATGTACTGCCCAAGTTTCTCAATGTATTGAATGGCCCCATCAGGAAACATTGTTCCACCACCTGGAAAAACAAAGTATGGACCGTCTTCTTTCATCCAGCCCTGGTGGCCCTTCCTATCGGCAATTTTATTGTGTGGCATGTTGCTGTGCCATATCTGCATATCAAGGACAATTCTTAAGTACCAAGACCTGTAGATAACCTAAATAGAGTAACATCAAGTATTGAGGTCCTCTATAACCAAGTGGGAGTGATGAAAATATTTCAACATTTGATAAGTGCAGAAACTATCCAGATAACATCACTTACTCATTGCTTAAAAATAAAAGGGAAAATATTTTCTACCTAGCGGTGAATGAAACAACACAGATAATCTGCCAAGTTCTCCGGTTAAACCCACCAATGAAAACAATATGCTAGCCCCTTGGTAAGTAATAAATAATCCACCCACGGTGAAATATAGATTTCCTTCTTAATGCAAGGGTGTGTCGAGGTTGAAGCATAGTCTAGTGGCTTTACCAATCATCCCAAATCAAACACACAAAGTACATTCCCTTCTCAATAATCTAGATTAGACAAACTCATCTATATGTTGGTCTACATATGCATGTGGTTGTGTAGAAGTGCCTAGCTTGGGTTGTGCTCTGTTAGGTTAAAGTGTATTAGGCAAGTTATCGGACCAAGTGGCAGGACATGAATTTATTTATTTCATTTTGCAACTGATTACTATGTGATCAATTTTTTTGTTGAATAAATGGGATAGCCCACTAAACCCGAAAGCTTAAGCTATTAGGTGAAGATAGCCCAATGATATATGAAGACACATCCGAGGTCTTAAATAACCGATGTGGGGCTATACCTCTATAACTCCCAACATCTCAACAGAAAACTCATGGATGCTTTCCATAATTCCATCATAAATAACTTATCTAACGATTCTATATAATGTGCGGGGCTTAAAAGGTATGGTCTTTGGTGCCAAGCTGAGGCTCGATCTTGCACGCCTTAGAACATAAAGTCTTGGTGCTGAGCTGAGGCTTAGTCTTGTGCTCCTTACATAGTAAGGTCTTTGGTGCCGAGCCAAGGCTTGGTCTTCTGCACCTTAAAACGTAAGGTCTTTGGTGCCGAGCCGAGGCTTGGTCTTCTGCACCTTAAAACGTAAGGTCTTTGCGCCTTACAGCATAAGAATTTGTGTCAAGCTAATTAGTATGATAATGATCTCACAGATGAGGGCTTCTCTTTCCGACCATTGGGGTCAACTCGTCCTTTCCAAGTAGATGAGATCTTCTTTTACTGACCAGTTCGAGTCAATTTCTTTCCTTAAGGATGTGGTCTTTTTCTAACCTATTCTGGTATGTATTTCTTTCCTCAATGATGAGGTCTTCTCTTGCCAACCAAGTTGGGTTTGCCCTTGACCCTGATCGGCTTTTAGATGCTTCTAGTAAGTAAAAAATTAGGTGAATCTTCAACCACCAATTTCCCATTAATAGTGTCACAAACTCTAAAAGAGCCACCTTTTCCCAATTCTGGCATGCAAACCTCTCACAAAAGCAACAGATGAACTTATATCCAGAACCAGACCCTAGTCTACAAAATGTCCCATTGGACTTCATTAAATATCGGCCACAAGCAAGAATTTTATCACTAGAAGTGAATGGGACGGCCCAAAACTTCATCGCCAAATCTCATGAAGGATTCCAATCTTCTTTTTTGGGCATCATTTACAGCACATCAAATAAATACTGCAAAATAAAGGTCTTCCCTTTCCTTCTTGCGGGAAACATGAAGCATTCAAACGGCATGCAACATCTGGTTTTCGCATGATTTTGGTCAGATATAACTCTAGGGGGATTCTTCATCGAAGGAATCACCGATATGAGACCTTGCAGTTAGTATGGAAAGTAAGGTGGTGTGCACTAGTACATAGGCGTTGAAACCCTATGACTGCCCAGGGTAACAACTGTTAAGGATGTACGATTTAAGCTTCAAATTGTTCCTCTAGTTTCCTAACACCATTTCTCTTTAAAGAAGAGAAACTCATACAGAATTTCTTCCTCCTGTCAAATGGTGTAGCGGTTGCTTACAGAAAATGAATATTAATTGTCGGCAATCAAACAAGCAAAAAATAAATAAATGAAGAATCCAGCAGCAACCCAGTACATAAACTTCTTATTCCGATATGTCCTGCTCTAGTTCGAAACCCTATGTGCACAGTTCAATCATGGGGGAATATATTACCATGTGGAGTCAAAATTTAGTTAAAAATATAAAAAGGTCGAGTTTCGAAATCTTCGTTGTAGGCTTACAAATTTATCAAAAAATAGAAACATATAATAAGAAAGAAAGAGGCAACAATTAGTCAATTAGAAGGATAAATGAGAATAAAATACCTTGTGTAAGCTGTCTGGCCACTGGACAGGGATCCGGTAGCCGGCGGGCGGAGGTATCGAGCAGAGTGGAGTCTCCTCCGGCAAGGGGCACTGTCGCTCTCGGTAGAAATTCATCTCTCGGCTAAGTTGGCTATTCCTCCTGGGATCCTCACAAGGCATGTGATCGACCGCCTCAGAAGGGCAAGCCTCGATAGTCTGCTGATGCCCAGACTCAACTAAGGCTACCAGCTTCTGTCTCTGACGGGGATCACCTGTAGAGTGCACAAGCGCCTGTCGTCCCGAAGCAGCAAGGGAGTCACCGAGTGGCGTAAATACAAGTAGGAAGAAGACGAAAACAGCACCGAAGAAAGCAGCAGAGACCAGATCGAGGAGCCTCCATTGCCGAACATTCCGTTTCGAAGGAGGCAAATTCAGATGTCCCATTGTAGGAACTCAGATCGGATCAGAATCAGATACACATTGAGATTAAGATCCAAGGCTTTTCTGGTTGTTGCAGAATCAATGAATTCTTGCAAAATTTCCAATTCGCAGCGATTCTCAACGAAGATGAAGTCGGGAAAATGTAAGAACTAGAAGAGGAGAAGTTAAGAAGGGGGTTTCTTAAATCTCAACTCACCAACCCACTCGCATTAGTTCATACTGGAAGTGGATACTTTTACTTAAAATCGCTCTTGAACAAATCAGGTTTCTCCACTTCCTAGTTCCTAGAGTTACTGCTCGCCAGGAAAACTAGTAAAAGAGATGAACAAGGAGCGAGAGAACCTAGCGCAGACCGTACAGGACCAATAGTAGAACTGGACCTGGTTTGACCTATGTAAGAAGATTGGGAAAAACGAAGCCTGGGAGGCAGTTTTAAGACATTCTACTCAAGTTGATGCTTTTACTAGTGCTCTCATTTGTTGTCCCGATATAAATCTAAGAACAAATCATTATACTTAGATCTCATTATACGTGAAAATGTCTCCATCCACTTGCCAAGCCCTAGGTATGAGAGTGTCAATGGGCCTGGTTGGACTAGGGTTTTACTAAAGTCTTAATCCAATTCTAGGTCAGGTTAGAATATCTCATTCCAAACCCAATCTTATCGAGCTTACCCTACCCAGCCCAGTTTGGTATTGTTGGTTACATAGTTGCTTGATCTTGATGCATTGCATAGGCCAAAGACCAAGGTTTCTATAGATATGTAGATTGTGGAAAACAAAAGACTTTGTAGATCTTTTTTCTATAAGCACCTATATATTATTATTATTATTATTAACATATTTATATTATTATGTAGTTAATATACATGATTGGGTTGGGTTAGGTCGTGTTGTGTTGGGTTGAGATCTCAATAATTTTCAATCTTAGCCCACCGTACGGGCTGAAATCATAGCCCAAGCCTTGTTCGGGCTCAGGGTTTTGGCTACCAGGCTTTTTGACACCCCTACCTAGGTATGAATTTTCTTGGTTCGGGCTTGGGCTCGGTCCACTATCTCAGTTGCACCCAACCATACAAAAGGGATTGGACTTGAACTTGGGCTTGGCCTTGGGCTTGGTCTTGGTCTTAGGATTGGGCTTGGGCTTAGTAAAAGTGAACCTCAGATCATTCGACCCACATGCCTAACCTTACAATTTTCATTTCATACCTTCCCAAACTCATAGACACTAAATGGATAGATTCTATAAAGCCTTTGAGAGTTTCCCACTGAAGGACCTAAGCAATGAGAAGCAGTAGTAGTGAAGCTGTGAGAGTTTGAAACAATGAAAAGCCTTAACAAAGAGGTATGGGTTATGGTCATAATAGCTATAGTTTCCTTTCTCTTCCTGGTGGGTGGAACAAGTGATTGTACCACTGTTGCAGCACTCCTTACCACTTGTTCCAACTTCATCTCTTACGGAACACCGGATCCCGTGCCGGGATCTTCCTGCTGCAATGCTCTTGTGAGTCTCAAGATCATGGCTGAATCCACCAGAAGCAATCAGAAATTGCTGTGCAGATGCTTGATGGGGCTTATCATTACTTATAATACAAATGCCACTGCTATAGCTACTATGCCTGGTTTATGTGGAGTCTCTATAGGCTTCACTATTGACCCTAATACCAATTGCAACTAGCAATTATATCTCGTTCTCTCTATGGGTAATTGTAACTATTTCTTCATTTCATTCTACCATTTTCTTCACCCTCACTAAGATAATTTTTTTCAGTAATTTTTTTCCCCTTTTCTTGCGGTTTGCCAAACATGTGATTCCAAGAGGTGGTTGAAATTGTTTTATTTGCTCTGACAAAACTATGATACTAAGACAAACTTTGGTGCAAAAGTAAAGGCCATGATTCCAAGTTATGCAATGACAAGAAACCATAATTCCAAGTTTCGGTTTTGTTGATAAAACAACATTTTGACTCATAATTGAGAGAAATTGATGGCGAAATGTTAAAACTGGAGTTAGGACCACAGTTTTACAAAGGATTTCTTTTCCATTCTAATAATGGAGCTAGGGGTGTCAATGGGTTGGGTTGGGCTAACCCTAAGGTTTCTTTACTTGACTCAGTCTTATCGGGATCAGCCTAACCCAACCCGACCCTGAATGATCCCGATTGGGCTAGATTGGCTGGGTTGGCCTTGATTGATTCTGATTAGGGTTGGTTGGCTCTGATTGACCATGGCTGCCTCAGTATATTTCTAAATGGGAGGGGGGAAGAGAGTGGGAAACAATCATGTGAGTTGATCTCATGCATACACCCTCAAATGATCTCATGCATACACCCTCAAATCCATGCATGTAACAGTTTTCTTCCAGGAGCCTTTGTTCTTCACCCACCACTGTAATCTCATATCATTATTTCTTTTCTATGAAGCATTGTTTCAAGATTCACTTCCAAATATCCCATGAATGAAAGAGATTCTCTTTTCAATATAAGTGATGGAAAACTTAATCCCGAATGTAAAGTTAGACAAATGGTTAGGTTTGTATTTGACATTTTCCACTCAGGACCATGTTTTCCTTCATCCATGATGTTGAAGAGAATCTTTTCATTCATGGGATCTGGCCATTTGATTCAGTTGGGCAAGGGACATTTCACGGCGAAAAGAAAGGAGAGTTATCACTACTCCAAAAGTTGTTAAATCATAATACCAAATCACCTTGAATGAAGAGATTCCCTCTACTTTACATAACACAAAAAACTTTAATGCCTTCCACTAAGAAGAACCCCCCCCCCCAATAAACACTAAGGATGTTAATTTGAAATCGAAATCGTTTATCGAAATCGAATCGAGCCATTTACACTGAAACTGTAAAACTGTTTAGTAAATGGTTCGGTTCTGGTTTCTTTAAGTTTAAAACCAATTAGTTAAATGGGTTGGGTCATTTTTAATCATTTAACCCATTGGTTTCAATTCCGTGAAAACTGTGAAAACCGATCCGATTAACCCATTTAACGATTAAATATTTGGTTATTTTAACGAAACATAATGGTTTAATTTAGGAAAAAATTAAGGACCATAGAGACTGTCCAACAGTCTATTCAATAATTTACTCATATTATGTAGTTATGTAGTTAAATCCTTACTTGTTCAATGCCTCATTTAATTTGATATAAGATTGAAACGTTTATTAACAAAAGCAAATATTAGTAAGCAAGTGAATAAACTAGCAAACCGATTGCGAACAATTTAAAAACCATATGGAATAAACTGCAATCAAAACTGTTTAAAACAGTGAAATCGACACCATTTAAAAAGCGTGGAACTGAAATCGTTTACTAAACGGTTACGGTTTTAGAAAATGCAATCATTTAGTAAATGGTGCGATTTTGGTTTCAGCCAAATAAATGTGAACCGAACCATATACACCGAAACCAAACCGATTAACACCCTTACCCCACACACACATACACAGTAGGTGCCTTGGCCGTACAGGCCTATGCTTTGGACACGTTAGTTACTTGGTAGGTGTTGCCTTATGTCTAAGTCTCCTTCAACTCTTTGAATTGCCTAGACGATGCCGTGACAACTATTAGCACAACTACAACTTAAAAGAGCTAAACTAATTAACAAGATATATCATCCACTACCTTCATCTTGAAGAAAAAGGAAAATTGGAAAATTCATTGGTATAAGTATTTCAAGTTCAAACTATATAGACCATTTAGGACAAAGTTTCCTACCCTACTCTAATAGAAGGTTCAGTCACCGGCCTAGGGTCCTAAAATATCCCTCTCCCCTCCCCCATTGGACGAAGTGGCTAATACTTTCTTCTACCCATCCAAAAGCTATGATCAAGGATTCCCTTCACCATGACTCACAATTGCCTCTTCTAACAACAATGTCATGTGAACTTGGAAAGTGCATAGCGTGGTTAACGTGTGTAAAGGTTTTAATTTGGAGCTGATTTGACACAACTACCGTCCAAATTGACCTTTGTCCTGATAATTAACCACATTTAGTCAGCTTAATTATTTAATAGTTAATTAATTGATATTTTTAGATTATGATCAATGTTGTAAGGTCCCACTCCCATGAACTAACCTTTCTCATACTTTCTCCCAACAACCCAATCAATTGAAAATCCAGTAATGCTTGGTTAGAATTCTTTTGCTTTCGTCTTCTTCTTAATTTTAGCTAAAAAGGGTTAGGGGGGGAGGGGAATAAAGTTGTAATCCGTGAATCATAATTCCAAAATGACAAGGTTAGGAGCTTAGGTCTTATTATAGGATTCATAATTTGTCTTTGTCTTTAGATTTTACCACTCTTATTGAGTCTTGCCTCAAATGATTGCCTGGCCATCTTTCATTAAAGATTAAGGTCTGATTTGTAGTTTGCTTTTTAAGTTTTTCTCATAAAACAACCATATTCTTCTGTTCAAGAACATGGCCTACTCAGCATGGTTTCAAGTACCGATCTTGTATTGGTCGTATCAGATCGGTATTGGTCGAGACTGATCCCCGATCCCTGATTAATCTGGATTGGTTATTCGTATCGTTTTAGGGGTAAAAGAGTAAAAATAGCACTTTAAAAAAAGCAGGGGCAAAATCGACTAATACCCACCGATCCGATCCAATCTGGATAGATATCGGTATCCCCTAAATCCATGCTACTCAGTGCTAGTGTTCCCTATGTTTATCTCTCGTTACTCCTATTAAGGGGTATAATTGTCATTTTAAATGGAGAGAGAGAGAGAGAGAGAGAGAGAGGAGCACATGCATAGACTACACTAGCATAGGAAAAAGGTTCTCTAAGCTATTGGGGTGGGATAAACTAACATCTTTATGTCCATTTCTCTCCTCACTGCCCTCCAATGTGCAAAATTGTTCTTTTGCACTTCATTGGTACACTCTTTTATGTCACTTATTGAGAACCCTCTTTCTTTTTAATGATACATAAAATTCCAAATCTATGGAAACAAATCTTCCAAATTATTAACAATAAATTCACCCAAATGCATCAATCAATTCAATAACAACTTTTGGTATTTTATGAAGTGCACAAGACAAGGGATTGAGCTTTATATGAATTTGTGAGGTCTGGAGGAGTGAGATCTATGTAGTTTTACCCCGAAAATGTTAAGAGGCTGTTTCGATCGCTTAACCACCAAGTCGTAACATTCGTATCATTATTGAAATTGTTTTATCTACAAAAGGGAAACTTACTTAAATATATGAATATAACGATGTCAATTTGATCACCCTAGCAAGAATCCAACCATGGATGCAAACATTTGTAGGGTAAAAGCTTTTCACACTGCGAAAGTGAAAAACCACATCAATGAAAGGGTGGGAGATATATTCGTTTGATAAAAACTCATATTTTGTTTGAGGAGAAAGTATCGATGTAGACCCCACAATGAAGGGCAACTGCTTCCATTGTAGTTTTACAGTTTTGAATGATTGAACTTTAATCTTTCACAAGATGGCTTAAGACTTAAAAGATTACTACTATTACTGCCCCAGTTAATCGACAAAAATGAAAAAGGGAAGCATTGGTAAGTAGGACCCCAACATCTTTTTGATCCGACAACCGACAATGGACCTATTAAAGGGAAAGGATGAATCCAAAACTGGAACCAGCCGATACCAAACAATTCCGAATTGAATCCATTGATACTGCCAAAAAATCGTTTTAAATGCTTTTTTATTTATTTATTTATTGAAAAGGAACATATTTTAAGAATTAAAAAACTTAATTATTGATTACTAAAAATTAAGGGAGAGGGTTCCTAAAAATTAGTATTACCCCTACAATAGTGTACAGTAGAAGAAGGATCATGGAATTTCGTCCCCTACTATGTCTAGGTGTAGGGGCCACGCTACTTTTTAGGGTTCGTTTAGTATTTAGGACAAATAAATACTCACTAATCTCTCACTGGAAGGATTGGAACACACAACAGTAGCCCAGGCTTAGGGCGTATGATCTCATTGCAGGGCTTGACCACTCATATTCATCTCGATAAGAAGACGTCACTCCGCTGGGGTACGGCATTTGATAGCTAGCTTAGGCTTTTCGGCGTTTCTCCCTTGCATGATCCATTGTATTAGTCAGCGATAGTGGGCATGCTTTCATCGCTTCCATGCTCCTAGCTGGCCATTGAGGAACATGATGTCCAACGGGGAGGCAAAATGATGCATCCACCCCTGTGAAATATAATAAACTCACTCCATATACACCCCCTCATTGGCCCCATGCTACCACAAAGAGAGTGTGATCAAGGAGTGTTCTTTTACCCCAATTATTTAGTACTACATACATTTATAACCCTCACATCAAATATTAATATGGGAAAAAGAATGATCAGTGATCGTGTGACCTCTGTGCCCAAACATGGGAGGAAAATTATACCCTCAAACTTGTGGAATATAATAAATTCACCCATTTTGATTCTCATGTACACGGCGTCATTGGCCCCTACACTACAGGAAGTGTTCTTTTCCCCTATTAATAATATTAATATTAGGAAAAAAGAATACACATTGCCCCTATGCAAATTCTTCCAAACGCCCTCTCACAAACCATCCACGAATGATGGATCCCAAACCCTATCTCCTCAATAAATGCATCCCTATTGGACTATTCGTCACCCTCCACTCTCCCCTCACTTTGGGTATGAAACCCTCCTACTTTCTTTCTTCCCAAAAAAATATTAAAGATGATTATTTCTCCGTTTGAGGCTAGTCCATTTCATTATTAATAAGCTATTTGAATATGGTTAGATGGATCATTGAATTTTGTAGTGGTCCTCTACCCAAAGTTCACCAAACAACCGGACCGTAGCGTAGCCGGCACTCACCTCAGCATAAAGTCTAAAACCTAAGAATCCATTTTTTTAAGCATCACGTGATCCATCCCATCCCAATTCGGGATTAAGGAATGAAGAATGTCTTTCAATTAAGTCAAATACCCATCCATTATTATATTATGTTAAACCTTGGATGGTAAAAACCATCTAGAAATACACGATCCTTCAAAGAAAACCCAAAAAAAAAAAAAAAAAGGATTTGAAGAGGAAAAACTAAACAGACAAGCCAAATGTCCAAGCACGCATAATACAGTTCTAGTATCTGTTATGGGTGTAATCTCCATTGAAGCTGACTGAGTCACTGTGAATTGGGATCCCTAGTCTATCCAACCTGCCTGAACCTGGGTATGCCTTGTTCTTGAAGTTTGCATGTAGCACAGATGCCTTCTGAGCACTACTTGACTTGGTATCCCCAAACCCATGAAGAACAGAAAACCTTTTGGTTGAACTACACTTTTCAAGCTCAGGTCTGTGTCTTGGAGCACTCTGAGATCTAACCTTAGCCCTAAAGGATTCTGTGTTTGCCATGTAATTGGGGTAATCCGAGTACCCGCCGAATAAGCTTTGGGAATCTGAGTACCCAATGAAGAAACTTCGAGAGCAATCACTCTTAGTCTTGGCACTACCAGGCTTTGATGTTGCAGAGAAATATTGTGGGCTGTTGTAATCGGCTGTGCAATAAGATGTGTCATCAACCTCATGATTGTATTCAAAACGTCTCAATGATTGGACTTCACCAGAAGCTAAGCTTCGAGCTGATAGTTGAGCTGTCGCTGAGTCTCTTGAAGGAGAGTCCAATGTGGAAAAGCTGTGACTGTTGGCATACTTGGATAAGTGAAATAAGTTGTTCCTTCGTTTTGAGTTCAAGTGTGGCTTCCCAATATCAATTTCCAGGATTTTGTCACCTTTCTCATCATCGGCGGGCATGGTTTTCACTGAAGTCTGCCAATGATGGTTCCATGAGCGTTCATCCAACCGATGGTCAGGTTGATTCTTTGCTGCAAACCGTGTCCTATCCACATCACTGCCATCCCTGCTACTTGGCCTCGAACTGCTCCTCTGCTCATAGATGGGTGAAGTGAGGGATATACTTATGCATTTTGTTAGAATGTGGGATTAGGGAAGCCTAATTACCCAAGTAAAAAGTACATACCTTGAGGGGTGATGACCGATCGTGTCTGGCACTGTTGGCACGAATTAAGTGTTCATATTTCTCAGGGGTTGTAGGGCTCTGCAATGGAGATGAGATGAGAAAAGTTTGCCCCAAATGAAAATTATGTAAGATTAATGGTGGCAATTCCCATCCTAAACAGCCCAACCCACTTGATATTCAGAGGCTTTAGGACAGAGTATATTTCTAGTCCCAACCTGGATCAACTCATCACTGCCTGATGCAACCCAAGTTCAATTTTCCTGAACAAAAGAATCCCCTTAAAGGGAACTCAACTGGCCTTCAAGGATTGAGAGGCAGGGAAATTCAAAATTTTTTAAGAAGCGATAGCAGAAAGCTTGTATCCTAAGAAATGCAGTGATCCACAGTTGCAAGATGATGATGCTGTGTGAATGTTTGTTCAATTGATTATCACTTAGTTCTATAGCATCAAGCATGGGTAAATGTAAATCAGTTCCATTCTAACATGTCACCGATACAAGATTGTTGATCATTAAGATGGTCATTGTATTCTAAAGCCTCAGTACATCACAATTATCAAATTTAATGAAAGACAGCATGAAGGAATCACAAAAAGAGTTGCAGTTCCAACTTAGTCTTACAGTATTAGTATGTGACGTCAGGTGCCGGGATTCTGAAATAAGGGTCCGATCCGCCCGAGCTCTCACCTGAGCTCTCACCAATGCCTGCAAACACCTTAGATTCTCTACCATCCCTTTTCTCACAATGTGGCCCCTCACCAGTGCTTGAAGTCTAACCAAACCTTTCAATGCTCGCAAAGCTCTCCTCGCCTTTCAAACAAGGCCCCAAAATTCAAATCAATTTCTATTTTTGAGTCAACCAAAGTCAATCTAAATAGAACTAGTCATACCAAAGAACCAAAAGTAGAATCATAACCAACAAAAGAAGCTCAATAATCATACACCTTTTCTCTTTTGCATGAAATGGCATGTACACTAGAAAGAAAGCTTTTGCAATCTTCGACTTTAATGTCCAATTGCAACAAAGTCACCAACTAACATGAACAAAACTTTTGGAAAGTGAGAAAAACACCTTTTAGAAAAACTTTGACACCAATGAAACACTATTCAACTTAAGAACTTGAGCTTTTGGGTTGAACCCGAGTGGTAATTCGAGGGTTATCCCACTTTTTACTCAAGTATTCGAGCCATGCCTGAGATCTTGAATGTATCTTATATATATTAGGCCATCTCCACGAGAGTTACAAGCTCCGATCCATATTAGTATTATATCAGTATTGAGTACCGGCGATATCGATAAGTATTGACCATATCAGATACTAAGGTTTGTATTAAACTCCCAACGATAGTATTATATCAGTATTGAGTACCGGCGATATCATAAGTATTGACCATATCAGATACTAAGGTTTGTATTAAACTCCCAACTGGGATCGCTGACAGGCTGCATGCCCCTGCACCAGCACAGGTCAGGGTGTGATTTTTTTCTTTTTTTCATTTTGTAGGGGACAGGACGGTCACTGCAAGGAGACTGTCTGGTGCAGGATGCACGCAGCAGGGCAGTGTTCTTCTTCCGTAAAAAAATATCTATGGAAACTATGCCGGGGAGCACCACCGGTCCCTCTTACCAACCATCCCAACGGCCACCTTAATGACAGATATACCCTCCGGAAAGGACAAAATGCCGACATGATGGACGACCCACCTACACAGTGGAAGACATAATTTCCAAATGGTGGACTGGGTCAACCACGAAGACAAGATTGAGTCCGAGTCAACACGGCATGACAAGAGATGATTCGATACCTGACACGTGGATTGGGAATCCATGGACCCCATTAGAGCCGTTAATAAGGTAGTAGGGTAGGACCAAACCCCCTGCCAACCCGAAAAGTCAAGAAAAGAACCATAAAGATTGATACGATCTCTGATCAGATTTCTCGGCTTCCGTATGGACTATGGACCATGAAGTCTGATCATCTCTCTCTCTCTCTTCTTTCTCTCTCTAAGGATATGAGAAAATTGCAGTGGGAAATTTACAAAACTACAAAAAATTGAAAGAGAGAAAGTTCTAAAGACTGTAAAAATCAGGGTCACGAGAAAGCAGAAACCCTTTCAAGCAGAGAGGATCGAGAAGCTCTATTGATTATTAAGGAGAAAAAAGAGAGAAAAGGGGAAGGGGAAGGGGAAGTGGAAGTGGAATGGCTATAAGGATTATGGAAAACTCGAACTCCACCAGAACCAGATCATGCGAAAGAACCCAAACTCCATGGATCTTGTTTTAATTCTTCCTGTAGATCCATTTTTTTGCCAAGTTGCTCTTCTTGCCCAAACATTGGAAAAGGGAAAAACCTTTCTATCATAGAACAATTAACAAAGTGAAGAAACCTGAAGATGGAAAAACGATTGTTTGAAAACCAAATCATAATTCTTAACAAGTAACGATTTAATGCGAGGCAATCACGCATCCATAACAGAGTTCTTGGAAAAAAAATTGAACTAGAAAAGAAGGAAATTCCCTCCCATGAAGCTGCAAATCAGAACAGTAAGGTAATGCAGAGAATCGTACTTTAATGCTGAGGTTGCAGAGGAAAATACTAACCAGATAGCCTCGGAACGAAGATTGAATCTTAACAGTGGCCCACTCCTCATGTTTGCCGACATTCCCATAGGTCGAAGAGCAACGGCCACTACTGCTGGTTAACCTGACAACAGCGGCAGCTGCTTGAGCCGCAGCCACCGCAGCCTCTGCCACAGCAGCGGTAGCGGCAGCAACAGCTATAGCATGCTTATTCTGATCTTCAACGGATCCGGCGTGATAGTTTCCGGCATACGACGGCGATTCCCCTCTGTAAGATCCCTTTCTATCATCATTACCCCCATTCACATGCTGCGGAGTAGACGTAGTCCTATCTTTGTCCTTACCCTTGAAAGATCTGACGAAGCTCCATTTCTTCTTCTTCTCCTTCTCCTGCTTCTCATCAGTCGACTGTGTCTTCCCTTCTTTCTTCCCACCCAACAACCTCCTGAACCACCTCGCTGTTTTCCCCATTTCTCAACATCGGAAAACCGCTAGTGGTTTTGGAAAATGGTTTCTACTTCGCATTAACAAAACCATTATAGCGTTAGAGCCAGGGAGAAAGAGAGAGAAAGGAAGCTGTGCGAGTGACAGAGATGAAATGCACAGACAGCGAGAGAGAGAGAGAGATTAAAAATGCATTAGCAAGCAAAGACGGAAAATAAGAGCTGTAGTAGGCTACTAGTAGCTGGAAAAGGAAATTTTAATTACAAAATTTTTACTATTAATCTTGCCATCTCCTACCTATATTATATTCTTAAAAAAATGAGGGATGAGACGAAACTAGAGAGGGAAAGAGGGAAAGAGGGAAAGAGAGAGAGATATTCGTGTTGGTTTCAGTATTACGTGGAAGGGAGGAAAGGAGAGAGTCTCTATCAAGTATCAAATCTAGTGACAAGGAACGAGGAGGAGACCATATGTCTAATTACATTGTTGTCCCTCATTGTTTTGACATTTTATCGTGTGGTCTAATGGTCTAACCGTAATTACACATATTTCCTTACGTACCTAGTATGTAATTAATATAGTAGCATATGATACTTTCGTAAATATGTGGCCCTTGGGTGTCCATTTCAGGCCCGCACCGATAGGTCCGATCTAGCCCAACCTAGATAGAACCGATTAATAAACATGTCGGATTCAAATTCGACATTTTTATAAATAGGTAGTACACGGTGCAGCCGCCTAGCCCAATGGGCGCTTGACCAGCTCGACACATTTACAAGCCCAACCTAGACTTGACCCCTTTAATATTACTTGTATTTTTTTTTTTTTCATATTATTTGTATTTAGTGCTAAGACTATGTGATATATTCAGTTGAGATGGTGGTGATTGTTATCTGAACATGCATTTTTTTTAAGCATAGTTTAATTGATTTAAACTTGCTCAACTTAGATTGTGTAGGCATAGTTTAATTGATTTGAGTTCCGTTGAGTTAAAGATCGAGTACCTTAGTGACTTTGCTGCTTCCATCTTTGACTTAATCCATTTTAACTATGGATCTTTCTTTGTTATGCTCATCTTTGTCTAATTTTTTTGATATTCCTTTCAAGCACATTTAGAAGACCAATTTCTGTTTAAAGCTAAATAGGATTATAACCGGTTAAGGCCCGATTAAGGCTCATCTGTGGTAGCTCGATTAAAAGCTCGAGAATGATAGGCCCGATTATCAGCCGCACCATGCCCGTGCCAGCTAAGTCCATTTAACTAATCGGGCGTTGATGGTGTAACCTTAGAAATTGACCGAATCCGATTAGACCCGACGAATTGACACCCCTAGCCCTTGCTATGAATTTTAATTGTGGATAAATATAATTTGTTAGATGCCACGTGTCAGAATATACGCGCATGGATATAAAGCAGAAGGAATGGGAATATACTCTACTCGCTTTGTGCGCGTGAGGTGAGGCACTAACACAGAGGCTGTATATTGTTATATATTTTTTTTAAGGAATCTTTTTTTTAATGGGAGTAATTATTGAACTCTCCATTTGATTCAGTGGAAAAGGCACGCAAATATTCAGCTTTAGATGTAAAAAAGGTTTGACTCTGTAGCAAGGATTTAATAATCTGTATCGGATAAGTTTGGCCGATATCAATATGATATCTCAGATCAGTGCATGTATCGGTCTTGATCAGACGAATTTATCCCTGATTTTCAGTAATAATTAGTTTTTATTTATTTTTTTACTCTTAATCCGTATCGGTGGACTGGTATGGATTAATCAGTAATCAATTGATACTCATACCGATCTGTAACTTCCTATTTGTTTGTTAAAAAAAAAAGAAAAAAACAAAAAGGGCTGGTTGTCTAATACCACTCTTCCTCCATAAGTTGATATTAAAGGGTTTATTAGAAATGAAAGGACAAAAATGAATTCATGAAGGTTTAATTACTGAATCACTTCCTAATGGCATGTTTGAAGTTTGTGTAGACGATGAAGATCTGATTCTATAGGTTATGTTTCAGAAAAGACCCAATATACTTTTATACGGATAGAGAAAAATTTTGGTTTGAGAGCAGCCCCTACGCCATAGACATAAGGGGACACAAAATGACCATTGTGCCCATGTCGGGTCCAAGGCCGCTCTAGGACAGAAAACACTTACCCGACTCATATTAATTAAACACAACCTCATCAACCTTATAGGCTATTTGAATCAATCAATTCATGCTTGATTTCTTAGGTTTATGGATTCAGCATCTCCCCGACTCTCACTAATTCATACTCGATTTATGAGGTTCTAACCGATTTTCCACTATTTTCAATTAAATCAGAATCAAAATCCATGGAAGCTGATTCTGCTTGCTTCATAAAGTTTAGACCACCGTAAGGATGCCAAGCTTAGAGGAGCTAGGACTTTGGGGCATGGTTTTAGGTATCAATCTCCAATTGATTGAATTGTATCAGTATCGGTCGACACCAATATCAATACTTAACTGATATCAAATCAGTGAATAATAACTAAAAATATAGAGATATAATTATCAAAATACAATATGTTATCAGTAATACTGATACTGATATTAATACCAATACGTATTAATCCGATACTGATACCAAAAACCATGCTTTGGAGGGAAGGAAGAGTGATGGGTAGGAAAAGGAATAAGGGATCAATACTAGGGCGTCCCCTTACCACCTTTCTGAAAGTAGTGGTAAAAGGGATAATTTATTTTTATGTTTTCCAGGACCGATGATTCTTTACAGCTGCAGCAATCACATGACCCCAATCCCATTAGGGATGTGGGTTTTATTCTCTGGGCACTCTTTGCATCTACTGGTTTTATATTGCACCAATGCTATACAATTTTGCAAGCTTGTAACCAGTGCCAGTGGATTCTGTCTCCACCCTCCTGTTAAAAATTACAAAATGGAAAAGTAACTAAACTCATCACATGCACCATTGTGTGTGTGTGTGTGTGTGTGTGAGAGAGAGAGAGAGAGAGAGAGAGAGAGAGAGAGAGAGAGAGAGAGAGAGAGAGAGAGAGAGAGAGAACCTTACAAAGGGGACTCCAGGACCAGGACCAGGACCACCCATTGATATGCAAACCACCCAAAAAACTTCAGAGAAGGATACATCAAGCATGGTGGAGCTAGGTATAGGATTCCTGAAGGAGATGGCCCTTAAAAATGAACCTAGGGCCTGTTTGGTATCGTTTCTGTTCCAGAAACGCCGTTTCGTTTCAAAAACGAAAATTTCAGTTTCTGTGTCAAAACGTAGTTTTTAAACGAAAAAATGGTGTTTTAAAATTTCAGATTTTTATCGGGAAATTTTTTTTTTTTTTTTTTTGTAAAATGAAACGAAACTGGGAAGACGGAACTCCATTTTGGAGTTCCATCAAATCTCGTTTTTTCAGTTTTTTTTTCAATTTTTGTTCCAAAAAAACAGAAACGGACCATAAGTGCACCAAACAGAAGATTCCGTTTTTTCTTTCCAATAGAACGAAAAAACTCCAGAAACGTTTTTTTAGAACGATACCAAACGGTCCCCTAGTGTTACCAACTTACCATTTACAGTATCATGAAACCAGTTGTTTCATGTCTTTTCGCGTGGAAGAAGAAGAATCATGTCGTCAAACACTCTGCACAGACAATTGTCTTCAATTGAGATCCACAAATTCAGAATAAAATAAACAAATGAGCATTTTAAATGAGTTTCCTTTCTTTTCTTTAATTCTGTGGTTCAGAAACTTCTCATTGGAGGACAAAAACACAACTCTGGGGTTACTCAAATATGTGGTTTTCTTTTACTGAGACTTGAGAACCTTTTGGGTACTAGCTTGTATCTTGTCCTGCATTGAGCATGGTCTCTGTCGAATCTGAGTGTTTATAAACATATCCACATGTCTGGAAATCCAAAAAATTTCTTACTTCTCCAACATCAACTAGAACATGTACTGTCCATGAAGCTGCCCCAGTTTATAGCAGAAAGCAGAACACTTTACAGAGTTGAGGCAGATGAGACTGAACTGAAAGGCAGCCACCTCCACACTGTTTCCAGTAAGCCAAGTCTGTCAGAAATTGTTCTTCACTGTGTCTGTCTCTCACATGAATCAAAAGATAGGACATATGAAAGAAAGAAAGAATCTTTGTTTGATGATTAGAGCCATCAGCTCCTCCACATTTCCCTGTGAAACAATCAACAAGCCACGCCAACACCAAGCGTTCATCTCCGGCCTCTATCACACTGCACAGAATCGACCTTCATTCCCCGTTCTATGGTTTTTCAAACAAAAATGATATTAAGGGATACTCTTCTATCACGCTAGCCCCCACTTGGTAGTCCGTGCAACGCCCTTTTCAGAGTTTCATTACTCAATTCATGCAATCACTACATGTAATAACAACAATAACGATCACTACCACCGTTGATATTAGCATTTTGCATGGCACAGCTCTGATGTATTTTTCTTAAACCATATCCACTTCCATTTTCTTTGTCCCTGACCTGTCTTCTAGAACTGAGACTCTCAGAACCTTGTCTTCTTCAAATGAATCCCCCGAAACCCATCAAAACACCTCAAGGTTCTGCCCCTGACACTGTTGCAGTTGTCTGAATGAGGTCCCTCGTTCTCATAATTATGTCTTTAAAGGAAGGCCGGCAGTCAGGGTCACTGCTCATGGTCATTGTATTGTGGTTAATGGTCAGTTTTAACATGGATTACTCAAGTTTCTAGGAAATCAGAACGATTGAGGAAGCATCAGTTCAGAGACACAGCAGTTTTACCTTTGCCAACAATCATGGATGATGGATGAGACTCTGGGATCAAGGCCTTCTGGTATGTCTAACCGACGATCCATGAAACCTACCACACCAACAACCTTGCAGAGAAATGTACAAATGTTAGCTAATTCATTGCATCACTTCCGATATAATACAGTAGATGCTCTGATAATCTCTCTTTTGCAGTATACTGTGTAAAGTAAAAGGAAATTGCTGTTTCCTTTATGTTGCAGAAAGTATAATATATACAATTATGCAAAATCCAAAAAAATATAACACAGTAAAATCTTCTTCTATTTCACAACACCAGAAAGTTGAAGCAGCTTGATAAGAACTTTTATGAATGTAGCTCGAGCACTTCCATTTAACAGAAGAAACTTCCTGCCATATGCTATATGACTTTGAAATTGGGCCATACTCTGCCTTGTTTTTCCTTTTCTTTATTTAATTGTTATTTCTTCTTCATCTTTTTAGTGAAGGAAGACTTCATCACCAAGATTTCATTAATATATGTTATAGTGGACAAACTCAGCCTTATCCCAACTAAATGGGGTCAGCTACATGGATCCGTGCAAAAAAAAAAAGGGTACAAAAACAACTGAGGAAAAAGCCTCCAGCCAAATGGAATTGGCTACATGCATCCTTGCCCTTCAATCAGCTCTATTTGATGTCATACCTGCAAGAAGACTTCAACTATGCACGTCTTTCCTCACTACTTCTCCTTTGGCAAAAGTAATATGCATGATGCATGGAAATAGATCGCTATGGGCCATGGTTTCTGCTAGATTGGAGGCTGATTTCGCCATTCAATCAATTGGAAAGGTATATTGGTCTTAAGAGAGGCCGTGTGTCAATGTTAATGCTTGAAAAAAGTTCCTAACATCTTTCTAAATTACTGCTGCATGATGTCTTTAGCCTTCCTCATTCAAAGAAGACCAACATGACCTATTAATGATTTTATGCAGTGTATCTAACACTTCTCTTTACCTAAATCTTGGGTAGGATGTCCCCCATCAAATTCTTCTTTAGAATTATTATCGTCCACCATTGCAAAGCAAATCTGCATTTGTTACAATTTGATGAACTACTTACCTAGAAAATCAAACATTGTGATGCCCATTGTCCTGAGTCTCCCGACTAAAATAGTTATTTGATCTATGAATAATTCCTTAGTGACATCACCTTGACTATCTTTTGATTGATGAAACTTATTTGAATCTTAGCAAGGGACCAAGCATTAGTCTCACAAGGACTAAGGGCAACATTTTAACAATTAAATATCAAATTACAAGTTATTAATTTCCCAACAGATATAGCATGTACATATAACATCAAAGACATGCATTATATACTTCTGATAACTAATAATATATAGAAGTTCCGTTCAAAACTAATTAGTTAGATATAAAACTATGGTTATAAATCATGGAACCATTTACATATCCACACGAATATTAATTAGACATGAATTGTTTATAAAGCATTAACTACAAGCGGTGCCAACAGTAGAGATAATCATTAATATATATCATTTTCACCTTTGAATTACTAAGAACAAAATACATACTCCATGTCTACCATGTCACGCCAGTATCTGTTATATTTAATTATGATGAACCACTCCAATTGTTTTGGCCTCTCATACAACAAGAGACATTGTTTGGTGTGGTAATTATTTGATTCATCTGGAAACAACAGTATCATAAACATACCTGCAAAGAGTTTAAGTGAGACCATGGAATGGATTCAGTCATCAATTCCCATAGAATGACACCAAAGCTGAACACATCAGACCTGCTCCAGTAGAAAAAAACATTATGTATCAGCAAAACAATGCCATGGAACTCCTCCTTTAAGTATTGGTTCCCCACTAGGAATATTGATCAGTAATTGGGCTGACTTGCAGACAGGAATAACCCAAGACTTAGATGGACAGTAGGATTGAATCCTTTAAACTGATGTTAAAACTCTGACAGCTAAAAGCTTGAAGTATTAAAAATCATCAAAATTCTACATGCATACCAGTTCTCATTCTCGTGTATCATCAAAATTTTAGGTTTAAAACAATCTGTGAGGAGGCCCTCACAACCGAGTGGCCCAGTCCAGGGAATTTCATGGCTATGTAACAATATAGTGGTTAATATCCATAGAGGGGGATGGATTGGGATCAATAAAAAAATTTCTAAATTCAATATGAAACAACTTTAAAGAAAACTATAAAAACAAAGGGAGACTCCATTAGCCTATTTTTAGAATGTCTTAATGCTTCAACCATTCAGAAGATTACTTCTCATCTGAAGGTTCATTCCGGAGCACTTCAGGTGCCATCCACTGGGGCTGCATTGAAAAAGAAAGAAGGATGAAATTAGAACTTTCATGAAGGCCTTGGATAAATAGTTTTAATCGTTAATACAAAAGTGTATATGACTGAAATTATTACTGAAGGAATACGGTGATATAAATCATATTTGGAATTTTCTGGATGTTTAGGGATGAGATGGGGAATGCCAGGAAAAAAAATAAAAATTAAAATGAGGAAGATCCTTACTGTCCCTCCTCCAGATTTTGCTGTTAAGAAGGTAGCATTCTTCAACTTCGAAAGGCCAAAATCTCCAACCTGGTGAAGAAAAAGTGAACTGACTCATAGAAACCACAAGAAACTCCTGCATCTTCGACAGTATGTACTAGGAACAAAATGCCAATAATTATCAAGGATAGAACCCAACCACCATACCTTGACTGTCCAGTTTTTGTCAACAAGTAAATTTGAAGATTTCAGGTCTCTATGAACTATTGGTGGATTCCGGTTATGCAAATAGTTCATACCCCGGGCCTGAAAGAAGAAGGATTCAAAAGCCATTCTAAAACTTCAAGGCCCGACTTGAATGGCATCTCGTGTTTATGGAAAGTGAAGAAGATACTCACAACATCAAGTGCCATCCTCAAACGGCGTCTCATATCCAAAGACAGATTGTTCCTCTGTAATGTTTTGAATAGGCTTCCCCTATTAATAAGAACAAAATAAATTTTGTATGAGACTGGCACATTATTTATCTAGAAGGGCGAGAATAAAAGGGGGTGAGGAACAGATAAAAATTTCAAATTAGGCTCATTCAATATCAGCACAAGGTGGATTGGTTCCAACATGCAGAGAGGAGACTATCAGCTGACTTTCACTCTCAGGTTGGGCTATCCACAATGAAGGAGCTGGAGATTTGACACCAAGCTCCCATTGAAATTGAAACAGATGGAAAACCCACATATATACTCGGGCAAAGACCGTGGCTTGTTTGTTTCTTGCTTCTTTTCCTTATTGTCTTTATGCTTGTTAATGAGGGAGATTTCATTAGTATTACCTGGGTAAGAACTCTGTCACTATAGCAAGCCGTTCGGGCGAATGCACTGCCCCCATGAACAGCAGTACATTTGGATGTCTTAGTCCTAGCATCATACCAATCTGAAAAAAGTATCAGAAGAAATTTCATTATCAATTGCTTCTAACACAACTATAACAAAAAAATTCAACTTTGTTGAAACATTCTTGTACCTCTTTTTTGTAATCCAATAGAATCCCTTCACGGTAATCATTGGCAAAATAAATTTTTATAGCAACATCCTGATGAAAAAGAAAAAGAATCATAATGTCTCACGTGCTGATGCAATTTTACTTCTCATTTTCAGTAACTACTAAATGTGACGAAATTTGTCAAATTCATGCAAGTACCGATCCATTCCAAATTCCTCGATATACAACACCAAATGAACCTGAAAAGTAACGATAAGCAGATAAATGGTAAACTGAATAATGTACTCAAAACCATGAACAGGAAGGTGAACCATTGACACCTATTAAGTGTGTTCTATGAGCCTCCCTATACTGAGTCCAAAGTATAAATCCCTTTACTTGTCAACTTAACATATACATACACAAAACCAATGCCAGAGACGTGTCATGTTTAAAACTAGGTGGATCAAAATTCCATCCAATTCTCAATGTTGGAAGGATTTTCCCATACTTATACAGGGAACAAAACAAGAATGGATTAAGGTAAATGGACCATTTGAGAATACCTTGCCCAATCTCTTCCCCTAAATGCAGGTCTTCCCAATTAATCTCCCAGTCGATCATCGAGGTTGATTCTTTATCCTCATTTGTTGATAAACTCGCATGGCTACTAATAACACTCTCCCCTGAACTCAGCAAAGTTGAAGATGGCAACAGTTCTGGCTCTTGCGTTGTACCTTCTGCTTCTAAAGCTTCACAGTTCACTGTATCAGGCTGTATCTGCTCCTTTCCCTTCCATTCAAGGCCTAATCGAGGCAATGGAATTCCAGTTCCGGACACCCCAGAATTCTTGCAACACTCCAACCAAGATGTCACAGAAGGATTATTGTCTGTGGTGGAGGAACACCCCTCAAAAGAACGATTAATCCTGTGGCCATTTGAATATACACTTTTAACAGCATAAACAGAATTGCTCTTACTAGGTTCTACGTTCTTGTTGTCCACACGAACAGTGCAGTGATCCATATTTGTCTCTGAAACTCTTAGGGAGTTTGAAGTACTTGACAGCACACTGCTCATAGAATCCGAACCATGTTCTGCAACATTCTCAGAATCTTCTCGTACAGTAACATCAGCTCCTTGAACAAGTAACTTATCTTCCTATGGTCATTCCATAATAGTTCAACAAAACGTTATCAAGAGTGAAATGAACCAATGGTATGCAAAAATAGGAATATGATGACTTGTGTGAACTATGTGTCCAATAGTTCATAGAGACTTCAGAAGAAAACAAGAGTAAATTCCCAAACAAAAGTTCAAATTCTATTGAGTAACAGAAATAACAGAAATATACAAGTGGGGAAAAAAAAAATCAAATCTTACTGGCTTTCCAGTCTTTACTGATTCCAAGTCTTCAGAATGTAACACCGGTTCTTCTTTGACAGTACTCACACAAGCATCTCCACGCCTGAGTGAGAAGACTTTTGAGGTCTGTTCAGTTCAACAGCACATTAAATATGATAGCAAGGTAAAGGATGAAATAAGATAAGAATACTGCAAAAGAAATGTGAGTGTAACACATAAGCACCAGATTCGTAACAGACGATGAAATTTGTGGCACCAGTGAAATGTGTGGATGTGGTTGCCACTGAATCTTTTTCATGTTTAACCCCCGTTCTCTAGGTTGGCCATGGGCACGATCCCGATATGTTTTTACCTTTTCCGAGGTTATATTATTAAATAAAGCTGCATCACTTGAGACAGTAATAACACCAACAAGCTCACCATCCTCATATAAAGGGCTTTCTGTCACTATCGCCATAAATTTTTCACCGGACTTCTTCTTAAAAGGAAACTGACCTGACCATGATCGACCAGTGCTCAATTCTTCCATGATTTTCTCGAGGGATGTATAGTTTTCTTCCCTGATAAGTAGATCACTAACTCTTTGCCCAAGTACTTCATAGTTCTTCCATCCATAGAGTTTCTCAGCAGAACGATTCCTGAAAAAGAGAGGTCTTTTTCAGATATAAAAACTAGTGTACCACATGAGTCCATGCTTGTGATATTTTAAATACCAAGTACCATATGTGTTTCACCCAATATTATATATCTTTGTAAGATAGGAATCTTAACTAAAACCTTTTGACACTAAGAACTCATTTTTTTAATAATTAACCGTGATAAGTAGACTTAATATGAAGAAGATTTTGAAAGCATGGAAAAGAGCTAAAAGCATTTGCTCCTATGTTCTGTCCATTCCGCTGAATACTAGTTCTTAAACTTTTTTTGTTCGTGGATGGCATTCTTTTTCGTTTTTCTGGAATTACTCTATCGTAACCACACTTCAAGCCATCTCCACATAGGAAGGTCTATTTCATCCTTTACTTTTCCTGCTAACTGTTGACATGCTATTCAATCAAGGAACTTGCCATTCTCAAAGCTCTTATACTTTTTTCTGGAATAAGTAGATTATACAAATCCTGGAAGGAATTACAGTCAACTACAAGAAATAAGTTGCATGACTTTCTTAAATGTGATACCGAATTGAATCATTGAAATGTGCCACTAGATACCATGCTAGATACTTGTGTCCGCTCACATTTGATCATGGATATGTCAAACGGTGTAGTCAAACATTCCTATGATTTTGGGAAGTCTTTTTTTTTCTTCATGTAGCATCCTCAGCTATGAATTTGGAACTGCATTTTGAATGGTATCTCAACCATTTACTACTTTAGAAAAAATTTCTCTATAGTGGTAGTGTTGGTCCCTCTCTTTTAATAGTGGCTAGAAATGGTAGAAAACCTCTCCTTTCCTGGGGTATATTGCTTCTCAAATGAGACATAATCAACAGAACTACTTAATAGATCGATTGGATATGATAAATCTCTCATACTACTATTCTATGCATGCATCACCAATGTAAACCTTCCCCTCCCCCACCCCCTGTTTAATCAAGCTCCAATTATATCCATAAACATGGAAACTTTAACTTCACCAGGTAAAATTCTATGCTTTGTTTTACGAATGTTCGCTAAATAAGAGGAACACTATTTTTGAATTATTAAATGGTAAGCTTCACTAATAGAATCCAAGTGGGATACCAGCATTTATTTTTCCTAACATATTTTCCATAGAAGACGGTGATAATAATTGTAACACTCGAACGATACCCATTCATTCTATTAATGATCAAACCTAATCTCTGGATTATCCCAATGCATTTGCCTCCGCATTACTATATGTATTAGCGTTGTGATTCTCTATTAGATTGATTGCAACTAAGTTTAATTTCAAAAAAAAAATATATGGAAAATGGAAAGCAAGAGAATGGATAGAAAGAGATGTTACCAGTAAATGATATCCCCAGAAGAAATCCTGCAGACATGGACAGCAGGTCCCATAGACTCCAACACATTCCGGTAAGGAATATTCGACAATAAGGAACCTGGAATATGATCAAAACCAGAGGAATCTAATGAAGATGAAGGTCCTTCTTCACCTCTTCTCCTTCTCTCCTCTTCTTGAGTCTCTTCTAACAACAATTGGAACTGTTCTCTAAGCTTCGCATGACTCACCTCCAAATTTCGAAATCGATTTAGCAAAACTCGGTAGAGACCTTCACGCTTCTCTTCATCAGCCATAGCCTTGATTCCTTGAGAACAATCGTTGAGTCGCCGCCGTCGTCGGCGGAGATGAACCTATCGATCGATGCCTATGGAGCTCGCAAAGGGCATTGGCCGGCTTTGAATGAAGCCTTGTAGAGAGATATAGGCATTTTTTTAATATTTAATCCCATGTTCTCCTTTGTTCTTACGCAGAGGGAATGATTTTTAAATTTTAAAAAAAGGACGAGAGGGGCCAGAACCGAACCGTCCAGCCCAAGAGAATGGGACGCGTGTCCCTGGACGGGCTTTGTCCTCCGAGTCCCACGAGAATTGGGGGATGCGCATTGGTTGATCCGTGCAGCTCTAGATCTGTTGTGATTGGCTCGAGTTTATTACCAATTTGGTCCCTCGTTTGGTTTGTATTTACGAGAGGGCCCTTTCTTATTACATAAGTCTTAGAAGTCATACTTGGGAGGACAGAGGTTGATTATACTCAAAACTATAAAATGAGGTTTCTTCTTTCTTGTAAATTATTTTGTGGTTCATTTTAACAATCAAACTTATAAACTCAAGAAAGAAAACCTACAACCTACTCCGACACTCAATTGTCAATACATAATTCATAATTTAATAAACAATTTGTTGTGCAGATTTCTTGGCACGTCGTCTCATAAAAATTGAGACTCATACACACTTTTTCTTTTTCATAAAATCTCTTATTGTATCATTTTGTAACCCATATCTTTCATTCTTCCCCAATTAGTAGATAAGCATTAGAGGAAAACTTGCACAAGACAAGATGTGAATACTCTCTTCCCATCTGAACATGATTTTTTTTCCTCTTATTTATGGAAGGGTGTTCAAGGGAATTTTCTACACTACACCAATAGTGATGTGGGAATGGTATCATCTACATCGGATCCCATAATTAAGGGAAAAAGAGAATATAATAAAAAATTGTTGTTAGATGGTATGATACACTTACTTGTGTGAGAAACTTTTTCTTGATATATAATTATTTGTAGTCTAATAGGGTGGAAATTCGATATGCATCCAGTGTGGGAGGGAATCTCCACAAGCCAATTGGAGCTCGGACAGGGACATTGCATAGTTTTTATTCGAAGGAGGACCAACATGTAAATGAGGAGAGAGGGTTTGAGAGGGCACATGATACCGCAATGTGGAGGTCATTTTCCCTTCTTATTATAGGTACTTATAATCCTAACATGATTTGATCCAAAAAATAATAACAAAAAGAAAAAAAGAACGTTGTCTGGTCACGTAGCCTCTACGCCAAGACACAGGAGCATGCTAAATTACCACCCCTCTGTTGGTGTATGATGTCTTGTATTCCGTCGCAGTTTAATACAGGGAGTACTGGTGCAGCACCTAGACAGGGGTGTAAGGGGCGCAGCCCCCCACTCGAATTTTTTTATTTGAGAGCAATTGTGTACTTTCCGGATTAGGGTTTTTTCGCTATATATTTGTAGCGATGGTTTCTTTCTCGGTAATGCAAGTAATACTGAGAGGTGTGAGGACGAGCGCTGTAACCCTATTCTCCATTGATAGTGAAGCAGGATCTCATCTCACCGGGGACGTAGGCAACCTTGTAGAACCTCGTAAAATCTGTGTGCATTGTTTGTTTTGTTTTTCCATTATCTTCTGCATCGTTTTAAGGTTGCATTTCTACACCCTCTCCCTATGAAATAAAAAATTTCATCCTTGTTGATGCCTCTATGCACGCTCCTATTGACCCTCACATTGGTGCAGAGGCTACATGACTAGGTAGCTATCTCTTGCCTTAATAATAATTTCCCAACATACATTTTGGGAGTATATTTTTATTGCAAAACACAACACTCTTCACTTTGCAAGTGGCTGACTGCTACTTAATATTTTTTAACTCAGTTTAACAGTCAAAATCGCAAATGCCCAGATGAGGAATCGAACTTGAGACCGTAAACCTATCCACACAATCCCCAATTCACCCTAACCATATGGGCAACCCACAGATGGATACTTGTTACTTAGCTCTATTGTTTCTTTATAATTACATAACTTCCATCGGATATTACAAAGGTGAGGCTAATCTTTTGAGATTCTCTCTTTTCTTTCTTCTCTACGAGGAAGCAAACCCTAAACAGATTGAAATCGACCAATTCCACTGATCCAATTCCAATTCTTAGAACAGTGGTCACCCCTCCTCCCCAGGGATCCCAACCAAAACCCTTCATCTTTTGCTCCACCCGCTTGCCCCTTCAAGGTTTCATCTGTTTTCATAATGAAACTCCTTTAAGAAATTACTTTTCTCAAAAACACAATAATTTTTGCAGCTTTGGATTGCTTCGATGGTTTATAATTCATTGTTCTTCAGAAAATCATTTCCATTTTTTTTTCATCTTCATTTTTTAAGTTAGTGTGATTCAATGATATCTTCACTGCAATTTCATTTCCACCACCATATCACACTTGTACACTACAACTGCAGTCGAATCTGAGGCAACAAATGGAGGTGTCTCATGTTGGTGATAGTAGCATTTTGAAGAAGGGGAATTCATTTCATTGCAGTCATCTCTCAGATCACCATCAAAATTCACTTTTGATCAGCTCCCCAGTGCATATAGACATTAAACTAATCGATTTCAAAGAAAAGAAATCGATGTCCCCATGGTTCAGGTCCAAGTCTAAACTCAATTGGACAATGAGAGTAAGTTTGAATGAAATGAAATGAGGGAAAAAACTTGGCATAGAGTAAACTCAACAAGAATTCGTGCGTGTTCTACAACTGACCTTTGATATTGAGATTACTATCAATTTCTCCTTGTTCAGAGACTCAAAATTCGAACTTCCTAGTGTTTCATGGCAATGTAGACCTTCATACTATTTTTGCTAACCAACCACAAAACCAATGAAACGCAATAGCATATACACTGCAGTCAAGAGACTCGAGACTCGAGACTCAGCCATATATACATGGAGACTGGCATACTCAAAAATGCAGGGTGCAGAATACAGCTGAATGGCAGAAGATTTCCAGAAAAATGGGGCTCCACAAACACATTAACATTTTCACCTGTCCTCTAAAAACTTGCTCCATACCATATATTAGTAGACCAATACCGCGCATGTGAAACCACATCAGAGCATGCTTGTCAATGCTATCCATTTTAGAGGCATTTCCTTGCAGAGGCTCTCGCGTTGCATTCATGCTTCAGTAGATTAGCCCTCAGCAACATTGCCTTGACATCACGGTCAAACTCACTGCCGGTCTGCAGGACCCGTTGGAATGTTGCATACCTTTGATCAGCATGTCGCGCATATAGAATTTTGTTGTGTGAATCTATTCGAGCCTGTAGTGGGACCAGTGTGATCAATTAAGCATCAAACACACCAGAAATGAATAAATGAGCTGAAAGAAACGTAAAATGCTTAATCAAGAGGTAATTTTGCTGAAAGAAAGGTAAAATGTTCATTAAAAAAACCCTATGTTTTTCATTATAAAAACAAATTAAAGCTCCATGAACTAACAGAAATGAAAAGATTGTAGCCAAAACAAACCTGTATTTGGTTGTCAGTAATCAATGCTTCAAGTTCTTTCTCCAGCCCAGCAACACTTGTTTTAAAGGCACTAGCCATCATGTGCAGATCAACAGACACAAATGGGTGCGTATATTGGATAAGGGCTTTGTGACGGATTTGATTATACAGAGTCTCAACATGGTCATACAGATGGATGTCAAGCAACAGATTGGCTTTGAGATTTTCAAGGTACTCAAGACATGAAGCGTAACGGCTGAAGAAAGACAATTTTTGAAATATCAAATAGTGGTCTACTGCCTCTAATCATGAAAGAAGAAGATAATTGAATTGATCATACACTTCAATGACATACATTCACCCACAAAACCATGTCCATTTATATTGCAAGGACCCTTCAATATGGATAGAAAGTAAGCTCCACTGAAGTAACTCAACTGACTATATACTTGCATGCTTGGAGCTACACAAACCTTTTTCGCAAGTCCAATATATTTAAGGTCATATTTGACAATTAGTCAGTGAACTCCAAGTTTTTTTTTTTTTTTTTTTTTTTTTTGGGGGGGGGTGTGGGTGGTGTAAATACTGTACTCCAAGTTAAAGTGCATGTTTGGGTATGCTTATAGGCCTTCAGCTTCATCATTTCTAGAAACTGGCTATTCAAGAGAAAAAAGGCAGGCCATATGGGAGTGTCAGTTTGGAATCTTTCCTTCCTCCAACCTACAACAACCCCCCCCCCCAAAAAAAAAAGAAGAGAAAAAACATCTTGGCTTATTGTTGAGATGACGATAGTTGGTATACTATTTACCATAGTAACTCTTATAGGTATTTTACCAAAAAAAAAACTAGGGATGCTTAGTCAGCGATACCCTACTTTACTTATTTTGGTTGTAACCTTCTTATATATAAAGGTGATATCTGTCATTACTGACAAGCCAAATCATTCTCAAACCTCTGGTTCTCGACTTTTATAGCACTGGGGTGGTGATTATTCCAAACCATCAATTCCTATTGGCTCCACTTTGTTGCTACGCAAAAGCTGGCTTCTAGAAGCCCAGAAGCAGAAGCCCAATAAGCTTTTACCCAAACATGCCCAAAATTAGCAGCTCATTCCCAGGGAATGACTAGTATAAAATCAAAATAGAAAATTTCCGGGATTTTTAATAAGATGGTTTAGCTGAAAATTTCCAACCTGACACAGAATCCTCTTCTATCCACACTAGGTACCGATGGCACAAAAGCACCGGCGGAATTTTGCAACAACTAATAAGTCATAGAATGATCTTTAATGAACCAATGTTACAAGTCCAGAAAGATTCATCAAATCAAAGGATTAGGACCTCCAGACTCCCTCAATTTTTTCAAGTGAAAATAATAATAATAATAATAATCAAAGAAGAAGACAAACTTTTTCTCTCTTTTTTCACTGCATCTTTCATATGATAACAATTGGTCATTGACCTCAGGTGGAGCATCACAGGAAAAGATAAGCTTGGTGACTAGAGCTTTAAGACCATTTTATATCCCCTCAAAGCAAAACATATGCAAGCACACAGATAGTTCTATTGTATCACAATAATTTTATATTTTATAAACTAATGTTTGCGAAGAGCCTCAATGGTTTTGAGCCCCAATTCTGTGCCTACAGGCCCTTCAGCCTCATTTGAGGCGGGCTTCAATGAGTAAGCATCAGACTCTTTTTAATCCATTGAACTGAATCAAATGAGGCATGCAGTGTGAACTACCCCTCAAATGAACCAGCAATCCAGCATAACCTTTAAAACACACATAAACAAAATGACCAGAAAAATAAGGATTAGACTTCATAATTGTTTACCTTGAATAGAAATCATTAACAAGCTCCCTTACTTCTGGCACCAGCTCTAAGAAATTACGGAAACTGACATTGTCTATAACTTTGTTCTGTTGGGGGAAGAAAAAAAATGGTTAAGAGGTTGATTTCTCAACCATAAGCATGAAAATTGAAAGGCACAGTTTTTAGAGATGAGAAATATTTAGATAAATGCCTTCAACTCTGTCCTGTCAAAACTAGCAAGTGCACAAAGTCCACCATATGTCGCAACATCTTGTGGTGCAATCACTTCCGTGTAGTTATTTCCCAATTCAGGACCCGTCTCCAAGAACTGTCAACACACCAGAACAAAGTTAACACTTTAATAATTGATGTTCATAATCAGCAAAAGTCACCCCACCCAAGACAACCATTGAAAACAAGGAACCTTGTACAAACCCACATAACCACCAGCAGCACACAGGAACAGGCACATATGAACCCCCACTCAAACATTCATACATGCACATACACCCACACAAAAACACACACGGATACATGGGCATAGGACGTGCAAGCACCAACACTAAGCCAGACAAAAGCATCCACGCAGTCCTCATACTCCCAACTTCTTTTGCTACTTATACATGAGAAATCAAAACCCATTCAAGAACAAAGAAAAATAAAAAATGAATTCAAGCTCCCAAAACAGGAAAATCTGAGCATGTTCTTTCCAGCAGTAAGCTAACTATCTCATGGAAAAACATGCGGGAAAAGAAATGCTTAGACAAGAAAACCAAAATGCAATTGAAATTATCCAAGTGATCAGTAAAAAATTTCACCTTCCACCATTTGTCAAGGTTTCAAATATGAAAATGGGCATCAATAAAAGTTCTGACCCTCTGAAAAAGATCAAATTCCAAAATCACAAGCATTCTTGAAACAGTGCTAAGATTGGTTGGACGAGCGCGACAGGGTTTGGAAACTCAAACCCAGACGGAACAATCCCAACACGGGTTTTTGGTCTAATGGGGCTGGTAGTAGTTAAGTTAATCTTTATGTCTTTTGTTTTATAATGTTTTGTTTCGAATGGGTTACATACCAGATAGAGAGATGGAATTTGGTTGCAAGTTAGTTTCAGTTTTAGGGGCCGTTTGATAACACTCTGGGAAAATGTTTCTGGTGTTTTTCTATTCTGCGGGAATGCAAATAGAACAGAAATACGTTTGGCACGTCCAGTTCATTTTTGTATTCTCGCGGAATGAACCAGTGAAAAAGAATGACTAAAGAGTAAATTGCAAGAATAACAAAAAGTTACTTTGTCTATTCTTCTACTAACTTAAAAGAACAAAAACCCTCCAAAAACCTTTACCTTTGTCCAACTACTTCCCGATAAAAAATACAAAAACCCCATCTTCCCTTGCAAGAAGCCCTAGAAAAGGGGTCGCAGGCTCACAATCGTGGATTCATCTCTCTCTCTCTGTCTCTCCTGTTTCGAAACCCTCTCTTGGAAGATGTTCTCCAGCAAAAGGGGCTTCATTGTGTACTAAAACCAAGTTTAGAAGCCAGAATTTGATGAACATGGAGAGCTGTTCAAGTTAAAAAAAATTTCATGTGAACAAGGAGTCAAGACATTAGGTTGGTTTTGGTTCTTTCTCAGGGATGCTTTTCCATTTGACAATATGAGAAACTTTGAGGATCAACATACTTATTTCAGATTTAATTATTTAAGAGATTAGGGGAGGTAGTGTTAGCAAATAAACACGGCCATGAATTTGGAGGTTAGTGATAGGGTTAGGGGTTTTGGTAGAAGAAAGTAGTGCAAGTTCACTGTGTGTATAGACTTCATGGATATAATGTCAGCTTGGTAAGCCTTCAGCACTTGCTAAACTGATAGATTTTCAACTTCAGTCATTCAGTTGTTTGATTTAGGATTGAGAGAATTCTTTAATTTGTTTTGACCAACAATATTTCTCTATCAATGTAGATTACGAAACAGGGTCAAGTACTTGTCTGTCAGTTTTTGACATAGATACAAGGTGTCTGAAACAACAGCCTAATTATTTACATTGTGTATAGCAATTAGTCTTATCTTAGGTGTGACTAAATAATGTCTTCCTTTTGTTCTCCCCTACCCCAATTTTAAAGAAAAATAAAAATCGAATTTCCAACAGTCTTGTCTTGTATGTCAGCTTCTGAGACATTTTCTTATAGCTAGAAGAATGGAAAAGAGAGTTGTATGCTAGTTTGTGGGTTCTTGATAATTTTTTGGTAATCCTTGTAAATTTTGGTAGATTATTTCATCTCTATTCTCTTTATTATGTCTAGAAACTCCCCCCACCTTTCTCTCTCTTACCCACTTAACTTGATATCACTCTGTTGGTTTTCAATTTTTGCAGAATATCTACTTTAATATCTATTTCCTCTTCTATAAACTTATAAAGTTGCCTTTAATTGATATCCATTCATCATATTCTTTTTTCTGAATTCTAAAAATATGCCATAGATTGGATTTTATGAAACAGAATTAGAAAAGCCGTGGACTGTAAAACTATCATCAATGAAAGTTATTGGACCCAATTGCTCTATTTAACATTGTGCACCTGAATATGTATTCTTTTCTAACACCTTTTGTGAACCATTGCAGTGTTGTCCCGATTGGGCTTCAGTCCCATGCTTTAGCATGTATTGCACACACTTTCTTCTATTCAAGAATTCTTAGTTAAGCATGCCTTCTTTTTTACTTTGAAGCAAGCTCTGTGGCTAGGTCTCATAGTTACATGTAAATTTCAACTCTACTTGATAGGTCTTTAGGGGATATGAGTTGTTTTTTGTTCAATGGCAGTATGATGGGGATTTTTTCAAATATATATGTTTGTCTATAAGAAAATGTCAACATATTTTCAAGAGAGAGAGAGAGAGAGAGAGAGAGAAATGAATACCATGGTAGGAGGAAGCAAAGGCATGTATTTCTATTTTTAGGCTATAATGAGATGTGTTTCTATTTTTAGAGTAATGGCATCTACTTTGAGAGCTAATAACGAGGCAGCAAAATGGACTCAAAGAGAACAAGATTATCTCCTGAAATTAATGGTTGAACAAGTGAAAGTTGGTAACAAGAGTTCCAGCACTTTCACTAAAGGCGGGTGGAACAATATCAAGAAAATGCTTGAGGAAAAAGCTAATCGGCCATTTACGATGGTTCAATTGAGGAATAAGATGAATAAAATGCGATTCGATTACAGCGCTTTCAAGAAACTATTGGATACTATAGGTTTTGGTTGGAATTCTGTGACAAGGACCTGTACAATTGAAGATGAGAGTGTTTGGGATGTACAAATCAAGGTATACTATACTTTTATATGATTTTTTAATCTTGGGTGTAATTCTATCTAATAGCTAGTTTGTAAAATTTTCAGGCAAATCCTAATTGGTCAAAGTTTGGGAGGAATGGGCTACCACATTGGCCTGAACAATGTATAATTTTTGGGGATTCATATGCTAGTGGGAGAGGAGGATTCAAGAATGAATCTGATTTCAGGTTTGAAGACGAATCGAGAGGTGTTGATGATGATGTGGATGCAGATGTAGATGTAATTCCAACTACTCCATTGGTTAATACCTTGCCAACAGGTTATTATGGAACTGATCGTCCTAGAGTCAACAGAAGACTTGATAGGACACCTACAGGATATAGGAAGAAGAGTAGGACAACTGGTATTGAACGCGCCATACAGACCCTAGCTCAGTCAGTAGCAAATAAGAATATTACAACCCCTAGCTCAACTCCAATGGGTCTCACTCCAAATACCACAGATTTCAGCACTTCTACTTGTGTTAGATTATTGAAAACTATGGATGATATTCCAAAGAGTTGCATATTAAGGCATGCAAGAGGATACTGGTGGACCGAGAATGGAGAATTATTCATTACTCTCAAGGATGAAACGAAACAATTGGCTTTTGACGTGTTAGATTGATGGATGATAATCTAACATTTTTTTTAATATGGATGATTGTAATGAAATACATTTAAGACCTTTTGTAGTAGGATCGATATATTTTGTTAGGTACACTTGATGTAAAAGTGTAATATGATTATTTACACTTTATGCTACTTTGGATGTCTTTTGTTTTAAATACTTATTACATCATCTGATAATTATGCATGTTGGATGATTATAGTTTTATAGATCTTTTGGTACATTTATTAGGGGATAAACATTTGTATGACACTAACAAGTTTAAAATTTATATTGAATCAGTTATGGCAAATGTCAATAATACTTCAATAATATCCTCTAATGACGACGATGGAGAAGAATTGATTCTCGCAACATTGTTGATAGCACAATATCATTATTCCAGCAATCTATACACTAGAGAACCACGCAGGGATAGTGCATTCACAGGGGCAGCATGGGTACATGAGGTGTTGCATGGGCATGCAAACCGCTGTTACGAAGAATTTGGCATGGAACGACATGTGTTTTTAAATTTATGCCTACTAATGAGACATCGTGGTTGGTTACAAGACAGTCGCATTATTAGGGTAGATGAGCAATTGGCAATGTTCATGTTTAGAATAACAGGAATAGGTCCTACTAATAGAGCAGTTGAGGAGAGATTCTAGCATTCAGGACAGACTGTCAGCTATTACTTTGGCAAAGTATTGCAAGGGGTGCTTAAGCTTTCTAAGGAGTATATCAAAGCCCCATTGTTTGATGAGATTCCTATGGAAATAATTGCAAACAACAAATGGTGGCCATATTTTAAGGTAAAATGGAAAATTTCTTTCTAATAAGTTTACATCACTTTTTAACTTATGGTCATTTTTTGTTTCACATAATAACGCTTTTTCTTTTCTTTTTCTTTTTTTTTTTTTTTTTTTTTTTTTTTTTTTTTTTAATTAGGATTGTGTTGGTGCCATAGATGGTACACATGTTACAACTATAGTTCCCAAGGGAAAACAGATCCCATATTGAGGACGAAAGGGGATAACAACTCAAAATGTGATGTGTGCCTGCTCGTTTGACATGAAATTCACTTTTGTATATGCGGGCTAGGAAGGCAATGCAAATGATTGTCGTGTATTCAATAGAGCCCTAGAGGATCCTACCTTGCGATTTCCTCATCCTCCCCAAAGTATATTGATGCAGCAGCCTTTCCCACCTACAGATCCAAGTGTCTATATTGTGGGTTTGATAGAGCCTCTTCTTGAGAATCTTCACCTAAAATTGCAGGCCAAACAAAGGCCGATTGAAAGAGTTCTCTCAAACATGAAGTCTTCCTCTTCCGCTGGAATCCCTAAGCAGCAGAGATGTCTTGAGGTTGAGGACATCCCACGGTTGCCCTTTAATCTCATCTTTATATTTTGACTTCCAAACTACCCCTCAAACCCCTTGACTCTTGTCCTTTAGTATTTGCCTTTTGTGTAAAAGTTCCTCTTTTGTTTTACCCCCATATTAATGCCACTTCCATTCCCCACTTTATTACAACTTGCCATTGAGTTACCTTCCATTCCAAGAATACCCCCTCCCCTTTATACGTTACACTCTTCTTCTAAAGTGGGAATTCAAAAGTCTTCTAGGTCTTTGTCCTTTGTGTTAAAAGTCCCTCTTTTGTTTTACTCCCTTATTGTTGCCCCCTACTTTAACCTCTAATTTACACCTTGCCATCAAGTTGAGTGTTGTTCCTAGTTTGTCCCTAGCCAATAAATAATAATCCCTTTCATATCCTATTGTTTCTTTATTTGCTAATATCTTCTTGAGGATTCTGGATATATTACAAAACTGCCATTGATTCTGATATTTATGCTTTTCATTTAATTGGGCCCACATCCAATCGGGTTGTTTCTTCGTGGGGCCCACCGGCCCCCCATTATTTGGTATCAGAGCAAATTTCCTGTCAACTCGTTTACCATGGTTGCTTACACCACCCCCTCATCTGAACAGTGGACTCAGTCGCTTCAACAGAGTGAAGAAATCTTAAGAACCCTCCAAGCTATCCAGGCTGTACAGGAAGCACAAGTTGTTACCCTCCAGGACATTAACGCAAGGCTTGATGCCCTAGAGGCACGTATTTAGAAACCCGGTGGACAGCAAGGTCACGTTACTCATGATATCGTGATGACACCTAGAGAACTGTGCCGCCATCTAGAGACCATTACATCAAGTTTTGTTGTCAATGTTGAAGATGAACGGGATGACCTGATGAAGGATGTTTCTGAAGAACTGATTGATGGCCCGATCTCCTTTGTGAAGCCCCACCATCCGATTCCGATCAAAGTCATATCATTTGTTGACGATGATCAGAAGATCGTGACCGTTGATCGCGAGGTGTGCTGAATCTTTACCCCTTTGGAGCCATTGATCGAGGATGCTGATCGATTGGTGTTAATTCTCTCCTATAAAACTCGTGGACGAGTTTTTCTAAAGAACAGGGGAGTTGATGCAGCAGCACGCCGATGGATCGATCCAAGCATGCTCCAGAACCCGGATCAAGACCCAGATCCAATTTGGGTTCCAAGTTACTAATTTGGATTCTAAGTTTAATAGAATATTTAGGATTTTATTTTTATTTGAGAATGTTTGTTCCCTATTTGAGTCCTTAGTTGTTTCTTTATTTTGTTAGCTTAGGTGTAGGAGATTTTTTTTCTATCTTAGTTTTTTATTTTTAATTAGAAGGTTTTTAATTTTATTTTATTATATATTGGACATGTAACTCATGGGAAGAATAGTGGATTAATAAATAAATAAGGATTGTGAAACTCCCCCCTGCGTGGCTGTCCTCTTCCCCCACTTCTTCTTCTTCTTCTCTTCCCTATGAGTTCTCTTTTCTCTCTCTTCTTCTTTCTTCTTTCCCTCTTTATTTCTTCTTATTCATCTTCTCTGGAACTCCCCCTGCCCCCCCTTCTTCTCTTATTTCTTCCTTGTCCAGCGAGGCACCCCCTTCCTCTTCTTCTTCCCTGCGATCTCCCTCTCTCTCCTCTTCTCCTGTCTTTCTTCCTCCTGGTTCTCTCTTCTGTTCTGGTTCTCAGTTACTGCGTTCTTAGCAGTCCAGGTACTGAACCTCTCCCCTATTGATTCTTCACCCTTCCATCTCAGTTTCTAGGAACTGAGCCGATACCCAAGGGCGACCCAGGTTGCCAAATCTGGAACCCATTAGCTCCCTGAACTGAGATTCCTAACCTGAAAACAGGTCTGGTTCTGTCCTATCACCAACAGCAGTTTCAGGTAATTTGTTTTCATGATTCAAGCACTGTTTCAGTGGATTATTATTACTTGGGCTGCGTGAAGGAATGGGCTGTGAATCTACTTCTAAAATCATGGCTCAAGTCGATCTTGCATGAGGGATTTTTGGTTGTTCAAACTCTCTTCTCTCCTGCTGGTTCTATCGCCTGTAACCTCTCCCCAAGGTTGAAGACAACCTAATCGATGGGTTTATTTCAAGTTCTTCATTCTGCCTTTCCCATTATACCCCTGTGAAACCCCTTTAAGCCGTTTTTCCATTTTGTCCTTTAACTTCTTTGGTTCCAAATCCAGCCTTGACAATAATTTAATTTCCCACTTAGTTCCTCTCCCCTAATCGACCCATTGAAACACTAGAGATTTCTGAGTAATTACAATAGTGCCACTTGATCTTAGACCTAAATTGATTAAGTATTTAATTGGGCTCACATCCAATCGGGTTGGTTCTCGTGGGGCCCACTGCCCCCCCCCCCCCCCATTAAATAGTCTGCGATATGTATCTCCCATTTGCATGGGAGGCAAAAGTAAGTTTTTCCCTGAGCCAGGGTGCATGCATTCTGATATTTGGAAGAGAATACAAATGAACAGAGGTTTTCCCACCATTGATATTTTTTTTTTTTTTTGAATGTTTTTTGTTCTATACCCCAAGAAAAAAAAAATAAAAAAAAATCAGTTGATTTTGTTTAATTTCGTATCTGGACTGGAGAACTCATTGAAGCCTTAAGTCTTTAGCTTTGATCATGAGGTTGAAGAACCATTAAGATGGTTTTTCAGCAGTGGAGATTGGAATTCTAATTTTTCTACTTGTGCAGGCTGAAGAAGGCAGTGACAATATTTTTTTTTTGGGGAGGGGGGGTGGGGTCAGGTGTGATCAAAGTCATGCATTAAATTGTGAATAATTTAGGGGTATCAATTTGCCGGGTTGGGCTGGTCTCTTAACCCAAGCCCTGCCCAACCCTAGGTCGAGTTGAGATATCTCAGCCCAGGCCTAACCCAGCCCAGCCCAGCCCAGCCCTGATCAACCTTGATTGGGCTTAGCTTAACCCAATCCAGCCCAGTTTAGTACTATTGGTTACTTGGTTGCTTGATCTTGAAGCATTGGAAAGGCCAAAGATCAAAGTTTTCATATATATGTAGATTGTGGAAAATGAAAGATTTTTTGCAAAAATTTTCTACAAGTATCCATTTATGATTGTTAACATATTTATATTATTATATACTTACTATTCAAGGTTGGGTTGGATTGGGTTGGGTTGAGACCTGAACACAGGCCCAACTTAACCTGGGCTTGGGCCTGAAATTCTCAACCCTAGCCCATCGTATAGGCTGAGATTCCAATTCGGGCTCAGTGTGGGTTCCGACTGACCGGGATTTTGACACCCCAAGTGAATATGATAAACCATTACAGTCTCCTCCACCTACTCCCATGAGTTCAGAAATGGGATCAAATCATCGGAATTGGACTGTTCAACAGAAATTGGTCGACCTCTATTGTGTAATGCCTGATTTCTGAACCCCTCTTTTGAATTGGATATGAATGTACTTGGATATTCTTTTTTGGTCATTTTGTCCTTTTATTCAGCAAAATAGTAAAAAATCAATATAACTTACCAATTATAGCAAGAGCTGAAAGTGTTTTGAATAAAAACAAAAAAATCACAAATCTTCCTGATTCCAAAATTTAGGGCCCGTTTGATAACGTTTCTATCGTTTCTGTTTCAAGAAACGGCAGAAACATAAATTTCCGTTTCTAGAAACAGAAACGGAATTAAAGGTGTTTGATAAGTCATGTTTTTAGAAGTCGATGGTAACCAGTGAAAGAATTGCCACAAGTCGTTTCCAGAAACGGCAAAACAAGTTGAACTTGTTTCGCCTAGGTCGTTTCTTGAACCATAAATAAGTAAAAATTTATATTTCCATTTTTAAAAATAAGTGAAACGAAACAATTTTATTAAACGCTTTTTGCTCTGTTTTTGCTGTTTCTGGAAATAGAAACGGCAGAAACGCATTTCTTGAAACGTTATCAAATGAGCCCTTAGTGTTTTGGATCAATTTCGACCAATTGATTTGGTTTTGAATTGAAGGGTCAATCCCATGTTCTATTCAGGGATTTTAAATAAATAAATAAATATATTTGGGGTGAAGAAGAAGCAAAACAGGAGGATGATATCTATGGACCTAGTCTAAGCCCATCTTGGGCAAAAGATTTTTAAGTTCTAGTGCTTCTTTTTTTATATCTTCTGTTTTTCCCTCAATAAGGGATAGATATGTGATTTCAAAAGGAGGAGGAGAGGGACATGGAGAAAAACTAGCATAGGGTACAAAAAGCTACCATGCAGTACGCAGCCTGACAATATTCTCTTTCCATAGTTAATATTTTCTTACTTTCGTGCAGGTAATAGGCCTACCTGTTTTGCCAGGCCTAAATTTAGATTGGATTTTTCTAGTAAAAAAAAAATATTGGATTTCTGGATAGTTGTATCTACTTCAATGTTAATCACGTGGACTCGGCCCAAATTAGTAGGATCTAGGTCCAAATTTTGGCATCAGATCAATAATAGGGTCAGGCTCGGATTCGTCTTTTTCAAATTTGGTAGGAAAAAAAAGAAATTGGGTTTTCCTTAAACAATGGTGAAGAAGAATCTATTGAGTATGGTTTTTTGATGGGTAAGAGAG
>NC_056564.1:18652618-18700410 GCF_013358625.1 Macadamia integrifolia | reverse complement strand
AAAAAAAATCCTAAACAGTTTGTATTTTTTATTTTTTTTTATTTCGAAAATTAATTTAAAAAAATTACTAAAAAAATACAATTTTTTTATAAAATTCAGTTCATTTTAGTTTAAAAATATATATATAATTTACTTGGCCAATGATCATGATGTAAAATTAAATGCACAATTTTTTCCAAAAAAAGTGTGGATTTCAAGTTTATGTAAATTTGGAAAAATACAAAAAAATCTTTTTTTTTTCTTTGGATGCATCTCATTTTAGTTTCTAAAAAAATGCTATTATGTACTAAATACTAAATCAATAAATATGCATATTGAAGAAGAAGGTCCTAGCCAAGGATTTAAACCACCACGACACTCTTCACGGCACTCATCACAGTGGCAATGGCAATGAGGAAAGAAAAAACTGTAAGAAACTCAAACCTCATCATTTTGAACATTTTCAACTCAAGATATTTGTCTATCAATACGATACCCTCTACTTAAGTATTTATGCATTCTGCATGTTATATATAGCTTTTTTTTAACTGTTTTTTTATGCAAAAGTATATAAAAATGTGTTCCCTATCCATTTATGTGCGTATCTTTAGCGTATCTTAGCATATCTCCTACGATACCCTCCGATACGTATCTTAATTTTGACCGACCAATATGGCGACCGATACCGATACTTTAATCCTTGGTGCCAGCAAGAGCAAAAGAATCCCATGTTGAAGCCATCAGGACTAGGGCTTTGTTGGCTTTATGGGAGAGGACAGTAGACGAGATCTCCTCATCAGAAGGGATGGCAACGAGGGAAGGGATGAGATTAGCATAATGAATTTATTCAAAAGGTTAGGGGGGAGAGGAGAAGAAGAGGAAGAGGAGAGGGAAAGAAAGAGTCTCTCAAAATAGGAGACAGCCTCAGTTTTGATCTCAGAGGGGGTGGTTAGAACAGCTCCAGAAGAGGAGGTAAGGCTTGGAATGGAATTGGAGTTGTTCCGTGCTCTGAGGGATCTGTGGAAATAGGCTAAGTTAGAGTCCCCAACCTCAAGCCATTTGATTCTGGATTTCTGGCGGAGGAAGCTTTCCTCTCGAGCAAGAAGAGAAGAAAGCTCAGAGGATGTGGATTTCTCCCTCTCAGCAAGGGAGGCATTGGAGAGATCGAGCTGAAGTTGGGCTTGGAGGGTGTGGAGCTTCTCTTGACAAGCTTTGACCCTCACATAATGTTCCCAAACGTGGAGAGATCACTGGCTTTCAAGGCAATTTTGACATTTTTGAGCTTTTTTGCAAAGGCAATGAGAGGGGCAGAGGGGCTAAAGGTGTGACATGCCCAAGATTCCTTGACAAAGGGGGAAAAACCCTCATGCTGGGACCACATGTCAAAGAACTTGAAAGGTTTGGGGCCAAAGGAGACAGCGGGTTGGACAAAGTGGATATAGGGGAATGATCGGAGATACCTAGCTGATCAAAAGAGGCATAGGAAGAGGGAAAGGAGTTGAGCCAAGACTCATTGACCAGAACTCGATCCAACTTGCAAGCGACCCGATCTAGGCACGAGCGACTATTTCGCCAAGAGAATTTTGGGCCAAACCACCGGAGGTCATTCATGTTAATGTCATCTATGCAATCATTAAAGGACTCAACAGAGGGGAGATCAATGGGAGAACTTCCCATTTTCTCGTGGCTAGCCCGAACCACATTAAAGTCACCCCCTAAACCCCAAGGCTCAATGCCAGCGATCAGGGAGAAAGCACGGAGATCGGCCCAAAGGGAGAGCTTGTCAGAGGAGCGATTGTGAGCATAGATGATGAAAAAGAAGAGAGGGGAGCCAAAAGCCAAGAGCCAAGGAGAAGGAGAAGTGGATTGATTGGGCAGAGGAGGAGATGGGGGATATATGGATGAGGTTTGGGTTCCATAGGATCCAGATGCGCCCAATTGCAAAGTGGCTGTAATTGAAAAAGAGGACCAGGAAGGGGCGATCGCAGCCACAATGTGAGGGGCGTTGGCCTATTGAACTCTGGTTTCCAGGAGAGCAAAGGGGGGCTTTGGAACCACTATGTTTTTAACCTCCACAATTTCAATCTCAAACTCCTTAGGATCTTCCTCTTGGCTGTTCACAGTCATCACAGTTGTTGTAGTGTCAAGTTCCTCAATTTCAACCTCACTATCCATTGTGGCAACCTTGTTGCTTTCGAATTCTTCCACATGAGTCTCGTTGATGGGAACATCAATGACTAGCTCTTCCTTGACAATAAGAATTGCTGGAATTTCTTCAACACTAACCTCAACTTTTGACTTTAGTTCATTGGTTGGAGGGGTCTTCTCTTGAAGCTCCGTTGCAATTTGTTGGAACATAATGGTCATATGGTCAAACAATTCCTTCATGCTCTTGTCGCCTGTGGGTGGCTTTTGAGGACCTGTAGATCATAGTTGTCAAGGCAGCGCCTAGGCGACGACTAGGCATCCAGGTGGTTTGCCTGGGGCCTAGGCGACGACTAGGCGTCCAGGCGGTTTGCCTGGGGCCTAGGCGACAGCCGCCTTGTTGCACTGCATGTCGCCTTGTGTTTCGGCACTTATTTATGCCAAATAACATTCAAGTAAATGTTTATTTACTTAAGATATTAAATAAGCAAATACCCCCTAATTGAATCCAATAAAAATAGTTTAAAAATCAAATTCCAAAAGGATAAAACATCAACCCCCCAGTCCAAGAACAAAAACTGGATTTTGGTTATAGGGACGATTTTCAACTTTTAAATGCTGGGGTTTTTCTCAATTATGAAAATTTTATAAATTCTATCATGTTAAAACATTGCTAAAAATCAAAAGTCCGGTAAAATAATATTTTGTTTTGATATTCATAAAATTATTTTCATTCAGGCGATTTTAACAGTATTCGCGCACTTAAAAATAAGTTTGACTGAAGCATAACTTTGTTATTGCAACTCAGATTTAAATAATCTTAGACTTGTTAGAAAGCTAGTTTTATGTTATAACTAATACAAAAAGTCTCATGTAAAAATAAAATCATTTGACTAGTCAAACTTATTATAGAATAAGAGCATTTCTCTAAATGTTGATTTTTTATAACTTAATATGACTTAATGTTAATTTTTTTATGATTTGATGTGGCTAAATGTTGATTTTTAATGACTTGATGTGGCTTAATCTTGATTTTTTATGATACAAGGTATATATAACTTACTAAATAATGTTAGAAAATAGGAAAAATAAAAAATAGCACTTGTTTGCCTTAAGGCGGACACCTTCTCGCCTAAGCGCTTAGACAGCCCTCCACGGCCTTGGTTTGCCTTGGCACCGTGACAACTATGTTGTAGATGTATTCTGAAGGGAATCATATGGAGGGAAAAGCATTCTTTGGATATATATAGGGAGGTATTGTGTCGCTAACTCGTACTTCTTCTCTTCCCAAGTCCTAAGCTCATGTCCTCGAACTCGGAGTCGATTTTCATGGACTCTCCACCAGTATCTAGCACAACCAATCAACCGGAAGCAAACAAATTGAAGCTTTCGTGTCTCTATCAAGTTATAATAGTCAGAATATTCCTCCAAAAAATTTAGCCAATCAAGGATGTAGCATGTATCCCTTGTTCAACAAAGTAACGAATTTCTGGAACCATCTTCGATTCTCTCTTCTTTTTTTTTTTCATAATACACTCTATCCTACTCCACTACTGTTGGCCTGAATGACATGCTGGAGCAAACATCAGACACCCAAGTTACTATGCAGCTTCGCTTTTTGCATATGCCCACATAGACAATGATGCCAGAGTTCTTTCAGAAATTAGGCTTTGATACCAAAAATGTAAGATCGAATCACAAGTGATCCAATCCCAAGCAGGATCTTTACTAGATTCAATATAAACCAAATTCAGGGACAGAAAGAATGAATAAAACAAAACAAAAAAAAAATAAGAGAATAAAGAAAAGAAAGAATTTGATGGAGGGTTGAGAAGGGGAAGAACTAGTAAATGGGCATCTCACCCAACGGAATTTGATGGAGGGTTGAGAAGGGGGAAGAAATAGTGATTGGGATCCTCTACTAAGTCCATCTTTTATTCCAAAGCCTCTGGCTCCAGAAAAAACAAAATCAAACCTTCCAATTCCAAGCCTTCCACCCCCTCTCCCCCCTTCCCCACCCCCTTCCCCCTCTATCCTTGTCGAGTGCCATACATTCCTCCCCCAACCCCCCACTATTCTGAAATCCCACCGGCGCAGATGTAAATCTATCACCCGCCCCTCCTCCCCCTGCCTCTTTGAGGCCTTGGTGCCCCCACCACTCCCCCCTTCATGAATTGCTGGTCCATTTGAAATATTCAGGGGCTTAACTCGCTGGCTAAGCATATGAAAATCTGTTCCCGTCTCAAGGACAGTACAGTCATCCTTTGCTGCCTCCTTAAGACGAGAGTCATGAAATCCAATTCCCACCGCATCACTTCCTCAATTGCCTCCTCGTGGCCCTTCCTCTCCAATTATTCCTCCTGTCCCAATGGGCGCATCTGGATCCTCTGGAACCCTTTAAAGATCCAGCTCACCCTTGTCTTCTCCTCCCCAACTAATCCACTTATCCATCTCCCACCCTAATGGAGGCCCCTCCTCCTTCATATATGGCCTCAACCGCACCTCTGATAGATCCTCCCTTTGGGACAACCTAAGATCTCTAGCTCCTGGGGTAAACTCCTCCCCCTGGGGTGGGGAGGGGATGGGACTTCAATGTGGTGCGCTATAGCCATGAGAAGTTTAGTGGCTCGTCCATTGATCCTAACTCGGTGAACTCCTTTAATTCCTGTCTTGAGGATATCGGCCTTGATGACCTTAGATGGTCTAGCCCCAAATTCTCCTAGAATAATAGGAGATTTGGCCCTAACCGCATTGCTTGCAAGTTGGATAGGGTCTTGGTCAAAGAGGTGTGGTCTCCTACTTCCCTTCCTCCCATGCTTCTTTTGATACACCCTCTATCTCTGACCACAGCCCCATCTCTCTCTTCGTTCAGCCCTACGTCTTCTTCGACCCCAAGCAGTTTAAATTCTTCAACATGTGGACTTCCCACTTAGGGTTCCTTTCTGTTGTTCATGCCACCTAGATCAAGCCCGTCCACTCCTTCGACTCCCCCCTCATTGCCTTTGCCCGTAAGCTGTGGAATGTGAAGTCTGATCTTAGGGCCTGGAACATTTCTCCCTTTGGGGTCATCTCGTCTCATGTCTCCTCTTGCAAAGACAAGCTTGCCCTTACCCAATCCCATCTCCAGTTAGACCTTCATAATTCTTCACTTGCCCTTAAGGAGCAATCCCTTTCTGTTGATCTCTCCTCCTTGCTCGCCCAAGAAGAGAGTTTCCTCAAGCAAAAATCTCATATCAAATGGCTTGAGCTTAGGGACTCTAACTCGGCCTTCTTCCACAAAACCCTCAAATCCAAATCCAATCTTAACTCCATTACCCGGCTCCTGGACGCCTCTAGGAACATCCTCCTTAGCCCTGAGGATATCAAGGCTGAGGCTCTCTTACTTCAACATCTTCTGCCCCCCTCGCCCCACCCTGCCCCCTCCCCATTCCCCTCCCTTGTCCTCAAAAAGTCGGTCCCCCCTAATCTCTTTCCCCTTCTCAGTGCCATCCTTTCTGATGAGGAGATTCGCGCCGCCATTCTCTCCCATAAGTCCAACAAAGCCCCTGGACCCGATGGGTTCAACATGGGCTTCTTCAACTCTTATTGGGATCTCATCGAGTCTGACCCTATCTCTGCTATCAAGAGCTTCTTCCTCAACCCCTCTCAGATTAAAGGCATCAACCATACGTTCCTCTGTCTCATCCCCAACAAAGATGTGGCAACCTCCCTGCCTAAGTTTAGACCCATTTCCTTGAGCAACCTGCTCTACAAATTTATTGCCAAAAGTTTGGCCACCCAGATCCAAAGAGTGATTGACTCCCTGGTTAGTCCCTACCAGTTCCCCTTTATTTCTAGTAGGAGCATTGCGAATACAATTATCCTCTGTCACGAGATCGTCCAAGGCTTTGACCGCAAATCTCATTCTCCTTCTGCCCTTCTCAAGATTGACATCCACAAAGCCTTTGATTCCATTCGCTGGGACTTCATCTTTCTTGTTCTCTCCATGTCCTTTCCGCTCCCTTTGTGGACTGGATTTATGCCTGCATCTCTTCCCCTTCTCTCTGTGTCCTTATTAACTGCTCCCCTGCCAGTCACTTTGGTCCTTCGGTGGGAATCAGGCAAGGTTGCCCCCTTTCCCCCCCTCCTCTTCTCTTTGGCTCTAGAGGTCCTCTCCAAATCCCTTCAATCCAAAACCGATGACCTCATCTCTCCCATCCCCAAATGCAAATCCATTGGCCTCACCCATCTGGCTTTTGCAAATGACCTTATGATCTTCTCCAAAGCTAATCATTGTTCCATTGAGTCCATCCTATCCTCCCTCCGTCTCTTTGAGTCCATCTCTGGCCTCCTCATTAACCTCTCAAATCCAACATCTTCCTGTTGTTTTATGGTTGTCCTTGTTGGCAACTCGGCCACGTGGCGGTGATGACGTGGCCAGTTTGGGTGACATGGATGAAAATGATGACATGGAAGTATCCAGTGTCACCGATGAGATAACAGAGCAGCTTGGTATGCATGGAGTGGTTTAATACATCATTAATAGGTGGTGCGGGTTTCTGGGTCAAAACTGGCAAAATTGGCCTATTTACGATCGAGGACATTTTCAGCAATGAAAATGACATTTTTGGAAGATCGGTTCTTCATAAAAAATATAGATTGTAATTTTCCTAGTCCAGTGCATTTGATTTCGTCACATTCCGATACCGTATGAAGAAGTTACGGCATTTATGGCAGTCAAGGGCAGTTTTGGCATTGAAGATAAATTTTTTAAAGGAAGTGTTCTACATGTAACAATACGAAAAAAATACAATCTTTCCAACGGTTCTGATTTCATCGCATTCCGATTCCGTATGAGAAAGATACGTCATTGGAAAGGTGTAGGGGCATTTTGGTCTTTTTACATGGATGATTCAGATGATTGAGTCTTCTGAAAAGTCGTAGAGCATCCATTTACGATTCCAACGCACTTCGTTTCATCTCAATCGGATATCGTATGAAAAAGTTATAAGCGTTTCCGTAAAGTCGGTTCGAAAATCCATCAGTTGCTCTCGGTGTTGGGTGGATTTTTCGGATTTTATTTTTGAAATTCGAAGGGCTTTTGTGTAATTTAAAGATTTTGAAGGTCTGAGTTGCAAGGGGTCTTTAAGCACTGAAACATATGGATGCAGGGGCTTGATTGTAATAAAGAGGAGTAAAGGGAAGTGAAATGGACGGCCAAGATTCGACCACGTAGGCTTGATGCCCATCCAAAGGCTACTGAGATTTTGCGCTGACATGGACGAGATAGATGCTTGCGCGTAGAATTTGATTGGTTACGTGCATAATTCTTGATGCACTGGCGCTACACCTTATCAAGGTATGTTGTGGTGTTTCGCGCGTGTATAGAAGGTATAAAAAGATTCCGATCTTAATGATCTCATGAAATCTGATTAAAGTATCATAGAGGATTCGGATCCAACGGTCGATATGCCATTTCTCTTTTGTGAGTGGGAGATAAGCTCCCTTAAAATCCGGAAAAGCAACCAATCATAGATCGACAACACTTCTGACGATGTCAGCGCCTACGTCATGATGACATCATCAGATTCAAATCTAACGGTTTGGATCTGTTGTCCGTTGGTTTAATCGGACGGCTTGGATTATAAGATCTCTTATATGAGATCTACGGTCAGATTTCGCCCCTGTTGCGCGCACCGCCGGTGTAGCCTACGCCACCCGTACGAAGATTCCATTTCAGGCTATCTCATTGCTCCAACTTTAAAAGGTCATATCTCCCTCATTTTAAGTCGGATTTGGGTGAACCAAATTGCAGCTTCTTCGTTTTTTCAAGACTTACACCATGGAAGCAAGAAAAATGGGTTTTGAGTGAAAGAAGGCTACGGTTTTGGTAGGAGAAGCTTCCCCCTCTTTGTTGGTCCTTGAATGAACATACATTCTTGATGATAAATGTTCTTAGGCCATTAAAGAAGGTAAAAGAGGTGGTTGAAGTGTGTTAATGGTACATTAACTCAAAGCCAAGGAAGAAGAGAAGAAAGCAAGGATGTGTTTGCTTTGAAGAGCAAGAAGCCAAGGAGAGAGAAGGTGTGAGCACCAAACTTGTCAGTACAAGTTTCCAGTCATCCCAGGAAATCGGTTGTGAGATTCTCTAACCCTGGATTTTACATTACATGTATATATGTATGTTAGGGTTAGTTGTGGATGAATGTATACATGCTAGGTTAGTTGTGGATGAACTGTAAGCATGCTAGCTAGTTGTGGATGCATATGCTAGGCAGAGCTTGACTGTAGGGCATTGATATAAGCCCAATTTAATTGTATTATTTATTGTGTGCTTAGTGGGTGCTAAGCACCGGGAGTGGGTGCTCCCGTGTAGTGGGTGCTACACATTGTATCGGCACTACGAGTGCCATCTCAGCTTCGGCTTGAGAAAATTGGGTGTGGGTGCTCCCGACTGTGGGTGCAGTCAAAAGTAGTGTATTGAGTAGGTACGAAGCCTTTACAGGCACTACTCCGGGGGTGTAGGCAAATTGCCGAACCTCGTAAAAACCCTGTGTTGTGGGTGCTTGTTGTTTGCATTTGATATTGAAGTGCGTGGAATGTGGAATGGGTGTGCATACTTGGAAGTGCCTATGAGAGGCTGAGTGTGCATACGACTGTGTGCAAACAGGGACAGGTATATCAGGTTCTTCTTGGCCAGACATCGGACAGGTTTTTAGGTATCAGAATTGAACTCACTGATTCACCCCCCCTCTCAGTGACTGCCGGGTTACAACACATCCTACCTCTTCTCCTAACCCTCTAATAGAATTGATGATTTTGTTTACCTTGCTCATAAACTGATCAATGGTCTCTCCCCCAGACATTTTTAGATTTTCGAATAAATTTCTATGGTGTTGCAGCATTGCCTCTTTGATTTTATTGTTTCCCTCATGAACACTTTTTAACTTGTCCCAGATGTCGTTTGATATTGTACAGCCAACCACTTTTGCAAACTCATTGCTCACTAGGGAGCCTAGAAGTGCATTCAGTGCTTTAGCATTGTCTTCACACTACTTCATCTTTGTTTTATCTGTGATGTCTATAGTTGTGGGGGGGGGTTGTAAGCGTTCTTCACTGCTAACCAAACTCCATAACCTTGAGACTTCAGATAAGCCTCCATCTTGATTTTTCAGAAGTTGTAATTCGACCCACTAAAGAAATGAATCTTTTCATACATACGACTACCATCATTGGATGCCATTTGTATCTTCTCAATATTCAGACCTAAAAATGTTAAGCTTCCCCTTTGGGAAACCTCACTTTGATACACTTGATATTCCCAAGTTGATACTGAGAGGGGGGTGAATCAGTAGTTCCAAAAATTCCCAAATTCTAGAATGGCCAGGGAAACCTGTAATTACCATCACGTAAACAACAACACGTTCACCTCACACCACAATGTGGTTGGGTCTACCAGATAGTGTCCCACCACTCTACACAACACACACTTCAAATATACGTAGAAAAATAAATGCGAGACAATGACACCAGAAATACGTGGCTCAGCCAGAGTGCCTGCATCCATAGAGGAATACCCATATAGGGTTTTGTATTTCCCCAATACTCAATTTTTTAACCGCTACAACAGTCCAAGAACCTATCCCTGCTTCAATTTGAGATGGAACTCAGATAAGGGCAATAGCCCCACATCCTAGACAAGTCCCAACTTGCTAGGTTCACAATTTTAAATCAACAAGATAAAATTCCAATCCAATACATCATTGATCTAGAGTTTCTCTACAACAAACAGACTCCATAACACAAAAATAGGAATTTCACATACAGATTACCTCAGTCTGTATAATCCCGTTGATGATTGCTTACTTGATGTATAGAAGAAGAACACGCTCAAACCATCAACATAGCAGCAACAATACTCCCTTTTTTTTTCTTCAAAGTATGCTATATCTCACACTGTCAATCTGCCATGCTTCTCTTCATCTCTAGATAGCTCTATCTCTTTCTCACTTCTCTTTTTCCTTTTTATTTTTATTTTTTATTTTTGCTGCCTTGAGTAGTAGACTAATGAATCTGCAGCATAGGACTTTATAAAAAAACTGCAAAACTCACTCGCATTCTTGGTTTCTTCTTATCGGGCTCTTTCTCTAGATTCCATAAAGTCGCATGCAAAAGGGAACGAATTATACCATAATCCAATTTCTAAAACTGTTGCACTTCTATTCAATCTCGGACTCAAGCTTGGAAAACAAGTGAATACAAACCAATGACCTGCTGTCCATCTACTTCATGCACAGAAATCTCCAAACTTCCCAACTAGCTGTCCATCTGTGGCTTTGAGAAACATAGGTGTTCTGTTGTATATAGGGATCCCACCTTCTTTGAACTTTTCTTTTCTTTTGGACAGTAGTTGTTGTTGTCCATATCTTAAAGGAGTCATAGTGACCCTATAATTCTTCTTGGCAGTAGTTGTTACTCACAAGAGCAACCCATATCAGAATAGGATTTCTATTTTAACTTAAAAAAAGCTGGTCCCATCATTAGATGCATTAGACTCCTTAATAGAGTAAACTTCAGTTGATGCACATTTGTGAATGAAGAGTTCTTGCTGTTCTCATCGTCCTCTTCAACTAAGTTGCTGTCCAACTCATATTTGATTTCACTTTGAAATTGAACCAATCCAATGGGTTACACTTTGAAATTGAACCAATTCAATTAAACTGAATTAGACCAAGGAATTGCTTTGAAATTGAACCAATCTAACTAAATTGAATTAGACCAAGGAATTGATTGGGTTCCCTTCAATATAGACTCCACCACCACAGAGTTGCCAACAATGACAACAATTGCTCTAATTTCCCAACAATCTTCCCCTTTGAAATTGTTGGCAATGGCCTTCAGGTGTCATTTTGATTCATTTCTCCCCCCCCCCCTTTGACATCAAGTACAAAGGGTGACTATGCTCCCCCTACATAGAAGCTCCCTCTGCATAGACTGACCTATAGGAGTGCCCACCGTATCTTCCTATCCTATAGGATGTGATGTCTCATCTTAAGAGTCACCTTATGAACCAATGTCATGTCATCCTCTCTCCTCCCCCTTTGGAAAAGATCACCTTACCCTCCTGTGTTCAACCTTGTGATTGGTGTATGTCATTAGCTTACTGAAGCTGGCACATATCCAACCATCTCCTAGTTAACATTTACATAAGGAGAGAAAGTTTTCCTATACCATGGGTGTAAGAAAAGTACAAAATCCTAAGGTCGTTAATGTATGGTCCCCCTATTGTATTGGGTCCATTCCCTAGTACCCTCTCCTGCCCATTCAAGTGCAAGAAAACCGTCCCCTCTATATAGAAGGAAGAAGACCTGTTAGATAAAAAAATAAAAACCAAATTTCGAAAGAAGGCTCAATACAGTGGCGTTAGCTTGGACTTGTTGGCCTGAACCTGCTCTGAGCTGGAATGGGCCTTGGGCTAAGATTTTTGGAATGGAAAACCCTAATCCTAAGTCAAGGTCGGGCCGACCTCGGGTTCAACCCTAATTTATATAATGTTATTTATAATAATGTGTTATTTATGATCCTTTAATATTTAAGTATGTTTTGGGCATTAGATGTGAATATTCTTTTCGTCAGGTGTCCTAAACATCTATTATTGTGTTGTACTTTAATAATTTTAATTGTGTACTGACCAATTGATGTTTTTTTTTCCAATTTTTTCCCATTTTTAAATGCATAGAACACATGAATGGCAAAAACAGGGTCAATGGGTCAGCTTGACCCTGGAAAAAATCAGGGACAACCTAGCCAAGCTTGGCCCAATCATGGTCAATCAGGGCAGGGTTGGGTTGGCCTGAGATCAGCAGAGTTGGTGCATGGGTTGAGTTTAATAAGGGACCTGGGGTTGGGGCGGGTTTAAAAAACTCAACCTTGTTTCGCCCCTAGCTTAATATTCGTCATGTCTAAAGAAAATAAATCAAGAATTGATTATTAAAAATAAGAAAAATAAGGGAAAAGGCTGGGCACCTTGTGTCATCCAATCTTCTCCCTCTTTGGAAAAGATCTCATTCCCTCCTCTTTAGAGATGTAAACGGATCAGATATGGATCGAATACAGATTGGATGTGATCGGATCTAGATATTCTGTGACCGGATAAAGATAACATGTTGATGTACGATTTCTTGTATTCCATCATAGTTTAATCTAGGGAGTATTGCTGCAGGCCCCCCAATAAAATGGCGGTCCCGATAAGCGGGTCATGAGGGTTGCAAGGGGGCATGAGGCCCCCTGCGTAGCGGGGGTTTAGGGGGGATGCAACCCAACTTGGAATTTTTATTTGGGACTCTTGTACTGAAGGCAATTTGTACTTTATGGTGTTAGGGATTTTTCACTATATATTTGTAGCGACGTTCTCTTTCTCTATAATTAAACTGAGAGAGGTGTAAGAACAAGCACTGTAACCCTATTCTCCATTGATAATGAAGCAGGGATCTCATCTCATCGAAGGCGTAGCCCCAATCTTGTATATCTGTGTGCATTATTTGTTCTTGTTTTGCCATTCTTTTTTGCATCACTTTAGGGTTGTGTTTCTACAAACCCCTAAATGGATACAGTGCATATCAGATTTGGATTTTCGACTATCTATTTACTCCTTGACTTATGTAAACCGAACTTTCCTCCCCCACCCCCCCCCCCCCAATGAATACAATTCATTTTTAAGTCTTTCTTTCTAATTTAGAACCCGTCTAAACTTCAAGAATCCTCAAAATATTAATTAATTATCTAATCAGATCGGATAATTATTTTTCGGATTATTAGGATTTGGATCCGAATATCCTTTGATCAAATACAGATACCCCTAAATGGATATGAATACGAATATGAATGCGGATTTCAGCTATCCATTTACATCCAAGTCATGTTCAGTCTTACGATTGGTTAATGCTTATAGCTTGCCAAAAGCTAGCGGCATGCCCAACCCTTTCCCAAAAAACAATTACTCACACTACAAATTAAAATGATTTTCAAAATTACATACCCTAGTTTTGAGGGTGGATCAACTGTTCCAGATTGTCTGGAATCAGGTTTTGCCTTGGCCGTTTCCGTTTCTTGAATCCTAGATCACAACCCTGATCAGAAGCGTCAATTACAAGAACAGAAAAATCTAGCTCACACTTAAACTACAAGGCTAGCTTGACAATGAAGAAAGCAAACAAACTCTGAAGCCTCTTCCCATACCTTACTGGATTCCCTTCTGATGAGCATTAAGATCCCTCAATCCGCATATTTTGGAGTTGAATCAAAGCGCTAGGGAGATGGAAAGCAGCACTAGGGTTCCGGAGGACCCTGAAGTTCTTGGAGATCGTGATCATAGGTTGCACGAAGATAATGGAGGTCTGGAAGATTGGGCTGGTGACTCTTTCCTTCTCGCTGAAACAAATTTAATTCCGAGAAGAAATTCGCCAGATCCTGCGAGTATTGTGGGGCATGATGAGGAACCGTCTATGCACCATATCCCCATACAGCCGCCAAACTTATGCTGTAGCGGTTGGTGGTTCGGTTCTTCCATCTGTTGAAAGCCTTCCAAATCCTGTCCGGTAGGAAATCTGACTAGCATCAAGATCCCTCAATCTGCATATGTCAGACAGATGGAAAGGCACAGATTTGCACTTCTTGGTAAGAGTAAATTTCCGTCAAACCACGATGGATTCTATTCGTTCTATGATGAAGACTTCTTGGTCTATTAAGGAAGATATTATTCTAAGTCCTTAGGGAAAGGGTTTGCTTTGTTCTGTTTTCAATCGGAAGGACATATGATGTCGGTATGGAGGAGAGGGCGTACCAGAGTTGATGGGCAATTTCTGCTGCTATAAAGGTGAGGCTTGAGTACAAGGTTGATGACGAAGAAATCACTCACAGGCTAACCTCGATTCGTTTTCCAAACTTGCAGCAGGAATATTGGGACGAGGAGATCCTACTCTCTATGGCGCCATTGATGGGAGAACTTGAGAATCTGTTTACGGGCATTTTGCTAAAATTTGTGTTGATGTTGACGATTCGCAGCCGAGCACAGAGGTGATTTTTGTTGAACGTGAGCTTCTTAATTTTAAATAGATTTTTGTGTTCAAGCAAGTAGTCCAATATGACGATGCACCAGTTAGGTGTCCTGCGTGCTGCCGCTATGGGTATCGTATAGACACCTTTCCAGTTAATCGAAGGCCTGTGAAGACTGCTCCTGAGAACCTTGAATCTGCTAGAGGGCCGGAATATCATAGAAGTCGGCAAGATGGCGTCCCAAAGTTGTCCACACAACGGTGGAGGAGATCCCCGTTACTGATGGTGCTGACGTGGCTTCCAGTGTCCCATTAGGTAACCATAAGCTGGCTGTAACTAATTCGGCTCCTAATGGAGTAATTATCTCCTCTCCTAGAGATATCTTAGGTGCTGGAACGTTAGCAGCAAATCCGAATGATTCAATTGGAAAATTTGAAAAGAATGATGAGGTGACACTGAGAGAGGATTCTGATATTGAGGAGGAGGTCAGAGAAGAATCTTTGGGCGGTGGTGTTGAGACAAGAGGCTCTATGCTGGGTATTGGTTTTAACTTGACCCATGCCCGTGCACCGTTGCGTTTGCTTCTTATATCTCACAACCCAGATTTTTTATGTACAGCTAAGCCAAAAGGTTGATACAAGGTGCTGCCCACTAAAAATTTTCAACTCTCTTGGTTTTGAAACAAATTTCTTGTTTAATAGGAAGGAAGGTAAACCAAATCTTTGGTTTTTCTGGAAGGAAAAGTTCATATCTTCTCCAGTAGTCGTAATGGATTCGGATCAACATATTTCTTTATTTATGGAGGTTAATGGAGTTCGTCTTTTTTACTCAGTTATTCATGCCAATTGCTTTTGGGTTAATAGAAGACACTTGTGGTGTGACTATTCAGATCATTCTCCTCTTATATTTATTGACTGTAAGGAGGTACCTCGTCCTTCTAATATTCCATTCTGAATGCCCCGATTCTGAACTGAGCATCACGATTTCAAGGCAGTGGTTCATACTTCTTGGATGGAGCAAATAAGGGGAACGCCAATGTACATAGTGATAAGCAAGTTAAAAAGGCTTAAAAGTCTTCTTTGATCATGGGCGAGAGAGGTTTTTCCTCAGGTTGATGCATAGGTTGAGAGAGCTAAATTATCTCTAGAATCTTTACAACTTGATATTGAAGCTGATGGTTTCAATAAAGATTTATTTGAGCAGGCGAGAGTTACTCATAATGAGTTGGATCAGGCTTTGACGCTTCAGGAGAAACTATGGGCTGAGAAGTCCAGAGTTAGATGATTGAAAGATGAGCACCGTTGCACCAAATTTTTTCATTTATCAACCAAAATCAGAAGAGGCAAGAATGTTATTCACGAAATTCATAGGGAGGATGGCTCTGTGCTCTCTGATCCCTCCAGGTATTGGTCATTACATTGCTACCCATTTGAGAACTCCCATAAGCCTGACAATGCAGTTCCAGATGAATCTATTATCCCTATTATTCTTGAGCTATTGACAAGAGAGGATAATGACATGCTCTCTGCGATTCCATCACATAAAGAAATAAGAAGTGTTGTTTTTTATCTTGATCCTACCAGTGCTCTAGATCCAGATGGCTACCCAGGTACTTTTTCCAGAGTATGTTGGGACATTGTGGGTATAGATATTTGCAATGCTATTCGAAACTTTTTACTGAAGGTATAGTTACAAAAGGGGCAAACTACAATTTGCTAACTCTGATCCCAAAAGTTTCCAACGCCAGTAAGGTTGGGAAATTTCAGCCAATTTGTCTAGGGAATTTTTTCATTTTTCCAAAATTCTTTCTACTCGTCTTGCTCCTCTTTTGCCTCGTATTATATCTAAGGAGCAAGAAGCCTTCCAAAAAGGGTAAAATAATTTTTTTGAATATTAGTGTAGCATCTGAGCTTACTAACATGTTGTTTGGAAAACATTTTGGAGGCAGCATGAGTTTGAAATTCGATATCCAAAAAGCTTTTGATACCCTTGAAGGAGCTTTTTGTTTGATGTTATGAAGAAATTTGGTTTTTCTCAAACCTGAATTGGTTGGATCAAACAAATTTTATCCTTAACAAGGATGTCAGTTTTGATAAATGGTGGTCCTATGGGGTTTTTTTGAAGTTGGCAAAGGTCTTCAGCAAGGTGACCCTCTATCTCCAATGCTTTTCATTATAGCTGAAAAGGTTCTATGTAGGGGTCTCCGTGATTTATGTGATAAAGGCAAGATGAAATGCATTCTAGGTCCAAGAAGTGTTGAAAGTCCTTCTCACCTTATCTATGCTGATGATCTCCTCATTTTCATTCAAGCAGATTTGCGTGGAATAAAGCATCTCAAATGTTTTTTGGATGCCTATCAAGCTTCTTCGGAACAATATATTAATCTAGAGAAGAGTAAAATATTCCATAACGCAATCCCTGACAATGGGAAACAAAGAATTAAAGGGGTTCTAAAGATCCCAGAATGCAGTTTCCCAACCAGGTGTCTAGGGGTGGAACTATGTAAAGGTCGTGTTAAAAGGGATGCAATTTTTCCATTAATGGATAAAATCAAATCAAGACCAGTGGGTTGGAAGGGCAGGCTCTTATCTTTAGCGGGAAGAGTGGAATCAGTGAAATCGGTGGACAATAGCATTCCTCTTCATAACTTCTCCATTTATCTTTGGCCTACTTCATCGGTAAAGATAGTGGAAAGGTGGATTTGCAATTTCATCTAGAACGGGTATTATAATTCGAAGAAGCTGGTGACTGTGAAATGGGATTCTGTGTGTAAGCCCAAGAGAGAGGATGGGCTGGGTATCCGCCGCCTTATTAGCTAAACTGTGCTGGTTTATTAAGATTGACATATCTAGTTTGGTTGCTTTTCTTCATGCCAGATTATTAGCAGCGGTTGTATCTCTTAAGAAATATATAGCCTCTTCCTCTATTATGCCAGGTCTTCGAAAGGTTTGGAGCTTTGTTAACCATTTTGAGAGATGGATTATTGGCAATGGTCATTCTATCAGATTTTGGCATGATCATTGGCTTGGGAGCCAGAGTCTTCAAGATGATGTTATTAGTGGTCCATACTCCTACCTCAAACTTGAATACTAAGGTAGCAGATTTCATTGAAGACGGTTGTTGGGACCTACATGCAGTAAATTCCCTGTTATGGCTAGCATTTTTGCTCGCATTGAAGCTATTCCCCTCCCTTCAACGCCAATGCAAGACAAGTGAATATGGGCTTTGACTGAATCTGGGAATTTCTCTGTTTCATCAACTTGGAAAAAGGTGAGAGAGAAAAATGAGGTAAGAGGATGGAGTCACTTGGTCTGGCTAAAGGTTCTTTATCCTCGTTGATCAATTTTTGGGTGGATGTTGGTCCATGGTAGATTTCCCACAAATGATATGATAGTTAAAAGATCGATCCCATTGGTTTCCGGGTGTTGTTTATGTTACAAGAATGAGGAATCTTTGGTCCATTTATTCCTAGAATGAGAGTATGCCTCTAGTATCTGGACAGCTTGCCTTGATTTTTTTTCTCCTTGCAATGGAGTGGTTTTCTGTCAATTGAGGAACTATTTTCATGGTGTAGAAGAAAAGCTGGGATTATTCATTGCAGCAAGTTTTGGCTTCCGCTAGCTATCTAGTTCCCAATCACATCTGAGCGGAAGGAAATAAAAGGGTCTTCGACAATCAAATGCGTACCACTTCCTCGGTGATGGCTGCTATTCTTCGTGACCTCCAAGAATTTTCAACGCAAGTGGCAATTCAGGTATCCTCTGTGACTGAATTGCTCATTACCAAAAAATTACTGGTGTTGGTTGCTAAAGGCCCTACACCAAGAATCTTGGAAATTAACTGGAAATGTCCAGAATTTGGATGCTTTAAATTAAACATATATGCTTGTTCTCTCGGCAATCCTGGTCACTCTAGAGCAGGTGAAATTATAAGAAATGATAGGGGTCTCCCATTAGGTTGTTTTGGGAAGTTTGAAGGAATTGGAACAAATTTTGTCACAGAATTTACTGCTCTATTTGTGGTGCTGCAAATGGCTTGGGATAATGGAATTGATAGTCTTTTGATTGAATGTGACTCACATTTTGTTGTAAGTTGTATTCAATATCAATCTATTTCGTGGTACTTTGAACAGCAATGGAGGATTTTAGTTAATACCTAAACAATATTTAGTGGCGCATTACTCACTTTTACAGGGAAATAAATTCAGTCGCAGATAAGTTAGCGAGGCATGCTACAACAAAAAGAAGCTCTATGTTTTGGACCCATCCTCCAGCTTTTATAAATTATGATTTAAATTGGGACTTTCAACAGAAACCGAGGTATCAGTTTATGTAAGTTTCAGTGGTATTTTCTTTTAGTTAGATTTTTATCTCTGTTGATAACAATGCCGAAGGTGGAATATTGATCCAAAGGCTTTTCATACTGTATTTCTCCTATTTTCACACTATAAATATTATTCTCTTACTGAGAAGGGCTTTGATACTTGTTAAATGGGAGAAGGTCCTCTGAGTATGATTTTTTTAATTATTAATATAATAATCCACTCCCAGATGGCGTGCATTTTCCCTTATCAAATAATTGGGGTCCTGGTCCCAACTTGGGCACACCGGTTGGGAACTTCCCGACATAGAGATTAATTTATTAAAGTCAGTGACTACTTTGAGAAGCCGATTTCGGTCTTCAATCTAATATTGTAGAGAGGTGTGGTGTGCAAAAAATCCATGCTCACCAGGAGGTCTCAAGTTCAAGCCTCGTGCCTGTTACCTACTTTTCCCCCTACCTAAAAAAAAAAAAAAAAATTGCTTGTGGTTCATCTACTTCAATGTGGCTCCTTCTCCTGTCCTTGGTGAATTTCACGGATTATCGACGACTGCTTTAAGCTTACTGATTGTTTTCAATCGGTCAGCTTCTCGCACACTCTTCGCAAAGAGAAATATGTGGCAGACTCCTTTGCTTCGCAGGCTGCTTCTGATCGAAGCCCCCTATGAAATTAGAAGCTCTATAAATACATCTAATGACTTGGATGCCTTCTAAGTTGTAAGTCTCAATTCTTAATCAACTTCGTAAGTTTAAGGTTTCAAGTTTCAACCAATATGCAGAGTACCATGAGGCGAATCTCTCTCATTTCTCTGGTAATTTTGATAGGAGTTCTTTCTGGTATCTTTGTAGTTTAGGCAAGAATCATTTGTGGTAATCTTCTTTCCAATTTCATCTCTTAAATTGGTTTTGTTTTATGAGAAAACATTCAATTTCTTGTTATTTAACTCAGATCTCATCTCCTTTTGCTTGCAGAGCATCCATGTAAATGTAACAAGCTGATGGCATCAAGAGTCCCACTTCCACCTCCATCTCCAGAAGGACCACCTGATTACTTACCCTTTGAAAGAAAATTTAAAATCTTCAATTCACTATCTATCATCAGAGATTGTTTTCCCATAAATATCTAAATAAATTAGGGGTATGTATCTCATTCTGGACATGTTTTTCACATCTATCATTTAGCACGACGGCATATGTTTCATGAAGATGCCAGAACCATATAAAATAAAATCTTGAAGTTTAAATTTAGTTTTACACAAAACATGTTTTGATCTCTTCTCGTTGGAATATTTATTGTTATGTTAAAAAAAAAAATTAATAATAATAATCTTCCCCAAAATACTTTTATTGATAAAATTTATCTAATGGGTGGCTTCTGATATTCAATAAGATTATGGTTGATCTTGCTAATTCTATCCAAATTTCTTAATCCATGGTGTTACGAAAAATGGTGGGAATACCAACAGGTTACAATGCCTAATTATATCATATAGTTAGTTTGATTTTTCTTCTCCCCCTCCTCCAACCAGATAAAAGAAAAAGGATTTGAGTTCTTCCCAAAAATATTACTATCTTAAGTTAGCTTATGGATTCATGTAAGTTTGTAATAGCTGCTGCACAAATGAATCCGCAATTTGAGGAGTCCTACCAGGGCCTCCCGAATTTGAGGAAACGGAGCACTGGACTGAATAAGGCTGCAGTCATTTGTAAAGATAGGATACAAGATGTAAAAAATTACAAGCATCACCTAGTAAAAAGAGCATCACATTCGGAACTGAAATCCAACTATGATGTTAAGCAATTAAAAAAAAATAAAAAATAAAGGGTGAAGGTTCTTTGAACAAATAGTGAGCAAGCAGCATAAGGAGTGCATCAATGAGGTACAACAAAATAATATCTTTAGTACATTGGGGGCCGTGAGGTTATCTCGTATGAGGATGAGAGAGATAGACACGAAAGTGTTGGCATACCCTAATTAAGTGCCCAGACCATCTCAAACTGATCCCACCTTTTTTGTTCTAGGGTGTTTTATCATTTTAAAGCATGTCATGACAAATTGCTTGATTTAACCACTGAATTTGCAAAAATTTCCACCATGAAGTACCTCAAACTTTGGGCTCACTTTTGAACTTGTTTTTGATCAAATCACCACCTGATTCTTCCATCATCATATAGCCCATCTCAAGACCTTGTAAAGATACATGGATCACAAATGTCGAAACATTGGATCTTCCATAATCATCGTCAAAAGTTTAGCGTACAAAATCACATAATCAACCAATGGAAGGGTGTCACATGTATGAAACCGTTTGCTGATCAGCATGCAAATTCCGTCTTACACTGTCCTTGTAAGAAACTCTCCGTCATATATACACTACCTAGTTGTATTTCCCACGCCCAGAAAGGGAGAAATTTTGGGATGAAAAAATTTAGTGTCTATGGTAGTGTCTATCAATTGATCTCAAAATGCTCCAATATGCCCCAACTTCCTAGGGGTTTGAATGCAAAGGCAACTCATTATTAAATAATACAAAATGCAAATGAAATATGCGAAGAGCGGACTACAACAAGAGTCTTGAATTAATCCCAACAGAGTCACCATTGTTGAGTGCCGAGGATGCCTCTTTCTAGGTCTGAAGATGGACATGAAGGTACTTTAGCTCTTTCTTTGGAAGAACCATTCACCATTATTGAGTGCCGAGGATGCCTCTTTCCAGGTCTGCAAATGGATATGAAGGTACTTTAGCTCTTTCTTTGGGAGAACCATTGTATTTTTGTCCCCTATATATGGTCTCTTCTTGTCTCTCTAATGGAAACAAGAAGGGTAATGACATTGTTATGTTGTGGATATTGTTTAGGGACACCACCTTAATTCAAGGTCTAAAGCCCAGAGGGAAGAATGGGATAAGGAAAATGACTACCCCTTTATCTTTAGGTAAGTTCAAATTTACCTAAGAGAAGGTTTTATGAACTTAGCCCCACCCGACCGACAACTAGTCTCCTTCTTATGTTCTCTTTCTCTGTAAACAATTTGAGAGAGGTGTGGGGACGAGCATTGTAGCCCTATTCTCCATTGATAATGGAACAGGGATTTCATCTCATCAAGGGAGTAGGCAATCTTGCTGAACTTCGTAAATTCTTGTGCATTGTTTTAGGGTTGCGTTTCTACAAACCCCTAAATTGGTCATCTATCGAAAAATAAGAATTGAATACTTTAGAATTGGAAAAAATGCAAGGAGGAGAGAGAGTGTCTGGCGATTTGGGAAGGGATTCAGCCGACGAAGAAGAAGGTGATGGAGGCGCTAGGGAATCTCCTGATCGAGGTCCAGAGGTTCTAGTCCCTAATGGTTTGCCGGAGGTGGTGATGAATAAAAGATCATATGCAACGGTAGTGGGAAACTCTTCATGGCCTACGATTGATTCGCTCCCTGATCCAATCCAGGCAAGGAATTTCCAACGCATAGTCATTCCCCAACAAGACTATGAATCCAAAAGGCAAAACTTTCGTTTTGCACTGATAGGGAGAGTGAACTTCTGCCTGATTTCACTTGATGCTTTGAGGGAGGAGGCAAGTGTCAACTGGAAACTCAGTAAAGGCATGACCATGCATCCCCTTGGGAAAGGTTTTGTAATCTTCCAATTTCAATGTGAAGGCGACAAGTCTGCAGTATGGAGGAGGAGTCCATTACGAGTAGGAGATCAGGTTATCCGATTCCAACACTGGAAGCCTGACTTCAATATCCATGAGAAGCAAACATTCACAAAACTTGTTTGGATCCGTCTTTCGGATCCTCCTCTCGAGTACTGGCATGAGAATGTGCTACTATCTATTGCAAAGGCAGTGGGTCGCCCTGTGGCTTTAGACCGTAGGACAAGGGAAGGTCTTCTAGGGTACTTTGCAAAGGTGCTTGTTGAAATTGATATATCGGAGTCGGCTGTGAGGATTGACGAAGTTCAGGTCGAAAGATTAGAACTAGGTACTGCTAAAGTATTTGGTTTTCGTCAAAAGGTGGTGTACGAAGACAATGTTGAGCGATGTGGGTACTGCAGGCGATTGGGCCATCAAGTATCATTTTGTAGATTGAAGAAAGCAGAGGATGCGAAGCAATCCGCCAAGGACAATGCAACATTAGTCCCAGGGGCGGTGTTCGTGGAAGATGGAGTCAACCCGAAAAGGGTTAACTCGGTGGTGGAGTTACCAAGTTTAAGTGGGGATTTTATTAATGCAAATCAAGACAATCCCAATTTAGGGAATCATCATGATTTGGTGGGAGGTGGAAATCTCCAAATAATTTTGGAAGCTCCTTTAATTACTCCAAATGAAGTTGGAAAGGAGGCTGTCACGATAGTCACTGAAGAAAATTTGGATTCAAAATTCAGTAGAGAAAGATCTCCAAGATCCGTTGGATAATGCATTAGATAATGGGTCGGATTCGGGTTTAGAGTATGGATCCTCTGATGGGGACCCGTTTCCTCCCTGCCCGCCCATTGAACTCACAGACCATGGTGTGGTGAATGGGCCTCAGAGTAAAGTTTAGGGACCTGATCTTAGACTCTCTACCTGTCAAAGAAGAGGGCCTGTGGTGGCTGGTCGTGGTCGTTCAGGTGGTAACCAGATGGGGCGGCAGCCTCTTCCTCCGGCGGAGTCTCTTTTGGAGCATAATGACCCCTCTATTTCTGCTCTAAACTTAAGGGGCCTTCTCTCAATCACGCATTCAGACATGAGTGTTGTGGATAGGAACGCTCTGTTGAGGGAGAAAGAAAATGGAGGGAAGGCGGCGGCTGTAAAGCAAAAGAAGAAGGGTGGCGGTCAGACTAAAATGTCTAACTCGGCAAATTAGTGATCCATGAGGGTCCTTTTCCAGAATATTCATGGAGTGAGGAAGACTGCTGGTAAAAGGGCCTTACGCATGTTGGTGAAGGAGCATTTCCAGGAGATTTTATGCTTGGCTGAACCTATGGTTCAAGTGAGTAGATTTCCCACTCTGTTTTTCAATAAACTAGGTTATTCATTTGATTTTATTCACAATAATAGGCAGAATAAGGTTCCAAATTTGTGGATTATTTGGAAGTGTGGGATCGCTTGTCCAATTGTTAAAGCAATGTTGGAACAACATATTTCAGTGGAGTGTGACTAGCCTGGTAGCAAGGTCGGCCTATCTTTTGTTCATGCTAGTTCTTTCAAAGTAGTTCGTCGCCAGTTATGGTTGGAGTTGGAATCGCAGGTTTCATCTGCGATCCTATGGTCTGTTCTTCGAGATTTTAATGCAACCTTGCTTTCCAATGAAAAACGGGGGCCAGGAACCTTTAATCTTGGCTCTGCTGCGGAATTCTAGGTGATGATAGATGCTTGTCTGTTATTACCAATTTCATCTACTGGAAAAAAATTTACCTGGACAAATAATGGGAGAAGAGGACATGTGGCAGCAGTGTTGGATCGCAGTTTTTGTAATGAAAAATGGGTGGATTTTTTTAGAAATGTTATGCAACGTGTCTTGTTGAGTTCGTATCAGATCATGCTCCGTTTCTTGTAATTTCTGATATTGTCTCAAAGCCGAATAACATTCCATTCAGGTTCCATGGATTTTGGATGGAAAATGAAAATTTTCTTCCAGTGGTTGATGAGGCATGGAAGATGCAGTTAATAGGTGACCCTATATATGTTTTATCTAAAAAGCTGAAGAGAGTATAGGGAGTGTTAAAGGTATGGGCTCATGATTCTTTTCCAAATCTAAATATGGAGTTAGAGCAGGCAACGAAGGTTTTAAAATAGATCCAAGACTCAATTGAAGAATCAGGTATATCTAATGATCTTTTCAATAAAGAGGTTGATGCAAAAATGACCTTGTTGATTGCTAGTCGTAGACACAAGGCTCTTTGGGCTGAGAAGGCGAAACTGAGATGGGTGAAAAATGGGGACTGCAACTCCAAGCTATTTCATCTCTCTGTGAAGCTGAGGAGGGCGAGAAATCAAATTTCTGCTTTAAAGAGGGAGGATGGGTCTTGGGTCTTGGATTAAAGGGGAATTGCTAAGTATATTGCCTCTTTCTTCGAGAAGTTTCATGAACCAACCAGTATTATAGAGCATCATGATCTTCTGGATTGTATTCCCAAAATCCTGTCCAATGAAGATGTGGCTAGTCTAGAAGTGACTCTTGGCAGAGAAGAAATCAAAAAAGCATTGTGGGATATGGATCCTGATAGTTCTCCTGGTCCTAATAGATTTCCAGGAAAATTCTTTAGGAAATGTTGGGAGATAGTGGAGACGGACTTTGGTAAGGCAGTTGTTTATTTCTTTCAAATGGGATACCTGCCCAAAGGAATAAATAATTGTTTTATTTCCTTAATTCCAAAATCTGATGGTGCTTCCTCTCTGGATAAATTTAGGCCAATATGCATGGGTAATTTTTTTTTGTAAGGTTCTATCTAAAATTATGTCCTCCAGGCTTATGCCTCTTTTGCCGCGATTGCTCTTAGATGAGCAAGGTGCATTCCAGAAGGGTAAGATCATTTCTTCCAATATTAGTCTAGCCTCGGACCTGGCAAATCTTATACATTCCGCTGTGCGGGGTGGAGGCATGGGATTGAAATTAGACGTGCAGAAGGCATATGACTCCTTATCATGGAAATTCCTTTTTTCCACATTGGTAAAGTTTGGTTTCTCGGACAAATGGATTTCTTGGATCCAGCTTCTTTTAAGCTCTTCCAGGTTATCTGTTTTAGTGAATGGAGGACCAGTGGGTTTTTTCCCAGTGGGCAAAGGTCTGAGACAAGGAGATCCTATTTCTCCATTCTTATTTATTTTGGCGGAGGAGGCGTTCTGCAGAGGTCTGAAGTTGCTAGTAAGGGATGGGAAGTTGAAGTCTCTCCCGGGACCTCGAGGTGTGTCCATTCCCTCTCATTTATTTTTTGCAGATGATATATTTATTTTTATGAATGCTTCTGCAAAATATATGAAGAATCTCCAAGATTTTCTAGAAAAATATCAAGCCTTTTCAGGGCAGAATTTCAATCTGGATAAAAGTAGCCTGTTTTTTTGGAAGGTGGCACCCCACAGGAAACAATATATTTCTTCTCTGTTAGGCATAAAATCAGAGAAGCTTCCGACAAAGTATCTAGGCGTGGAAATTTTCAAGGGAAGAGTGAGTGGATCTCATCTGTTACCTCTGCTAGATAAGATAAAAAGAAAGCTAGCTGGATGGAAGGGTAAGCTGCTCTCAATGGCGGGAAGAGTGGAGTTGGTGCGATCTGTGATCTCTAGTATCCCTGTCCATAACTTCATAGTATATTGGTGGCCGGACCATTCTATTAAATTGGTGGAACAGTGGATGCGTAATTTTATCTGGTCAGGTGATATGGAGGTGACAAAGAAAATAGCGGTGAACTGGGACGATGTCTGCAAACCAAAACAGGAAGGGGGGTTAGGCATTCGCTGACTGCGAGATGTAAATTTAGCCTATCTAGCAAAGTTGACTTAGCAGATTAGGCATGAGGAGTCCTCTATGAGTAAGTTCTTCTGGGGTCGCTTTCTAAAAGTAGACGGATCTCTGAAATCTAGCCATATCTCCTCTTCGATTTGGCCAGGGATAAAGAAAGTCTGGAATTTTGTGACTTTAAATGAGTAGTGGACAGTAGGAAATGGGCAAAAAATTGATTTCTGGAAGGGCAGGTGGTTGGATCATCTCTCCATTGAAGAAATGCTTCTGAATGATGGTGGTCACAGTGGGAATTTAAAGGCTAAAGTCTACGATTTTATCCATAATTTTAGATGGGAATTTCCTTAGGTAGCGTCTGACTTCATGAAAAACATTACAAATAAAGCAAAATTGATCTATATTTCAGGCATGGAGGATGAGTGTCATTGGCGCCCTTCTTCAGCAGGAGTTTTTTCCATAAAGTCAGCCTGGGAAGCCTGTAGAAGAAGCTCGTCTAAGGTGAGCTGGTCATCTTTTGTGTGGAAGTCCTCTATTCAACCGTGTCAAGCAGTTTTTGGATGGAGATTGATCAAAATTAAACTTGCTTTAGATGTGAATGTGAAAAGGAGGGGTGTCTCTCTGCCTTTAAAGTGCAGTTTTTGTGGTAAGTCGGAGGAGTCTAAAAATCATTTATTTTATGAGTGTAGCTTTGCTAGCTCTATATGGTCTCGGTTCTGTTAATGTTTTGGTGTGTTTAGACCAGCTTTTTATGATGAATCTCATCTGATTTCTTGGTGGAAACTCCAAGCAAAATCAGTGTCATTGAAAGGGGTGTGGAATAAGGGGTTCGTGTTAATTCCTTTTTTTATTTGGATGAAGAGAAATTTCAGTCGGTATGAAGAAGTCTCTTCTTCTAAGCAGATTTGCTTTTTGAAAATAAAAAATGAAATTCTCTCTCAGACCCTAGCCCATTATGGGGTGGCTGTTTCGATTGAAGACTTGATGTGCGCTAGAAGGTTGGGATTTTTAGGGGTTCAACGCCGGCAAAAAGAATTATTTGAAATTTTTTGGTGTACTCCTCCAATAGGATGGGTCAAATTAAATTCTGACGGCTGCTCGTTGGGCAATCCAGGAAAAGCAGGTGGGGGAGGTATTCTGCGCAATGAGAAGGCTGAAGTGTTATATAATTATAGAGAGTTCCTTCAAATTTGCACAAATTTTGAGGCAGAATTCCAGGCTATTATCGCAGGAATTGAAGCTGCAAACCGATTGGGGGTGCAAAGTTTATGGATTGAATGTGACTCAATCGTAGTGGTTTGTCTTTTGCAGAAAAAGAAAATTCCTTGGAAATTTCGGCAAAGGTGGATTAACTGCTTACCCTACCTTGAAAGGGTGGAGTGGAAGATCACGCACTGCTTTCGTGAAGCAAATTTTGCAGCGGATTTCTTGGCAAAGTCTACCGCTCGCTTTGAAACCTCTTTACAAATGACATCTTGGCCGGCCTTGGTCAAAATGGACCTAGACATGGATGCCTCAGGTCGTCCGAGATATAGACTGCTATAGCCCTCTAATTCAGTCTTCAACTCATTGTGGAGGAGAGTTGGTTGATGATTTTTTCTGCTGATGGCAATGCCGAAGGTGGATTAAGTCCGTCTCCGCTCTTCTCAGTTTAATTGTCGATATTTCGCTTGGGTATTTTATCCCTCCTATATTATATTTTTATCTCTTTTTTAATACAAATGATATTTTAGCGAAAGAAAAAAAAACCCTAAACGGGTATGGTTGCAGATCATATTTGATTTTCGACTATCTATTTATTCTAAGACTTGTGTAATCTGGAGTTTACTTCCCTCAATGAATCCAATTTGTTCTTAGGTCATCTTTTTAAGTTGTCCTAGCTCTTTTCTTCATTTTGTAGAATCTGCCTAAACTTCAAGAATATTAATTGATTATCTAATCAAATCGAATAAGTATTTTGTGGATAATTTGGATTTGGATCCGAATATCCTTTGATCAGATACGAATACCCCTAAATGGACAAGAATATGAACACAAATATGCGTTTCAGCTATCCATTTACATCTGAGTCCTGTTCAGTCTTATGATTGGTTAATGCTTTGACTTGCCAAAAGCTGGGGGCATGCCCAACCCTTTCCCAATAAGCAATTACACACACTACAAATTAAAATGATATCCAAAATTACATACCTTAGTTTTGAGTGGTGGATCAACTGTTCCAGATTGGCTGGAATCAGGATTTGCCTAGGCCGTTTCCGTTTCTTGAATCCTTGATCACAACACAACCCTGATCAGAAGCGTCAATTACAAGAATAGAAAAACCTAGCTCACACTTAAAATGCAAGGCTAGCTTGACAATGAAGAAAACAAAGCAAACTCTAAAACCTCTTCCCATACCTTGCCGTATTCCCTTCTGATCTCTCATTCATTTTCTCTGTTGAGAAGGGCCCATTTGTTGTCCTTGATACTTATCAAATGGGAGAAGGTTCTCTGACTATGAATTTTTTTAATTATTATTTTTTAATAAAAATTAATAATTAATATAATAATCCACTGCGAGATGGCGTGCATTTTCCCTTATCAAATAAATGAGGTCCAGGCTAGGAACACCCCGAGTTAGAGAGTAATTTATTCAAAGTCAATAGGAGGAAGCCAATTCTAATATGAAATTAGAAGCTCTATAAGAACATCTAATGACTTGTTTGCCTCTAAGTTTCCATTCTTAATTCAAAGTCAATAGGAGAAAGCCAATTCTAATATGAAATTAGAAGCTCTATAAGTACATCTAATGACTTGTCTGCCTATAAGTTTCCATTCTTAATCAACTTCCTAAGTATCAAGTTTCAAGTTTCAACCAATATGCAGAGTACCATGAGGGGAATCTCTCTCATTTCTCTGGTAATTTTGATAGGAGTTATTTCTGGTATCTTTGTTGTTCAGGCAAGAATCATTTGCGGTAATCTTCTTTCCAATTTCACCTCTTAAATTGATTTTGTTTTATGAGAAAACAGTAGAGCTCTTGTTATTTAACTCTGATCTCATCTCCTTTTGACTTGCAGAGCATCCATGTAAAGGCTACAACCTGATGGCATCAAGAGTCCCACTTCCACCTCCTTCTCCAAAAGGACCAGGAATTACTTACCCTTAGCAAAAAATTTAAAATCTTCAATTCTTTTTCTATGATCAGAGATTGTTTTCCCATGGATATCTAAATAAATTAGGGGTATGTAACTCATTTTGGACATGTTTTTTACATCTATCATTTAATCCACAATGGGTGGCTTCTAATATTCAATGAGAATATGTTGATTGATCATGATTGATCTTGCTAATTCTATCCAAATTTCTTAATCCATGGTTTTACAAAAAATGGTGGGAGACCAACATGTTACAATGCTTAATTATATCATATAGTTAGTTTGCTTTTTGTTCTCCCCCTTCCTCCAACCAAAAAAAAAAAAAAAAGTTAAAAGGATTTGAGTTCTTCCCAAAAATGTTACTATCTTAAGGCATATGGATTCTTGTAAGTTTGTAATATCTGCTGCACAAATGAATCCACAATTTGAGGAGTCCTAACAGGGACTCCCGAATTTAAGGAAACAGAACACTGGACTGAATAACGCTGTAGTCGTTTGTATAGATAAAAGATGTAACAAATTACAAGGTTCTCCTATTAAAAAAAGCATCACGTTCGAGACAACTCCAATTATGATGTTAAGCAATTAAATAGATAAAGGGGAGAGGGCTCTTTGAGCAAGCGGCATAGAGTGCACTAGTGAAGTGCAACAAAATAATATCTTGAGTACAGTGGGGGCAGCGAGGTTATTTTATATGAGGATGAGAGATAGACACAGAAGTGCTACCATACCTTAATTAAGTGCCTAGACCATCTAAGACTGATCCCAAATTTTTGTTCTAGGGTTTTTTTTATCATTTTAAAGCATGTCATAAAAAATTGTTTGATTTAACCATTGAATTTGCTAAAATTTCCACCACGAAGTACCTCAAACTTCAGGCTCACTTTAAACATGTTTTTGGCTAAATCACCACCTAATTCTTCCATCATTGGATAGCTCATCTCAAGAACCTTCTTTTTTTCCTAGAAATCAGAATATATTATAAAAAGAATGAGAAAGAAAATAATTACAAAGCCCAAAGCCTACACCGCAGGAAAAACAGGAAGAGATCCTGAGAACTCCAAACCCACCTTCGGCATTGCCATCAGTAGGAGGAGAGCTCAAAGAACTCAACCTGGAAAATAAAAAAATACACTAGGAAAATCTGAACCTATGGCACTTGGAGTGCTTTCTTCTAATTTCTTCCCAAGCTAAATTGATAGAGAAGACGCCAGAGGGGGAGAGGCGCCAATGACATACATCATCCATATCCGAAACCTAAATCAGGTTAATTTTCTCAATTTTTTCCTGGAGAAAATTTGAGGTGAAATGAGGAAGGCACCAACGACTATCTAAAATGAAATCGGCAACCTTCAAATGCACCCCGTCAAACCAGTTATGATCCACATTCGAGTCATCAACAATAGATCTTCCTTCATTCCATTTATCCTGCCAAAAATTAATTTTTTAACCATTGCCAACAGACCAAACTTCCATTTCAGAGATAAAAGACCAAATTTTTTTCAGCCGTGGGAGAATTGATGAAGATTTATAGGATAGACGAAGTGAGCTATCTTTAGAAACAAACTTGGATCTGAAAAAATTATTCATCATTGAGTTCTCATGCTTGATCTGCCAACCCAATTTACTCAGACAAGGCATGTTAACATCTCTCATTTTTCGAAGACCTAAACCACCCTCTTGTTTTGGTTTGCACATATTCTTCCACTTCACTACAACTTTCTTCTGTTTGTCCATGTTGCCTGTCCATATAAAGTTTCATATGCAACACTCCATAGTTTTGATGGAAGATTGAGGCCATCAGTATACTATGAAATTGTGAATGGGAATACTGGAAACCACAGAGTTGACAAGCTCCACCCTACTTGCAAGGGAGGGCAATTTTCCCTTCCAGCCAGCCAACTTTAACTTGATTTTATCCAAAAGAGGAAGCAAATGAGTATTAGAGACACGCCCCTTGAAGATTTTGACCCCAAGTACTTTGTGGGGAGATGGGATTGAAAAATTCCCAGGGTCTTAGAAATACACAGTTTTCTGTGAGGAGCTACTTTGTTAAAGAAAAGCCTGTTTTTACTCAGGTTGATGTGTTGCCCAGAGAACTCTTGATAATTGATTAGAAAATGCTGTAAATGTCTGACATAATGAGCAAAAGCATTCATAAAAACAAAAATATCATCCGTGAAGAGGAGGTGAGTTGGGGTAAGAACGCCCCTAGGACCTGGTAGAGACCTTAGATTTCCTTCATCAACCATTTTTTTCAACCCTCTACAGAGCACTTCCACCACTAAAATGAAAAGGATAGGGAACATTGGGTCTCCCTGACGAAGGCCGCGATCAGCACCAAAAAAACCCACTATACCTTCATTGACTAAGATAGAGATTCTTGAAGAAGAAAGAATCTCATAAATCCAAGAAATCCACTTATTGGAAAAACCAAATTTTTTCAAAGTGGAAAAAAGAAAATCCCATGAAATGGAATCAAAAGCTTTTTGAACATCAAGCTTAAGACTCATACCGCCTCCCCTAACAGTAGAATGCATGAGATTAGCCCTTTCTGAGGCTAGGCTGATATTGCAAGAAATGACTTTTCCTTTTTGGAAGGCACCCTGCTCCTCAGAGATGAGGCGGGGGAAGGAAAAGACTCACCCTGGATGCAAGAATTTTGGTAAGGACTTTACAGAAAAATTTCCCCATACAAAGGGGACAGAATTTATCAAGGGAGGAGGCTCCAGGAACCTTAGAAATTAGGGTAACAAAACAATTATTGATACCCTTATGAAGATTACCCACCCTAAAAAAATAGGAGACATCTCTATAAAAATCAAACTCAATAATGTCCCAGACACGTCTGGAGAATTTACCTGAGAAGCCGTCAGGGTCGGGAGAGCTATCAGAGCCCAGGTCCCAAACCGCCTTTTTGATTTCATCATGCTTTGGAATTGCCTCAAGAATGGAGTTGTCATCATCATTCAACTTCTGGGGGATGCAGTCAAGAAGATCCCAGTGAGTGGTGACCGGGGAGGCTTTATGAAAATTCTCATAGAAATCCGAAATGTAAGAGGACAAGGACGACTGGTCTTTAACCCATATTCCGTCATCTATTTTGAGCATTCGGATCTGATTACGGGAATGCCTTATCTTAACTGATTAGTGGTAGAATTTAGAATTTCATTTTGCCTTAAGAAGGGCAGTCTTGGCACCAACTTCCTTGTTGGAAAGATCATCAAATATGCCCATCAAATCAATTTCATCTTGGATTGATTTTAGAGCAGAGGAGGCTTGATCAACATTCTTATCAACATGAGGGATATTTTCTCTATCCCATAGTTTGAGAAGGGATTTAACATACTTGAGCTTTTGAGAGAGAACTAGAATAGGGTTACCTCGAACCCCAATATTCCAAGCTTCCTTCACAACAGAGTGAAAGTTTTCATTAACAATCCAAAACCCATAAATCCTGAAAGGGGTGTTATGCGGTTTTGGGATCACATCAAAAGAGATCAACAAAGTCAAATGATCAGAGGTTGTACTCTTTAAAACTCGCTGAGAAATATTTTTGAAGAGGTCAATCTACTTTTCGTTGCAGAAGCTACGATCAAGAATAGCAGAGACGTGACCTCGATGGCGATTATTGGTCCAAGTAAATGTCCTTCCCTGAGATGGGACTAAGATTAAAGAGAAAAAATCCACCATCACTTGGAACTCTGAAGCAGAGCCAAGATTAAATCTGCCAGGCCCTCTTTTCTCCGAAGACAGGAGAGTAACATTGAAGTCACCTATTACTGACCAAGAAATTGAGCTCAGCCCCACCAGACCCATGTCCCTCCACAGGTCTCTTCTCAAAACTTTGAAGCTACTCGCATGAACAAATGAAAGTCCAACTTTATTACCGAGCCAGTCAACAACCACTGAAACCTGCTGGTCAGAAGAAGAGAGAATAGTAGGACGACTAATGCCTTGCCTCCAAAAGACCCACAAATTTGGAACTTTATCCGGACATTGATTGTGGATAAAATCAGCCTCAAATCCTAGTTTATTAATTGTGAGAAAGGGAAACTTGCTTGTCTGAACCACAGGCTCAGCGACACAGACAATATCAGGCTGATTATCTCTCAAAAGAGACCACAAGGTCGTTGCACCCACGACCTTCTTAACACCACGAATGTTCCAGAAGAGAACACGCATCATAAAAAATGATAAAAATTAGTGAGATTTGTCAGACCTCATCATCTGACCTCCATGCTTATTTTCTGCTTGGAACCTCTTGAGGAAACTATAACCCTTCCTTTCTCACGGGTAGCGATTGCACGATCAATGGCCTCAATGATAGGGAAATTCAGAGCAACCCTTCTGCCCGTAATTTCAGTCTCGGTGAAATTCTCCACAATGGCATCACTAGACGAAGCGTGAACACTAGAAGAAGATGGAGGCCTGCCCCTTCTAGCGTTGCTGGCACTTGCACCTCTTCCGCACTTAGAAGCTTCTCTTAAGGGACGAGGTGAAATGGGAGCCCCAAGAGCATCCTAGGAGGCACCCACCTGCACCACCATCTCATGCAAAGGAGGGTCGTCTTCCATCTCCTTGCTCTAATGGAGTAGAGCAGTCATGGTCCGTATCTGACCCAGAACTTGACCCTGATCCAGATTCTGACCCAGATTCTTCAACCGTCTCATCCTCCTCGACGTTAGGAAGGTTAATATTGTGAGGGACAAATGGAATATTACCAGAGGATATTTCTATCCTAGAAGGAATATCTTCCAACGGTCCCAGCACCACATGAAGATCACCCCCCATCAACGCCTTGAGGATTATCCTTAGAAAGGTAAGAGAGCTGAACATGCTCGCCACTTACCAAAGAAGTTTTATTTTCTTCTTGCGAGTTGACTCAAGGCGAGTCGACTCCATCTTCAACTTAGATAGCCCCAGGGACTGAGGCCGCCTTGTTTGACATAGCCTCCTTCTCATCTTCAAGCTTTTAAAGATGGCAATCGTTGATGAGATGACCAAGACGTTTGTAGAATCCACAGCGACTGAAAACTGTCCTCATAAATAACTTTTTGCCTGAAATCGAACATCGTCGTGGTGCCCGGTTCCAACCGTATAACTTGAACCTCTTCTATAAGAGTAGTCGTGTCTGATGCGTCCATTTCCACTAGTACGCAATCAAAATACCCCATCAATCCTTGCCTGGTGTGACGGTCGAAGGCAACTGGGCGACCTACAGCCTTAGCAAGTGATAGGAGAACATTCTCGTGCTAGTATTCCAGAGGGAGATCTGGAAATCACACCCAAAGTAGCTTGGTCCAGACTTGCTTCTCATGTATACTGAAATCTGGTTTCCAATGTTGAAAACGAATCAATGGACCCCCTATTTTGAGATGGCTCCTCCGCCATTCTACTGCTTTATTTCCCTCGCAGTGAAACTGGAAAATGATATAACCCTTTCCCAGGGGATGCATGGTCACACATTGACTCAAGTTTCAAGTTTCAGCCGCCTCTTTTCTCAACTCATCTAAAGAGATTAATCTGAAATTAATTCTTCCGATTAAAGCAAATCGGAATATCTGCCATTTGGATTCATAGTCCCGCTGAGGTATGACAATTCTTCGGATGTTACCTGCTTGGATCGGCTTTGGTAGGGAGTCGATAGCAGGCCATGAGGCATTAGCTACAGCCCTTGCATAAGAGCATTTAGGCGGTTGACGATCACCTCCCTGAGCCATCTTCAGTGGCAAAGGGCCACTATCAGGGTTTTCCCTTGCACCTCCATCATTATCCATGCCATCACTTCCATCTCTTCCTTCAGGAACACCATTCACAGTTGAAGCCATCTCCCTCAATTGGTTTATTTGGTCATTGGCAGTTTGGAGACATGGGGACTTAAGGGAAGAAGGGATAAGGACTTCTCACTGTACACAAGTGTTCTTGGGACTGCTTTCTTGCTTCTTCCATCTCAAGAACCTTCTAAAGATACATAGATCTCAAGATATCGGACCATTGGATCTCCCATAATCATTATCAAAAGTTTAGCGTATGAAATCACAAAATCGACCAATGGGTGGGTGTGACATGTATGAAACCATTTTCTTACCGGCATGCAAAGCCTTGTAAGAAACTCAATGCCATATATATATCATACTATTATATAAAAGCACGAAGTGGCAAATCTTTTACTTGACTTCTTTATTCCTATATTTTATCTCTCTTTTTTTTTTTTTTTTGGATAAATTTGGTACCCTATATATATATATATATATATATATATATATAAAGCGGAGTATAGAGAGAATTCGGTCAGTAGTTGGGTTTGACTCAGACTTAGAATTTGAGTTAAAAGAGGACTCTCACTTGTGTGTTTAGCTGATGAGTTACCCAAACAAAGAGTCCTGCGCAAGAGTTTCATATTACTTTGGAGTCCATCATGCGTGGGTTTATTCTAGCTAATTCAGAACTCTATTAGCAACTCACTAGAACTTTTATGCTATATAAGAAAATTAGCAGAACCGTGAGAGGGCTAACATATCCTTTCTTCTCTCTTCTACGTTCTATTCTTTTCTTCTTCCTTGTTGGTTGAGGTACTGTACTGATTATTGTTTCTATTGAAGCCTGCGGCAGTAGTCTATTGTTTGTTGCTAATTTCCCTTTTCTGTTACAGATCTTGATCATTCATTAGACTACAAACACTTCCCATCAATCCACTCCTTTGGGGTAGATATTACAGCCCTGCCTCCTTTACTTACTATTTCTATCCTAACTGGACTCTATAAATTGTTTCTATTCTTTAGCTCATCACTTTCTAAAACTGATTAGTTTATATTTTCACTGGTTTCTAATCTGGTTTCTTAATAAGTAGTGACTTTCTATTTTGATTTGGGTTGTTTTTTCTATTTCATGTTAGTTGTTTATTCTGACTAATCTGAGGGTGTAAGCTATTCCAAAACTATGCTACCAAAACCTTTCATCCCACTCAAATTCATATAGAGTAGCTAAGTAACGAAATTTAGCCACTTACTCTTCAACGATCTTACCATCTAGGATTTGGGTTGCCTATAGGTAGGGAACCTGCGTCCAGAATCTTAGGTGGAAGGAAGATGTTACAATGGAGATTGAACCAACTCGAAGGGGTTGCAGGCCAGAGTAGATCAGGGAAACACTAACATAAAATAAGGAATTAGGGGAGAACAGCGATGGTGGGAAGGACTTAGTGACTTACCCTTGAAACGTTGTCGGTTCAGGTCAGAGAACAGCACGTACCTCATCCATTGTTATCCACAACAGTGAGAAAACTTCAACTGAATACTCCAATATGTCTAATTACGTATGACGATTACATGTTTATAAAGAAGCAATAGCAAAACCATAAAGACTAGGAGTATTCAGTCATTACTGACTCACAGGATATTATGCATTGTACCACTTCGAATCTTGAGTAATTAGAATGTTAGTGATTGGCAATCACTTTCCATCAGTTATGATCTTAACCATGCTCTGCTAACTTGGAAAAAATGAACGACTTGCTTTTTCTTTTTTCCTTTTGGCAGGCGGGTCCAATGTGGGAAAGAGCCTCCACCAGTACATAGATGGGGAAAACCATAATCAACCACAGTTAGTCATTAACACATGCAAAAACCTACACCTGACTCCTATGTATTTGTAAACCTACATGACTATTTTTTTTTTGCTGCCTTGTATTAGTGAGCCTTCTCAATACCCTCCACTTTTTCTACTGGATTGGGGTAGGGGAGGATTGAAACTCAAAATCTATCCCAAATTCAAAGTGTTTCTTTAGAGGTTTCTTAACATTGGCATCCCATACAATCCTATCTTTGTTAATTCTGTTATATGATCTAAGGTTGAGATTTCTAGGATTCTTAGCATTATTGCTATAAGGATTTATTTAATTTTGCTACCTAAGAATCAAATTCAATTCCTTCACACCCCACCAAACCCATGAAATGTCCATCACATACCATCGATTCTTAAACGGTTCTGGGAAATTAAAGCCTTTAATAATCAAATATGCCCAAAATTTCTAAGTACACAAATTAACTTCTCAAGCGTACAAATAAACGATTATATATTCCAAAGCATACAAATAATCAAACATCAATTGTAATGCATATAAACACTCAAATATATGATAGCATATAAACACTCAAATATATGATAATCATTAGTATTTATTAATACAAATTAACAACATAATTGATAATTCTGAAGGGCCGAGAACTGTTGATTAAAGGACTATGTAGAAGAATAGGAAATGGGAAGAACTTGCAATTTCATCATGAAACAATTTGCTAGAAGCTTGTACAAGTCAACTGTAGCTAACATTTGAACGACTGGAGACGATGGAGCATTTTTTGAGCACTAGAGACGATCCTGGAGGTGGCCTTCCGCCGGATAGGGGAAGACAGCTTCGGTTAACTGATTTTTGGCAACCTTCTGCTAATGCGAGAACTGAGGCAGCAAAGACACCTTTTGCCTCCATTGTTGGAGACGCTGATCCCCTTGGAATTTCTAAGCCTTCGGAGGTTCCGCCCATAAATAAATCTTACGCCAAAGTGGTGGGAAGCGCTTTGCCGGTGGTGGAAGATCTCCCTGACCCAATCCACGCTGGAAACTCCACCAAGGTTGTCATTCCTCAGGAGGCATATGAGGATCAATTAAACAAATACCAATTTGCCTTGATTGGTAGATTCAACTTTCGATTCCTCTCCTTGGATGATGTTCGCAGAGAAGCTCGTGACTCCTGGAATCTGAAGGGGAAAGTGAAGATGGTGTCAATGGGTAAAGGATTCACAATTATGCAGTTCGATTCTGAAAGTGACATGGCTTTGATGTGGTGGAGAAGTTCTGTGAAGATTGGAGGTCAGATTGTCCGCTTTCAAAGATGGCATCTTGATTTCAACATTCATGAAAAGGTGATCAACAAGGTCCTAGTTTGGGTGTGCTTTCCAGATCTGCCTCTGGAATATTGGCATGAAAAGGTCTTACTGACTATGGCAAAGGCGACGGGGCGACCAGTAGCTTTTGACCATCGTACCAAAAATGTCATTTATGGGAGCTATGCTTGGGTTTTGGTAGAGATGGAGATGGGGGCTCAGAGGCTTGAAGAGATTCAAGTTGAACGTAGGCATCCTGGAACTAAGAACTTGTTCTGGTTCAAGTAGAAGGTGCTATACAAGGACTCTATGGGAAAATGTGGCTTCTACAAAAATGTGGGGCATATCATCAGTAACTGTAGGGATAAGAAAATTGCATATTCAAAGATCCCTCGATCTAAGAACGATGGAGGTATTCCAGGTGCAGTTTACGTAGATGAGGCTGTCAGGGACTTGGCGGCGCATGCGACTCTTCCTTCTCTGCGAAGCTCGTTGCAGGGCGTAGGAGATGAGGCTGTTTGTGGTGGGAATTCAGCCACGCACGGTGGAGGAAACACCCTTCATGGTGGTGGAGCTACCACACAGGGGGCCAGGATACCCACCATGGCAGAGAGAGAGAATCCCACAGAAAATCTTCCAATTATGGAAGGAGCGTCCAGCAAGGAATGTGATGATATGGAGAGTCCTGTGGAAAATGTCACGCCCTAATCAAGGAGACTTTCTCCTTTGGGCATTGAAGGGGATTTAGCTACCATATTAAACGGTGTAATTTCAAATTTTGAATTAGCTTCTAAGAAGGAAATCAATAATCGGTTAGAAGTTGTCCTTGGTTCGGATGATGAGGTGGAAGGGTTGGGTTCGGAGATGGATCATGAGCACTCTGACCATCCGTCTGACTCAGAAGACACTAGCTATGGGCATGACGCTGTACAGGACCCTCAGGCAACGGTTTTATATCTAAAAGGAGTGTGCAGGCAACCGTGGTGGCGACACCATAAGGGGTGGTTGTGGGGCTGGTAGGCCCATTCCACATCATGAAGAAGGCTTGGCTAGTGCTACAGCAGATGTTGAAAGGGTAGATTCTATGACACTACAAGCAGAGCAGGGGGGCTGGGTCCGAATGCAGAAAAAGAAAGGAAAGAAAGTGCTCACTCAAGGTCGGTCTAATGTAAGGACCAACAAACCTCCATCAAACAAGTGATCATGAAGGTTCTTTTCTGGAACATTCGTGGTCTAAAGAAGGTTGCTGCAAAGATCACCTTATCAAAGATCATTCACGATAACTCTTCTGATATTATTTGCATTGTTGAGCCGATGATTTTAGTGAACAATTTTCCTAATTTTTTCTTCAATAAATTTGGATATGCATTGGATCTTATTTGTAACAATAGGGCTGATGCTCACCCCAATTTATGGTCACATGGAAGCAGAGTCTCAAGAAGCCTACCATTTTATCTATGTCTAAACAGCAGCTCTCCTTCCAATTAGAATGGCAAGGAAGCCTTTTGGAATTTTCGGTAGTGCATGCTAAATGTCTTCGAGCAGAGAGAAGATCCTTGTGGATGGAGTTGGCTGCGGGCACCTCTCCTTGTCCAAGAATGATTATCGGAGACTTTAACGCTACTCTCTACGATCATGAGAGAAGTGGGCCTGGGAGATTCTTCTCAGAGGCCGCTTCGGGGTTCTCTGCTATGGTCGATGCCTCTGCTATGATTCAAATCCCTTCCTCTGGCAGGAAGTTCACTTGGAGTAACAATCGGAGAAGAGGCCTCGTGACTACGGTTCTTGATAGAACCTTTGTGAATGAATACTGGTTGAAGACCTTTGACGATTGCATTCAAAAAGTGCTTCCCCGTATTGCCTCAGACCATGCCCCATTGATGGTTTTCTCTGGATCATCTCTGAGACCTAGAAACTGCCCCTTTAGAATTAATAATTTCTGGTTGGATCACCCGGACTTCCTAGATTTGGTTAATGCGGCTTGGAGCTCTGAAGTTTTTGGTTCCCCAACCTATATATTGGCTCAGAAGCTGAAAGGCCTTAAGCCAATAATTAAAGCTTGGTCATACAGTGCTTTCCCTAGCTTGGACCAGGAGGTGGCTACTTCCAAATCTAAATTGGATGCCATTCAGAGTCAGATTGAGGTAGAGGGGTGTTTTGAGCACCTTTTCGACCTGGAAGTTGATGCCAAAACCAGATACTAGAAAGCATTTGAAAACCATGAGAAATTGTGGTCTCAAAAGTCCAGAATCAGATGGCTGAAGGAGGGAGACAGGTGCTCTGGGTTCTTTCACGTTATGACTCATGTCAAGTGGGCTAGAAACTCTATAAGAAGTATTGTCACAGATAACGGAGATGAAATCAGCGATCTGGATCAACTGGGGTCTTATTTGGCAAACTTCTACAAGAATTTTCACAAAAGCGTAGAGCTTGAAAATCATCCTCAGATCTTCAACTGCATTCCTAACATCCTTCTAGATCCGGATCGCCTCATGCTTGACGCTTGTCCCTCGGACGCTGAGATCAAGGAAGCTATTTGGGATCTTGATTTGGACAGCTCTCTTGGCCCTGACGGATACACGGGATCTTTCTTCAGAAAATGTTGGGTTATTATCAACAATGACGTCTGCAGGGCGGTTAAGGGCTTCTTCTCCTTAGGTATTCTCCCTAACGGAATAAATAATAATTTCATGTTATTAATTCCTAAGGTGGATGGGGCTCGCTCGTTGGAAAAATTCCGTCCATTATGCATGGGGAATTTTTTCTGTAAAATTCTTCCAAAAATTATGGTTTTTCGCCTCTCTGTTGTTCTTCCAAAAATTATTTTTTAGGAGCAATGTGCTTTTCAGAAAGGAAAAGTCATTCAGACGAGCATTGGCCTCGCGTCGGAGCTGGAAAATTTAATGGGGCACTCCTCAAGGGGAGGCAGTCTTGGCTTGAAGATTGATATCAGAAAAGCCTTTGACACTATTTCTTGAGACTTCCTATTCCATGTCCTTAGAAGATTTGGATTTTCTGAGATAATGATTCGGAGGATCCACACCATTCTTAAGACTGCTAGAATTTCTATTCTTCTCAATGGTGGCCCCGTGGGCTTTTTTGAGACTAGCAGAGGGCTCTGCCAGGGTGACCCCATCTCCCCTCTTCTGTTTATTATTGTTGAGGAAGTCCTGTGCCACGGTATAGCTGATTTATCTACGAAAGGTTTGATCAAACCACTAGCAGGTCCTCGTCGAGCTAAAGTGCCTACCCACCTCTTATTTGCGGATGATGTCTTTATCTTTATGAATGCCTCCAAGAGGTATGTCAGGAATTTAAATTTCTTTCTTTCTCTTTATCAGAGATGCTAAGGCCAGTTTTTCAATTTGGAAAAAGTAAATTATTTTTGGGCAAAATTCCCCCTGTAAGGAAGCATTGGATCGCTAAAGAGCTTGCTATTCCTTGTTGCAATTTTCCTACCAAGTATCTTGGAGCTGAAATATTCCAAGGTCATGTCAAAAGGGACCCCCTCTTCCCTGTGATGGATAGAATTAAAGCCGAACTTGTTGGCTGGAAAGAGAAACTCCTCTCCATGGCTAGGAGAGTGGAGTTGATTAAATTGGTTATATCCGGAATGCCTCTGCATAGCTTTTCGATTTATTGGTGGCCTGCGGCATTAATCAAATGTCTCGAAAAATGGATGAGAAACTTTATCTGGACGGGGGAGATCGATTCCACAAAAAAACCACTGTGAAATGGGACTCAATTTGTAAGCCCAAAAAGGAGGGGGGCTTGGGTATTCGAAGACTCCGCGACATCAACAAGACTTTGTTAGCTAAATTGACTTGGAAGATCAAGAATGAAGATTCCCAGCTGAGCAGGCTCATTCGGCCTAGATTTCTGACAGGCACTGGTCATTTCAGGAGATCCTACAAGAGCTCTTCTATTTGGCCCTGGGTTAAAAAAATGTGGAATTTTATCTTTGATCATGAGAGATGGGTCATTGGCAGCGGCAGAAGTGTTGATTTTTGGAACGATAACTGGATAGGTCCATCTTTTATTCGGAACCTATCAATCCTGGATGAATAGGAGTTGTCAAACATCTCCCACCCTGTGGCACTATTCATTGACAATGGAAGATGGGCGCTGCCCCTGGTGCAGTCAACTTTCTTACATGTTATTTTTCAAAAAATTAAAGAGATAAATATTCCATCATTGCCTTTGGAGGACAAGTGCGTGTGGAGTTTAGATCTGATGGGGTCATTCTCTACGAAGTCAGCCTGGGAAGGTTTGAGATCCCTGTCTCCAACGGTTTCTTGGTCTTCCCTTGTCTGGCGAAGTCATCTCCCTCCTAGGATTTCCTTGTTGGGATGGCGTTGGCTCCATAAAAATCTCCCAACAGATGACTTGATCCAGAAAAGAGGGATCCAATTCCCTTCTAGGTGTGATTTATATGGCTCATGCGTTGAGTCGCTTTCGCATTTATTCCTAGAATGTGAATTTCTTCTATATTATGGAGAAAAACAGCAGAGTTGTTTAACGTGGTCTGGATCCGGAAAGGCTCCGTGGCAGAGATGGCGACCTGGTGGAATAATAGGGGGAAATGTTGGTGTTTGAAAGAGGCTTGGATTACAGGCCTTTTCACCACATTAGCAGAAATATAGAATGAAAGGAATCAGCGAAGATTTGAGGGGAAAAAGAGAAGCATTGCTATGCTTCTCAGTGGAATCAAAAGGGAGATTGGCTTTTATTGCAGTAGATTGAAATTTACAATAAAGTTGATCAAGGACCTTATTACCTACGGAAGGTTACATCTTGAAAAATCAAGTTAGTCTTCCTCTTATATTTTAGAGATCCACTGGTGTAAGCCGATATACTCTTGGGTAAAGCTCAACTCAGACAGATGTGCGCTTGGTAATCCGGGTCGAGCTGGAGGAGGCGGAGTCCTTAGGGATCATGATGGGAAAATGTTGGTTGGCTTCCAGTTTTTCTTCGGAATTTCAAACAGTTTCGCGGTAGAGATCTAGAGTACTTTAAAGGGGATCAAGATCGCCCGTGACAAAGGCATCCAACAGCTATGGATTGAGTCTGACTCCTCCGCAGTTGTATCCCTCCTTCATCGCAGGATTATTCCTTGGTTTTCTCTTTAGGAGTGGAATCATACCCTGAGCTATTTAAATGATATTAAATGGAAGATATCTCACTGCTTCAAGGAAGCCAATCCCATTTTGGATTTTTTGGCAAAGAATGCTGCAAAATCTAGGATAACCTCTGAGAACGTCTCTTTGTCTCCTTGCATTAGATAGGAGTTAGTTCTTGACGAAGCAGGCTGTACTCGTTTTAGATTTCTGAGATAGCGGTGGTGAGCCTCTGCTGGTGGCAATGCCGAAGGTGGAGGCTCACTTCATGCTTTTGTATCATAATTCTTGCTTTTCCTTTTTCTCCTTTTAATAAAATCTGACCTTCTAGTGAAAAAATTTGATAATTCTTATTTTTTCCCTTAAAATTACAATAAACATTGTATAAATCATAACTAATTTGAATTAAATGACTTTAAATAAGTAATTTATGCATATTAAACCGGTGTCAATAAGGAACTGCAATCTAGAACCAAAACCATCTTCTTTCCCTTAATCAAGGCCTTGCTCTTGATCATGGCTTCAATACCCTTGAAATCTTCTTCTAAAACGGATATCACTGAAGTTAAATGCCACACAATACTCATATAAACAACTACCCAATTGAAGACTAGGAGGAGAGAAACAATTAGTAGTGCTTGCTCTCTCTGTTGATGGCCATGCCGAAGGTGGAGCTTGCAAGTTGGCCTAGCGGTTTCAGCCTTGTCCTTTTAGATTATCTATGATGTATTTTTTTCCTTTATTTTAATAAAATTATCCTTCTAGCAAAAAAAAAAAAGCAGTGTTGTTTACTTATTATCCTTAAACAATCATTATCTTTTGTTCAAATTTGGATCTTAGATTTAAGATGCTTTTAAAATTTAAAGTTAAGTTACAAATTAAAAAAGCTTAAATGCTTTAGTAGATATTAAATTTTAATTAATTCCAAAATTTCTCTAATCACACGAACATACACACTAATTACCAATGTTACACCAAACTTGCATTTTCATGTGCGTTTTAACTAGACGTTACTATGAAAGTTTTTTCCTAAATTAGGTAGTACCTATGGCAAAAACTAATGACGAAAAATTATTGAGTAGGATCTACTAATCAACCTTTGGAAGCCAAGGTGGTCATCAATATTTCTAGGGGGGAAAAGATTACATGCCAATGGAAAACATTTAAAAGATTTACGAGTAAGAGTTTATCCACAAAAACACGTTCTAAAAAAAATATTTAGCTACACGTACATTTGCACGTGTGTATTTACTAGTATATATATATATATATATGTATGAGAAAGAACACTACTTGCTTGCATTCATCATACCCAGATAAGGGAAAATTTTGGGGTGAAAAAATTTAGTCTCCAACAATGTCCATCAATTGATCTCAAAATGCTCCAATATGCCCCATCTTTACAGGGGTTTGAACAACATTGAGGACCATCGCCTCATAATTTCACTTCGAACATGGATGCAATGCAAAGGCAACTAATTATGAAATAATATATAGTGCAAACGATTTATGCAAAGAGTGGACTACAGCAAGAGTCTTGAATCAATCCCAACAGTCACCATTGTGGAGTGCCGAGGACGCCTCTTTCCATGCTTGAAGATGGACATAAAGGTTCTTTATCTCTCTCTTTGGGAGAACCATTGTATTTTGGTCCCCTATGGTTTCTCCTCTTGCTTTCTAGTGGAAACAAGAAGGGTAATGACACTGTTACGTTGTGGGTATTGTTTAGAGTCATCACCTTAATTCAAGGTCTAGAACCCAGGGAAAGAATGGCTGTTGGATAAGGAAATGATTACCCTTTATCTCTAGGTAAGTTCAAATTTACCTACTGGGAAGGTTTTACGAACGTGGCCCCACCCAACCGACTACTGGTCACCTTCTTATGTAGACCAAATGTATATATTATTTATATGAGTGATGCATCATGTCGTATGCATATGCTAAAATAGGGGGGGGCGGGGTGGATGTAGATGGGAGTGATTGAACCTGAATTGGTCAAGCTACCTACGCACCCTGAATAGGAATTAAGTCATTCGTAGTTCCACATACATGTAGATATGGATGACATGCAAGGGATTGGTATCATCATATGAATGCACAAGTATGAGAGACAGAGAGACAGAGAGAGAGAGAGAGAGAGAGAGAGAGAGAGAGAGATAGATGATATACATAATGATATGGTGTATGCATGATTATTATATATGAATGTATGGTTATGACAAAATTTGACTGAATCAGACTTCCTCTTACCCTTGATAGAGATCAGGTCATCCATAGCTCTCAATACGTTAAGTGGGAAGATTCTAAGGGTTTTGACCAAATCATGGGTTTAGCCACTATTTTTGAAATCGTTTCTGCCTGATGACACTACATGTCCTTCGAATCTTCATCAGAATATTGGGAGCCCAACGGCATACCACATGAATATTTTGGAAATTAACTAGAATCTTCATCAGAATATTGGGAATCCAATGGCATACCACATTATACTTAGCTTTATGCTATCAACTTATTTAATCCTTTTTTATAATTTTAGCCTATTATATTATGTGTAATGTATTCAATGCATTCAAACGACCTCGTCTGTGGTTTGCATTGCTTGCATGGCGTATGAGTAGTCCGGTCACTTTACCGATATATATATATGTATAGCGTGCTATATTTTATACTCCCTCTTGCGTGAGGTGATATAACATGATTGTATGATACATTCTTTTTTTTTTGCTAAAGATCAGAAGTATATTAAATAGCAAAAAAATGAAATTACATCAAGGAATCACTTAGTAATGGGGAACCCCCTGATAGAAAACAGATACGGAACGATTCATGAAGATCGATAAGCATGCATGACAAACACTATAAAATACACGTTTTAGGCATACCTGAATCCATGGTTGAAGAATAAGAACTCCTCAACGTATTCTTGTATGCTTCTTGTACAACACGATCAATGTTGGTTTGGTCTACCTTCTTTCCCTTATGCTTTTGATTGTTAGCTTCACTTAATGGGTCAGTGATAACTATATATAGGGGTGAGGGTAGGGACCGACCCTGCAATAAAATTAGGGTTTCCTCCCCATTAAGGAAACAATACCTTAGGTCCACACATAGTAATAAATATTTCATACCATTAAGGTATGCTAATAGAATCCAATATCTCCATAGAGATCACTTACCAATAATATTGGATTATTTCTGCTTACTCCATCTTTAGTCAACACCACTAAATCAATTTTGAAAACAAATCTTTGATTGTGCTAGCCCACCTAATAGGAAATCTTAAAATCTCCCACTTGGGCAACATATATCACAAGTTTTAGATTTTAAAATTTATTTAAAACGACTCTCCGATTTAGATAAACTGAATGTGGCCACAAACAAAATAGTGTCGAATGGAGTGCACCTTAAACCAAATGTTTTGGTCCGAATGAGAATTACAAATGCCCAACCATATTGATCATCACATCTAAAGCGATATGAGACCACACACGTCAAAGTGCTCATAACATCACCAACTTGGGCTGAACAGTATGAAAGTGTGGTATGGAAATAACATGCAATAGTGATCATCATGTCTATTTCCAAATTGGTCCTGGCTCGAAAACCAAATGAGCCCTATGAGACAAATACCGAAGGTCTCATTAACTACAAGCGTCTCCCAAACGCTTAAACTTCAATCAAAGAAGCTCATTGGGACTGGATCTGGATGTCCCACAACACTAGCACTAGACCTCAATCAAACGAGGCTTTACTAGTGACTGGATGTATGTGTATTGACTGGAACCTCAGATACCGAATGAGGTAAATACACCACATATAACCTCAATTTTCTGTAGGAGGCAAATAGATAAGTGTATACACATAAACAAATGGCCATAAAAATGCATATATATATTCTTAAGAACAATAATAATGCAATAAAACTGAAAGTTAAATGCAAACATATTGAGCAAAACTCCCACTAATAAAATGCATCAAAAGAATTAACAAGTCCCATATTAGTGACATGTTCTTGAAAAACTTTTGGAGTCAAGCCCTTAGTAAGAGGATCTGCAATCATGTTTTCTGTAGCAATCTGCTCCATTATAATCTGTGACTCTTGAACTTTATCTCTGACCAAAAAATACTTAATGTTAATGTGTTTAGAGCCTGAAGTACTTTTACTGTTATGAGAGAAACGTACCACAGTGGAGTTGTCACAGAACATCCTCAATGGTTTAGATATAGAGTCAACAATCTGTAGCCCTGAGATAAAATTCCTTAACCATAAAGTTTGAATAGTGGCTTCATAACACGCCACATACTCAGCTTGCATAGTAAAAGATGCAGTGAGTGTCTGCTTGACACTCTTCCAAGATATAGCCCCACTTGCCATCACAAAAACATATCCAGAAGTAGACTTGAGGTCATCTAGGCATCCAACAAAATCTGCGTCAGTGTAACCAACTACATCAAGTGAATCGATTCTTCTATAAGTAAGCATAAAATCCTTAGTACCCTGCAAATATCTCATGACTTTCTTAGCAGCTACCCAATGCGCTTCACCAGGGTTGCTTAAATATCTCCCAAGTACACTAACAACATAGGCAATGTCAGGCCGTGTACAAACTTGAGCATACATCAAACTACCAACAACAGATGCATAAGGTATGTTCTTCATCTGATTGCACTCCAATTCTGTCTGTGGACATTGAGACTTGCCAAATTTGTCCCCTTTTACAACTGAAGCCTTACTAGGGGAAC
>NC_056564.1:18585276-18652518 GCF_013358625.1 Macadamia integrifolia | reverse complement strand
TCTCTTCCTTCTCTTCCTTTCTTCTTCCCTTTCTTTTCTCTCTCCTCTTTACTTTTCTCACCAACGTACGGGGGTAATAAATGGAAAGAAGAGAAAATCATAAAGCTTTATATATAATTCCTAATAAGTGAACAGGCACTTGGATGGGTCACTCAGGTGGGTGCACCCACCTGTCCTACCCACCTGAGAGCCAAAACTTGGGATTTTGACCGGGTTCGGACCTCGGCGCGAACCCCACCCCAAGCATACGATGTAGCATACGTATATACCTTAAAATACGGATATAATACCTATTTTATCCGTACATAGCCTTATGGTAGGTGCATGTACACGGTTTGGGTACTCCCGTCTCTTCTGGCACTGGCTCGGACTTGTCGGGCCAGCCGGTGTTTAAGGTCACCCGTGCCATCATAGCCCATAAGGAACCTGCTCTAATTTCCTCTGGCTCGGTTCCTGCATGGTTAAACCGGTTCAACCGCTTAATCAGACCGGGTTTAAAAAAGTAGGGTATTACACTCGTCCCCTTCCCCCTTGTGGTTTTTTGAGTCTTCAGAGAGATCTTCATAAGATCCGAAGTGTTCTTCGATTCGTCGAAGTGTTCTTCGGGCCTTCAGAATTCTTTAATCCTTTGCCTTCTTTGAGTGAGATTTTGTGTAGGAAAAGTTTTACCCTAGTTTTCCACGCCTTCTTGAGGTTCTTCAAGTCTTTAGAGAGATCTTCATAGGATTCAGAGTGTTCTTTGAATCTTCGAAGTGTTCTTTGGGCCTTCGAAATCCTTCAACCATTTAGGTCTCAGCCTATTCCTAGCAGAAGCTTTGTCGGAGTGCCACATTAGCCTAGCCCTCCCATAGCCTATTCCTAGTGAAAGCTCTGCCAGAGTACCACCTCAGCCTAGCCCTCCCATAACCTATCCCAAGCAGAAGCTCGGTTGCAGTGCCACCTCAGCCAATATCTGAAAGTAGCCTATCCCTGGCGGAAGCTTTACCGAATCGATACCATAGTCAAAATCTGAAAGTAATCGTTCCTATTCAAAACTTTGTTCGAACATTACCACAATCAACATCTCTCAAGAAAGGAAGTAGGAGGTTAAGACCGTCTTCCCCTGAGCTAGGAGAATCCAAAAGATAGTTCATACCGGCATTAATTAGGGTCCCACCCCTTTAAATTCAGTTAATGTACATATGTGTGATAATTTAGCTATGCATGTGGAATAAGAATAATCATGAAAAATTTTCATTCTTAAGCATCTAGTAGGAAGACCGGTTGAACTAGGAAAATTGGGTGCCTAACACCTTCCTAATTATGTAACCTGACACGTACCATAAATCTATGGACCAGACCAACTTTCGGGACCTTTTCTCAGGAATCGGGGCCAGTCTCGGGTCCTAGGGGATGGTATGTTTGTGATGTAGCACGGGTGACTGATGGGTTTTTCCGGACCATGGCTACCCCACAACACAAGTGACTGAGGAGATTTTAGAGACCATAACTATTCTATAGCTAAGGTAACCGATAGGTTTTTCGTGACTATGGCTATTAGGGTGGGATTACTCATTAGGGGTTTGAGAGGTGACCTATGGTTTTTCCTGGACCAAGGATACCACCTATGTTGCAGTAGCACTGAGACCTTATATTGGACTTAGTAATTGTTCGCTAGGTATTGTGTGATAAAATTGGGCATCATCTAATTTGTTTGAGCATGCATTGCATCATTTGTTTTTGTGTGCTTACATGTACACCCCTCACTGAGCTTTTGAAGCTCACACCTTGTTGATTACTCTTTTTAGATGGTGGAATTGGTGTTGAGGCAGGATTGGACTTCGGTGACGATTGTGAGGCTTGTGTCTATGAGATACGAGGTTGCTGATGGATTTCACTATTGTTTTAGTTTTTTTTTTTTTTTGATGTACTTACCAATGAAATATGTAAGATGTATATATTACACCTGTGGTTTGTTTATAAATGAATCTTATATATCTATAATTTATCACCATAGTACATCACCAGTTGTATTATTATATGATTTTATTAGTGTACTCTGATTTTAGTTGTGGTCTTTGTGGCATTGTGAAATTAAGGTAATGCATCTATGATCCTTGAGGGTTAGGCTGACTAGGTTGAGAATCCAATGCCGTATACCTTCGCCTAAATTTAGGTAGGGTGTGACAGAATGGTATTAGAGCATGATGCTCTGCCTTAAATCATAAATGCCTAATATTTCAGGATTTACTGGTGATGATTAATATTAAATTTAAAAACTTCAAGATAATTTCGTAACTTTTAGTACACACCATAGGAGACTAGCCTAGGTGCAAAAGCCGATCGCTCATAATAATTCAAAGAGTATAAGTCATAAATGTAGTTGAACAAATAGAAAGGTAATAAGATAAAAACAATTGGAAATTAAATAAGTATAACTATATGACCAGTAGGGTTGAGAATTAGGTTGATGTGGTTGGGTGCCATCTGCTAGAGGATTGAGCAGATGCCCTTTCTTTTTTCTCAAATGTACTTCCAATTCTTTTATATCTGTAAAGCATATTGTGTGGTAATATGGTATGTATAAATCATGATTAATCACTCTGTTCATTTCGAAGGAAATTTCCCAAATGCCAAAGTGTACCTATCCCCAAGATGACCCACAACTGCGGAGGCACAATCGCACCCAGAGGGTAAATCTTAACTCTTCGTATGAATCTAAACATGAGGGTGCAAATGAGATAAAAAATGCATCACCTGTGTCACATCCCGTATCACCTATGATGCAAGAATTCTAACAACAACATAGGGACATGATGACTGAGATAGTCACAGCTATCCATGCTAGAGAGACACCCCATGATGACTGAGATAGTCACAACCCCCTGCAGCTTACACCATCTGCTCCGACTCCTGCACCACCTATTGCACCAGGATTCCCGACTAATGCACAACTAGCTAATGTGTCACACCCTACCCCAAATATGGCTAAGGTATATGGCACTGGATACCTCAATGTATCCAATTAGCCTGTTTCCCCAGTATCTAGACTTAGGGAAGCTCATAACACCACAGCACACAACTATAAATTAGGGTTCATAATGATATAAACAGTCCATCAGAGATATATTACATCATTTCCCAGTGTCACTAAGTAATACATTATATTACAGTTATCAAGATAAAGTTATATATATATATGCATTTTCAAAAGAATATATACACAAAATCACAATATCTCACAAGTAATTATATACATTAGAGTACTCTCTAGCGGAAGTACATACACAAAAAGATATATCAGAACAAACTATCTACTCCTTAGAAGTGTTGCTCCATAAGCACAGTCATTGCATCCACAGTTGGGTCCATGGTCGGCCTCATCCTTTGGAAAATAGGCCAAGTGATCCAAGGCCACTGTCTCATAAGTAGAGCCAAAATTTGCTAAAATATTGGTCTCATCATTTAGAGAAGTAAATAAGAGGGGTGAGCACATCTTGCTCAGTGAGGGGTGGGGGCAAGCAAGCACACACAATACAAATGATGTAATGCATGTTCACACCTTATGTGATGCTCATGGATTCATTTAAAATTACACTATTTCCTATTCTATTACTAAGTCTGAAATCAGAGGTATAGTGCTACGCAACGTAGCTGGTGTTCCCTACCCTATACTGTCACACCCCAATCCCTATTATGGGATATCACGATGTGAGTAAGACGCTTACCCGTCTTACACCTCTACCAGGATCTCTGATAGCAGTACCTTAACATTCACAACCATAATTTGTCGAACTATAAAAACAATTGTAGTGAAATCAGAGTATATAATATGGCAGAATATAATTGAAGGGGGAACATCTAATGTTAATATATATCTATAACCAAGTTATTCAATTTCATATCCATGGCTTACATGTTATAATCCAAATAAAAATACCATTAAGCAATTCGGTATCAAAATAACAAAAGGACACCAAGCCTCTCAAAGAGCCAAATAGGCATAGGTGTCACAGGCATAATCCTAGTCGTGCTCCTCAGCCTCTGGCATCCACCAGTCAGTCACTTCATACTCGGGTCCTGAGGGAGTAGAGTCGCACTCCAATGGTACTACTGTACCTGCATCATCATCTAAAAAGCAACATATATGTGGGGTGAACTTCCAACTAGCTTAGTGAGGGGTGGGGTCATGCACTCACATACACATATATATAATCCATGTTGATATGAGTATAGAAAGCAAACACATAATCAATGATGCGAATGATGGAATCCATTTGATTATTAAACCACCTAACATACAACTAAGTCGAGTTCATTAGGTGGTATCTCTGGTCCAGGAACACGCACATTGATCACCCAACAATACAAATCATAGTCATGATTAGGAGCCTATCAGTCCCAAAATGCGATCATTAGTCACCCAGAAAACCCCTGAGAACCCCCTCCTTGCAGTCACGGCAACGAAATCACTATCAACCATGCCGGACTATTTTCCACCTTCGATAACAATCACATCGTACTGTTGGAGTGGCATTTCGAAAAGGTTCATCAAACATACCATAGTTGGGTTATCCAACACCTTACCCCCTATTGGCAATGGGACATAGCATAGGGAATGTCACTTAACGACAATATACTACATGCCTTACATAATGATATAGTTAGTATGGAATATGATACCAGAATAAACCATCGGCCACATCACATCCATTTCCAATTCCTAAACTAGCATGCAAGCAGTTAAGTATGGACTACGCAATACCAGAATCAATATCGGCCACAAAGCGTATCCATTTCCAAGTATAGTCCTAGAGTGCATGATACCAGAATCACCATCGGTCACACAGTACAATTTGTGACTATATCTAATCTAAAGCACATATACAATGCATGAATACAACACCCACACGGTGGTCATAGTACCGAAACCACCTTGGCCACACAGGATCCCGTCACACATCTCAACACACATCTTATTTCCAATTCCCACATTTCATAAACATAGTGATTCATCATAAATAGGATGTCAGAAAATCAACATGGTCATATTAATAATTAATTAATCATGTAAATTTCCTATCACATGTGAGCAATTCTATAGTATTAAACATTCCAAACAAATGCAATCAACCATCCCTCACCTTGGTTATACTTGGTTAGTTTAGGTTCTGTGAGTGTAGCGGCCGGAGATGATGAGATGTCTCGCTTCCCTTGGGGGGGAAAAAGACTTGCATCCCATCCTCTTTCCTTTCTCTTTCTCTTTCATGTGAGGGGAGGCATTCGTGTCATGTGTGTTTTTCTTGTGGGCCCTATGCCGCCGTATCACTTCTCAGAGATACATGGAGGCTTATTTCGTAAGAATGTGAAATTCATCATTCAAGATGGGGGTTTGATGATGGTCCAATATGGGGATCGGGATCATATAAATGGGGGGTTTGGAGTCGCCACTTAGGATTATGGGCCTAGGACCCGGGGGTGGGCCCAATTCCTGAGAAAAGGGCCCAAAATTTGGTCTGGTCCAGAGATTTAGGGTAAGTGTCAAGTTACAAAATTGGGAAGGTGTTAGGCACCCAATCTGCCTGGTGTCCGGCCTACTAGATGCTTGAGAACGAACATTTTCCACAATTATTACTATTCTACATGCATGGCTAAGTTATCACACATATATACATTAATTGAATTCAAACTACTCTATACACTAAAACAAGGTCTATATAAAAGTCTATATTATGACAAGTTGGATGAGAAATTATACCTGAACTTAACCCCTATTTTGCGTCAAGAGAGGTGGGCCCCTGATTAGTATCGGCTTGGACTGTCTTTTAGATTCTCTTGGCTCATGGGAAGATGGTCTTAACCTCCAACTTCCTTTCTTAAGAGATGCTAATTGTGATGGTATTTGGACAGGGTTCCGGCTAGGAATGGTTACTTTTGGATTCGGATAAAGCTTCGGCTAGGGAAGGCTATTTTGGATTTGGATTCAGACAGAGCTTCAGCTAGGGAAGGCTATTTCTGGGCTTAGGCTAAGGTGGCACTCTAGCAGAGCTTCCACTGGGGATAGGCTAGGGGAGGGCTAGGCTGAGGTGGCACTTTGACAGAGCTTCCATTGGGAATAGCTATTTCTGGAAAGATTCCAGGGGCACTCAGACAAGGCTTCTACTAGGAACTGTTATTTTTGCAAAGAAACGGATTGACCTAAAAATGGATTAAAGATTCGCAAAGTCCTGAAGAACACTATAAAGATCCGAATAGAGTTTCGGATCTTGACAAAGATCTCTCTGTAGACCTGAAGAGCCTCAAAGGTGGGGTTTCTACTTTGGGTAAAACTCAAGAACACTCATAGGAGGGGGTTGAAGAACATACTACTTTTGGAAAAAAACTGGATCGGACTAAGAACTTGGATTGAAGATCTTCAAAGTCCTGAAGAACACTTCGAAGATCTGAACAAGATTTTGGATCTTGATGAAGATCGCTTCGAAGACCCGAAGAAAATCAAGAGGGGGAGGGGAGGAAAGTTTCACTACAAGGTAGTGAGGTGGGGTTTTGGTGTCTCAAATCCAAAGGAGGGGGTATTTATTGGTTTTTCCAACCAATGGGAAAGAGGGAACATCTTTATCCAATGGACGAAAGAAGGGTTTTTTCCTAAAGTGGGGGGATAGGGCTTTTATACACTGGGTAAAAGAGGTCCTCGGACTAAAAAGGGCGGGGGAAGGTTTTTATCCAATGTGTAAAAATTAGGTTCTTGGAGAGAAAATCCTTAGTAAAAAGAAGGGTTTTTTGGTCTTAAGTGGGTGAAGAAATTCATCGGTCAGAGGAACACCAATCCCGGCCATTGATGATGACACATGAGGTTGGGTTCAAATGCATGGGGCATGCGGGCAATGTGCACAGTGTGCATAGATAATGGTGTGTAGCTGGGCACAGGCTAGGCATAAGGGTGTGCAGGGAGGTTGGCATGAGTGTGCGGGAAATGTGCACAGTGTGTGCGAGTAATGGTGTGTAGCTAGGCACAGGCTAGGCATAAGGTTGTGCAGGGAGGTTGGCATGGGTGTGTGGGCAATGTGCATAGTGTGTGAGAGTAATGGTGTGTAGCTGGGCACAAGCTAAGCATAAGGGTGTGCAGGGACATTGGCATGGGTGTGTGGGCAATGTGCACAGGATAGGCTGAACTATGAACGACAGCACGTGCATGGCAACACGTGCATGGTGCAGGCAAGGTGTGTGCGGCCATGCAGCAGGGGCATGCACAGCATACGGTGGGGGCATGCAAGCCATGCGGTGGGGGTGTGCAGGCCATACAACGGGGGCATGCAGGCAGGAAGTGGGGGCATAAAGGCTATACAGCAAGGTGCACAGGTAGGCAACGAGGGTACGTAAGCCATGCAGTAGGGGCACATGCAGCATGCGACGGGGGTGCGTAGGCCATGCGACAAGGGAAAACAGGTTATGCAGGCTAGGTTTTCCTAGCTGGCTGGCTGGCTGGCTAGTCGGTGTGCATGACATGCACGTGGAAAAAATATGATTTTCTAGGGGAGATTATGGGCAATCCTCCATACTAATTTTGATGTACCATATATCATCAAAATCGTATTTCAGAGTACTATCCATCTGTTTGGTCATCTTAACCGGATTTATTTATATATGAAATGGCAAAATTGGACCCGTGTGGGGTTTCCATGGTTTTCTCAATCAATCATCATCTCTGTTGATCAGAAGCCAAAAGTCGCATCCAAGATCCGCATTTCATCATAGTCAGAGGAGGGTGACAAAATTGGGTATCTATAGAATGCCCCTCTTTGGCCGAGGCCTATGCCAACGGCTGAATGGCAAAGAAAAGAAAGACCACATTTTGTCACCCGAAGTATGTACTGTCATCATCTTGCTCATTAATGACGGAGTTGAAAAATATAACAGATAATATCTCTCAACCACTTTAGAGTCTTAGGACTTACCCGGGTTATCGATTGTAGGAAAGGAATTTACTGCTCTTCTAATCCTGTAAAAGTTGTTAGTATTTTGATCCTTGACTTTTCCTTAGCTGGGCTTCATATGTGCCAGTTCACAGAATTTGGTCTCCAGGTTGGGTTTTTCAAACCAATCTGGACTATCTGGGACTGAAGGTTACAAGGGAGGAATTTGCTACTCTTCCAATCTTGTAGCAGATAAAAACCTTTGATTCTTGGATTTTCCTTAGCTGGGCTTCGCATATGCCAGTTTATGGAATTTCGTCTATGAGATCGGGTCACTCGGAGCTGATACAAAGAGATTGGGCCATCTGGGGCTGGGTAAATGCTATTAGGCCACCTGGGGCCGAGTCAATGAAATTGGGCCACTTGAGGCTGGACAATGCAATTGGGCCACCTGAGGCCGGGTTAACGAGGTTGGGCCGCTTAGGGCCAGGTAAATGCAATTGGGCCACTTAGGGCCAGGTCAATGAGATTAGGCCACCTGAGGCGGGGTAAATGCAATGGGGCCACTTGGGGCCAGGTCAATGAAATTGGGCCACCTAGGACTGGGTCAATGCAATTGGGCCACCTGGGGCCGGTTCAATGAAATTGGGCCACCTGGGGCCAGATCAATGAAATTGGCTCACCTGGGGTTGGGTCAATACAATTGGCTCACCTAGGGTCGGGTCAATAAAATTGGGCCACCTAGGGTCGGGTCAATGCAATTGGGCCACCTGGGGCCAAGTCAATGAAATTGGGCCACCTGGGGCTGGGGCAATGAGATTGTTTCTTTTCTTGATTTTTCCTTGATTCTTGATCTTTGGTTCTTTGCCTTTGATTTGGAATTTGATTCTGATGCTTGATTTGGAGTCTTTTAAAAAAATATTAATATTATTATTATATATATATATATATATATATTGGAAGACCAAATTTTTTATATAAAATGGGTCCCCTCCCCTGTTCATTCTTCATTCTAACTTTTCTGAGTGAGTTTTGAGTTCTTGAAGCTCTTTGGTTTTTCTTAAAGTTTTCCTTCTGGTTCTTAGAGTTTTTTTTTTCTTGAAGTTCTTGAAGATCTTCATCTTGTTCTTGAGGGAGGAGTTATTTTGAAATTTTGATATTCTTGTGGGCTTTTATGCAAATTGGGAAACTTTTTGGGGCTTCTTGTAATTTTGGAAACTTTATAGGGTTTCTCATAATTTTGAAAAGTTTCTAGGGCTTCTCGTAATTTTTAAAAAATATGGCTGAAAAGGAGAAAGAGAAAGACTTTGGGAAAAGTTCAGCTTTAGAGTTGCAACAATCCTTTCCGTAGAGATGAGGGCCTAGCCGACTGGTACTCTGGGCAGACCGTTCACAATAGTCAGAATCATATTTGCAACTCCATATGGGGTTCTTGGATAGTCTTTATATTGTATTCATTATTTTGATTACCTTTATTTTTTCTGTCTTTCTTTTTATGTTGTTTTTTTTTTTGCATTCTTTTATTTCTTTTAGCATGAGGAGAAGGACCCACAACCCTTGGCCTCGTATGGCCATCCAAACATGGTTCAGTCATGGCATAAGATGCTTCCTCGTAGAGTAAAGCAGATAGTTGATGCAACATACTTGGGCCGGCTAGCTTTGGTAGAGACCGGAAGTTTAACCCAGCATTGGTGGGAGCCCTGATGGAGCGGTGGTGGCCGAGTACTCATTCCATCTTCTTGCTGACAAGATCACCATCACACCCTTGTGCTTCTATACTTTGAAAAGCATTCCATTTGGGGGTAGATCCATGACCCTACCTAGGGTTTCGACTATCCAGGAGTTCGCAGACTTGACCGGTATCACCGTTGCGGCCGGCCAGACACATATTCACCTAGGGGAGATCAATGCCTGATGGTGGAAAGTTGACCTGGGGGAGAACCCAGGTAACATATCTTAGGTGGCCCGTTCCTTCTTACTATTTTTTGTGGGTTAGTACCTCTTTAGCGACCTCCGAGGGGGAGTGGATATCCGTCTAGTATACTTCCTTTAAGATCTTCATACAATAGATTCTTGGGACTGGGGCAGGGCTGCCTATGCATATCTCCTGCGGTCCTTAGACTTGTTATCCTATGGAGACAGAGGTATCAAGGGGGTAGGCTTCATTATTCAGGTAATTTCCCTTCTTGTACCCGTTTCCTTTCATTCATCTAGATTGCACTTTCTTACTTTAATTTCTTGAAACAGCCTTGGTGCTTTGAGCATTTGGGGACCATAGCTCCCAAACTGACGGACTCTGAGGCATTCTTCTTTCTTGTAGCCATGAAGTGGGGAGATAATCAAGTGCTCATGGCTCGATGCCATCCTTCTGGGACCACCGCTTATTCTCTTTTGAACGATCTTACCGAGGTATGTCGTGTCTGACACTGAAATTCCTGTCCTCTTCTGCAGTACTTACTTCTCCTTGGTTTCATAGGTTACTTGGAGACCATTCCATGACCTCGTATTTCCAGATCTTGAAAGATTAGCCTTGATTAGGCACTTATCCGAGCACCAAGTCCTTTTTTGGGGAATGTGGGGTCACGCCTGGTTTGGGAGAGAGAGTAGTACCCCAGTGGTCAGATATTGAGCCATGCCCTTCTCCCAGTCTTCCTCCACCCACCATGCATTGCCCAGAGATCATCCTCGTAGACGAGATGTAGCGCTTGGCTGCCGGAGTATGGGAGGACTCTTTTCTGGACCAGGATAGGGACTACAGAACCTTCCTGGAGGAGACAGTGTGCACGCCTCTCAGTCCCGATGGTCCAGTGGTATGTTGCCCTTTCTTGAGTATTTTCTTCAAATTCCTTTCTGTTTTGGTCTTGACTGATGTTCTTTCAGGGGAAAGTGAGATGTGTAGATCCTTCTACAATTTGGTTGCATGCCAGTGCTACCGATCCTACACAATCAAGACCCTTTACCAGTGCCGGCGGGTCACTCAGGATTGCTAATGTCCCCTTTTGTGGCTTCCCTACCTGGACCTATCCCAACGCAGCCAACCCCAGTCTCCCTCATCTTCTGGAGCCAAACACAAATGTAGACGCTTCCCTTAGGCTACCTATTCCTTATGATTATGTAAGTATCTGATCATTCTCCAATTAAATCTTGATTTCCTCTGGCTGATATGCTCTTTCTCAGGTGTCCTCAGAGGTCTATGCTGAGATTAGGAGGATGCACTATGGCCTGTGCGAGGTGATACATGCCAAGAATTGAGAGATCGCATGGTAGGATGCACTAATTAAGGACCTGACCCATAGGCTGCAGCAGGCTAGACTAGCAACTGCTGATTCCCCGATGCTCCATGAGTAATTCAGAGTATGGCTAGTTGATGGACTTTGACTTATAGGGATTTGTTCCTGCATTTATTAAAAGCACAAACACATGGATATATTTTTTCTTTTTTCTTTTTCCCTCCCCTTGTTTGTTCATCATTTTATTTCAGCATCTTATGAATGAAAACTTATCTTTGGTACAAAGAAAAAATAAATTTTATTTTTTGTTTGCTTGCAATGCTTAGGAACAATCAATTCCATAACTCAAGTCATAATTAGAATAATCGGGAAAACACAAAAATCCAAATACTTCCTCATTCTATTACCAAGTGAATTACATGAAAAGGGGAATAATGTTCCTACCATAGGAGGGATAGGTGAGTAATAAGGTCGGGAGACAATTCTTGAGGTGGGTGAAAGTTCACTAACTCTTCTGGTTCTGTCTCCCTAAGTCCATATTGTCAGCTAATGTACATACGCAAATAAAAGGATGTCTGAGTCAATCCCATGAACCTGACATAATTGTAACCAGAAGTCTTTATCAAAAAATCTTCTTGTGGTCTCATTGGATCCCTCCATACGATATCTTGCACAGTTCTTTCCTGTAGGTACTTCTCCCAATCAGTGATGAGGTCAAATTTTGGAACTTCCCTCTTGTCCTGGTAGCGAAGCTCTCCAAGTGGGCCTCCTTTTGATGGCTTGGTTAACTTCAATTTTTCGAGGAGCCAAATCTAAAAAATAGCAGGACTCCCCTGATAATGATCTACTCTGAATTTGTGGCCATAGCTCATATCATCAAATCCCTTGAGTGTTTCTGTAAGAACTGTTGGGATGATATCACCTCCTTTCTTCAACTGTTTTACTACCTCAATCAGAACGGACGGCGCACCTCATCCGGGAGTGTGGAGATTATAGTGAGCTATCATACAAAGTAAGCATCCTATGATCTCTGTAGATGGATTCCTCCCATTGGTAGATATTGGATGAAGATCTGGGCCACCTTCAAAATGTCGATCTTCCCATACCTAACAAATTGCTTCACTTCCTCTTCATTCCATCCGAAGAAGTCCTGAATTTTCCCTGAGTAATTTTTCTTCAAAGATGGTTAGAGAAAACTGCCTTTGGGTAGAGATAACATACAAACCTAAAATTCTTTGAGAGTTTGGCAAATCTCTACTAATCCAAACCGAAATACATGCAGGTTGGCATCCCAGTGTTGAGGCACTTGCCGGAGTGATTGGTGATGTAGGTTCACACATCCAATCCGGCCAAGAAATGACACATTCACGAATTCCAACAATCCTGGTACCCACATATTTATGTCTAAAGTCCATTTCCTCAACGTTTCATCCAATGAGCCCATGAGTTTTCCTGAAACCAAGACAAACAAAGAGATATGATGATTTATTAAAGCATTACTCATTAGCTAATGACTTAAACCAACCTTTACCACTATTGCATCAAGCTCTTTTTTTACTGATCAAGGGTAGAGAATAAAATGGCCTTGATAAAATGGTCCTGGGTGGCAATTTTCTTTTTAGGGGATAGAATCCTGGATAAGAAGTGACGGACCAATGGGTGGATAACATATACATAATGGCCTTTCATGCCAAATGGCGATTCTTGGGGACACAAAATATGATGATCTTTTAAGATACTTTGTTTATTAATTAAGGAACCAATTTATTGCCTTTAGATGGTTGAGACCGCACTTACACATGTCAAGTTGCCTATGTATCCCTTAAAAGGAATTAGGTCTGACGTAGTTCATGTTATTCACCCTTTCAAACATAATGAGTTGATCCATGTTGACCAGTCTGGGTATTTCTTTGCCGTTGTGGTCTATGAGTTTCACAGGTTTGCCTAGTAGAATTTCTTTGACTGTGAATGGGCCACACCAGTTGGGCCTGAATTTTCCTCTTGGGTCATGAATCAGGGCTTTTTGTTCTCGAAGAACAAGTTCATCCATCTCTATGTGGCGAGGCTTCACATTCTTGTTAAAGGCCCTGGCCATTCTCAATTGATATTTCTTCAGGTTATCCATGGCTTTCATGCGCCTTTCATCGAGAAAGTTAAGCTCACCATGTTTGGCCTTTACCCACTCTCGTTCAGGTAGCTGACTATCAAGAAGCACCCTTAGGGATGGTACCAGGATTTCCATGGGTAGAACCGCCTCAACCCCATATACCAAAGAGAAATGGGTGGCCCCTATCAAGGATCGCACAGAAGTCCGGTATGCCCACAAGGCTAGGGGTAACTTATCAGCCCAATCCTTGTGTGTTTCTACCATTTTTTATAAGATGACTTTGATGTTCTTGTTGGCTGCTTCTACTTCCCCATTGGTATGTGGCCTGTAAGTGGTAGAGCGATATCTTCTGATACTAAACTTTATGCAAATTTTGTCAGTCTTGCCCTAGAAATGGGATCCCTGATCTGATATCAATTCTTGAGGTACTCCATATCAGGAAATAATGTTTTCTTTGATGAATTTGGCTACCTTAGCAGACATGAGGACCGCATACGACTGAGCTTCTACCCACTTGGTGAAATAATAAATGGCTACCAAGATGAACTCGTGACTGTTAGATGCCTAGGGGTTGACCTTTCCAATGATATCGATGCCCCAAGTGGAGAATGGACAAGGTGAACTGAGCGAATGCAGCTCGGTTGGTGGGATATGTATGATGTTAGCAGATATCTGACACTTATGGCATTTCTTGATAAAGTCCACGCAATCTGCTTCCATTGTGTTCCAGTAGTATCCCAACCTGAGAATCTTCTTGGACAACATCTTGGCATTCTTATGGGGTCTGGAAAGACCTTGATGAATTTCCTCCATGATGGTTGCTTGCTCCTTGTCCACACACAACAACTGTATTCCATCATAGGACCTCTTGTATCACAGATCCTCTTGAAGAATAAACTGGGTGGCATATCTTCTCAGAAACTTCTTTTCTCTGTCAGTTGCTTCAACCGGATACTTCCTTCCTCTGATGAAATCCACTATGTGAGTGAACTAAGATAGACCATCCATAGTGAGAGAATTCACTGAATTCTGATAAATGGGTCTGCTTCTTTGTTCTACCAAGAATGGTTGGACCCTAGCCATAGGGTTGCATTTTACCATGGAAGCCAAGGTTGCAAGGGCATCAACAAACCTATTGTTCTCTCTTTGGAAGTATTCGGACGAGATCTTCTCAAAGTGTTCAATTACCTCTTCCAGATGTTCTTGATATGGCTTTAGCTTTTCATATCTAGTTTTCCACTTTCCCTATGTTTGACAAATGACAATGGATGAATCTCAATACACCTTGATCCTTTTAACCCCAATGGTTAGGGCCATTTCTAGTCCCAAAGCACAAGCTTAATACTTAGCAATGTTGTTGGTACAGGGGAAATCGAGGTGAAATGATGAAAGCAAATAAAGGCCATCAGGAGTGACAAGCAATATTCCCGCACCACATCCCTTTTGATTGGCTGCTCCATCAAAGAATAACTACCATTCATTAACTGTATCTTCTTCTTCCATCGCTGATATTCCTTCATCGGGAAAGGCATCATCAAAGGATCTTCCATCTTCTGTGGGATGGGTAGCCAAATGATCGACTATGGCCTACCCCTTGATAGATTTCTGATTAACTTAGGTGATGTCAAACTTTGATAGAAAAAGTAACCAATGGGCCATCCTTCCAATTAAGGCTGGTTTCTTGAAGAGATATTTGATGGGATCCATCCTTGAGATCCAGTGCACCGGATAAGAAACCAGGTAGTGTCGCAACCTTTTCGTTGCCAGATCAGTGCAGCACAAGTTCTTTCCAAAGATGTGTACCGCGTCTCATACTCCACGAATTTCTTGCTGAGATAATATATGGTATGCTCTGCCCCTTCTTTTGTCTCCTTCTGTGATAGCAAAGAACCCATGGAGTATTCTCCTATAGACAGATACAACAGAAGTGGCTCTCCTTCCACCGGCGATGTCAATACTGGAGGTTGTCAAAAGCTTGTAGGCATTGATCATTCCATTCCATGGGTTGATCCTTCTTCAGTAGCTTGAAAATTGGTTCACATATTGTAGTCAACTGAGCTATGAACCTGCTAATATACTGGATGTGACCCAAAAATCCTCGTATTTGCTTCTCATTCCGAGTTGGGGGCATTTCTTGAATTGCCTTGATTTTGATAGGGTCGACTTCAATGCCTCTTTCACTTACCAAGAAACCTAACAACTTTCTTGCTGCTGCCCCAAATACACACTTCTAAGGGTTCAACTTCAGTTGATACTTCTTGATTCTTTCAAAGAAATGCCTTTGCGCGGGAATATGCCCTTGTCGATCTTTTGACTTTACTATCATGTCATCCACATAGAATTCCACATCTTTGTTCATCATGTCATGCAATATGGCCATAGCTGCTCTCTGATAAGTTGCCCCAGCATTCTTTAGCCCAAAAGGCATCACCTTGTAACAATAAGTTCCCCACGGAGTGATGAAGGCTATCTTCTCACGATCTTCTGAGTGCATGCTTATTTGGTTGTATCCCGAGAATCCATCCATGAATGATAACAAAGCATGCCCTGTTATGTTATCCACCAATACATCAATGTGAGGTAATGGGAAATCATCTTTAAGGCTTACTTTGTTAAGATCTCAGAAGTCCATGCACATTCGTACCTTGCCATCTTTCTTCAGTACTGGTACAATGTTGGCCAACCAATGGGGGTACTTCACCACTTGTAAAAACCCTGCATTCCATTGCTTCAAAACTTCTTCTCTGATCTTCTCACTCAATTCTGGCCGCATTCTTCAAAGCTTTTGTTTTTCTAGCTTTGCCCCAGAGTAAGTCGACAATCGATGCTGCATAATATTGGGGTCGATACCAGGCGTATCCTCATAAGACCAAGCAAATACCTTGGCAAATTCTTTCAGAAGACTAATCATTTGTTCCGCTTCTTAGTCATCAAGGGTGGTGCCAATTTTTACCTCTCAAAGGCATTGGTTGACTCCTAGATTAATAACCCAAGTATCCTCATGGATGGGTTGGGCTTTCTTTGGTTTGCATTATTTTATTAATTCTTGATATTTATTAAGATCATCATCAGAAAAATGAGGCAAGTCGTACTTGGAATCAGAAATTTCATTTATGAGAGAAGGAGTAACATACTCGATATACAAGGACTCTAGACTCTCCTCAAGAGGGGATGTTGACACAGAATCATAAACAACAGACTCGACTATAGACTTGATAACTGGCTTGATACTTTTTCCATGGGTATTCAGGCTAGTTGGCTCAATAGCATGAGGAAACTTAAAGTTTTCTCCAATGATTGTCCAATTCAATAGCAGTTCAGTGGCCTGATGGATGAGGAGGTGAGGAGCAGTTCATTTTCTTCTCCTTTTGAAAAATTTGCTGCTATTTCTTCCATGGTGCAATGGTTCCTCTAGACAGGTGCCTGCTTCTTCATGAATACCAGCTAATCAATCTGGTACTCTCAGAGGCTGAACTTTTTGAGAGGTGAAGATTGGTGGAGATTGCTCAATCCCTTTTCTATGAAGTCTATCATTTTCATCCTATTAAAGAATGCCATCCCGGTGCCTCGGTTACATCTTTGACCACTTTCACGAGACTTCCCATTACAATTGGTTCGGGCCCAGTACATATAGACCATCATTCTCTGTACTCTTCTTTGCTTTGCATGCACACTTCTTCCTCTAAAAGTGCAAGGCTTGTAGCTCTCGGGATCTTGGCTCTCTTAGGAGGAAGAAAATGAAGTCTTTCAAATCAATGGGAAGCGGCAGACTCCAGGTGAGCCTTATCTTCTTCTCCCATTCTCTTTAGGAGAACTTGAGGACTTGGTGCCTCCTTTTATTGGATCAATGTTGTAGGATCACCAAAGGAAGACCTAGGGCCCGTTTGATAACGTTTCTGCTGTTTCTGTTTCAAGAAACGACAGAAACAGAAATTTTCGTTTCTGGGAACAGAAACAGAATTTTGGGTGTTTGATAAACCTTGTTTCTTGAAACGTTCATCTGTCTCTTCTTCTGCAAATAGGAAACCGACCCATTGAAACAAACACCAGCAGCTCCGGTCGGGAACGACAGACTTCTCGGTGTCCTTGCTCTCCAGACACATTGAGAGATACTCAACCCCATTGACGGAACTCTGGTTTTGATCATCTCCTTAAAAAGACTGAAATTGCAAACCCTCCAAGTGAACTTCCCACTCAATACATCAGAAACAGGACCTGCGACGACAACCGAGGACGACGAGGAAGAAGACTGTACCTCATTGTTATCACGGGTGAAGGAAATGGATTCATTCAATACGAGGATATCGGCAGTGATGAGAACAGAGTCGTTATTGAAAAGGAAACCAGCTTTGGGATCAAGAATTGTGGAAGAGGGGGTGAAGTCGCACCAACCGTGAGATTTCTTCTTGCTTGAGAATCGATGCCACGAGTCCCTCTGAATGGACTTGGCCTCGTCGAGGTGGTTAACGATGGAGAGCCGATAACTAGCGAAACAATCCCATTTGGAAGAAGAGGAACCCCGAGGATCCATGATTTGGAGGTAGATGGAGAAGTAACCATAGTGCCCTAGCCTTCATTTTGGGGAAATTGACGATCGTCCATCGACAAACCGCAGAATGATCTCCACGACGCTCGACGGAGACCGATTCCTGGCCGCCCCCTTCACGGGACCCGGAGGTTTCTTCTACAGCCGATATCGATAGACAAGCCGTTTTCTCTTATGCCATCGATGATGATGTTGTCGTCGGAACCGCCAGCAGTTGCTGTGGTGGGTCGGAAAACGCTGTAGTGGACGATGATGAAGCTGCTTCGGATAGGCTAGACTTCATCGGAGACGAAAGAATACAGATATGCTATTAAGGAGTCCTTCGTCTTCAATATCGATTTTTTGTGCCCCATTTTTGTTTCGAGAAACAAGCGAAACAAGTAAAACTTGTTTCGTCATTCATGTTTCTTGAAGCATAAATTGTTATAAATTTCAATTTATGTTTCAAGAAACAAGTGGAACAGAACACTTTTACCAAACGGTATTTATGCTGTTTCTTTGTTTCTGAGAACAAGAAAACACAGAAACACGTTTCTGGTTACTTTATCAAACGGGCCCTTAGTCATTGCCAACTCATAAGACCGGCCTTAAGTCCTTAACTCATCTATAAATCTTAGGGCGTGTTTGATTTGATAAATCTATTGGTGTATGTATCAATTTTGAACATAATTTTATAAAGTGACTTTCTGTGAAATTGTAATCCTGATAGATTAATTGAGATGTAATCCACTAGCTATAAGCTATGAATTGATGGTATGGATGAATCTCCCTCCATTTTTAGCCATTGATGGGTCATAAATGCCCTAACTCTTTTGAGATATAAGGAAACCCAAACAACTTGGAATGAGGAGACCGCCTAGGTTATAAATGCAATCTCCCTAAGACGTTGATGGAGACCTATCAAAGAAAATGACCATAGTCTCCTTCCAAGGGTACCACATCACTTGCAATGCAATGAGCATAAGATTGTGAGAATAAGTAAAATAAACTAAAATAAAGAAGTTCAATATTACTTATGTTGCAGGGCAGGATTGATGGTTTAGTTTATCACACCCCGTTCCCATTGAACAGGACCGGTGACCGAGTTAACTGTCGATAACCCATAAACCACTAGGATCATTTAATACAGTAACCACAACACAACAAGACACTAGTAACAAGGAATATAATATTGTAATACAGCTAAAGTCTTGTAGTATATAAATACCTGTAGATCCCCATATATTATTGATACCAAGTAAGTTGTTATACATAGTTTAATTACATGTGGGCCCGCATGTGTGATATTTACACAAAAAATAACAATTTAATTATCGAGAGTACAGAAGGGGTGTATACCAAAAGAATAAAAAAGGAGGACTATAAATAGCGTCTGCTACTGTTGCCTTGCAACACAGTTCTCGCACGGGCAACCATCACCGTGGTCGAATCCTTCTGGGACCCACCAATTTTCCACTAGGGTTTCATCGGTAGGACCCAACATGGGATCCTCTACCGAATAACCTACAAAATCATCTAAAAAGATGTGTACACGAGGGGTGAGCTCACTAGCTCAGTGAATGGAAAAAAAGACTCACACAAGCAGTTGCAATCAAATGATACTATATGCATGTTATTCATTTTAATCCTATTTCACCTAAGCAACCATTACTAGGTCATAGGTTACCATGTTACTCACAACCACAGTGCACGTATCCCTCGAGTACGAGACACGTTCTCCATCCCACGATACACATTGTCAGAGAATGCCAGCCATAAGCACTCAAAAAAGTAAATCGTGGCCGAACCATAGCATAAAATAAAAGCAGTATGATTGACCTTCTGAATATATCACCAAGGTTTTCAACTGCCTTAATGATCAGCCAGGCGTACTTCTAATTACCATGGCAATTAGTGACTGCCACTTTCCCCTAGTGATAATCCAACACATAAACCACTATTGGGAAGGGTCGTAGCATAAGGTAATGTGAAATCCTAACCATATGGTCCTCTATGAGATAGTACGACTGCATACTACTTATGCGTCCCATTCTATGGTATATCAATGCATTCGTTTCTAAGCCGACTACGGCGTCTAATCTAGAAATCCCATACATGTTCAGCATATGCTCAACATAATCCATCAATGAATAAATCCATGCCCAAGATTCACAGCAAATATCAATTAATTGCAAATCTAACATACATCATGTTCTTGTATAAATGCATCCAACATCAATCAAGCATCTGCATGAGAATGGCATTTGTAATGTCAAGTCAATATATGAATGAATAAGATGCCAAAAACACTCCCAAAATAAAATCAAAGTCCTCTCCCCACTTACTTATTTTTGTAGGAGAATATGCACTCGTGGTACAGGTAAGATCCATAATGAAAATGAATGTCTCAAACCTAACACATATAGGAATTTAGAATACATCCATTTCAGAGTTATAAAAAGATGTAAGATATGGTCATAATGCGTCTAATAGTGTGAAAAAGGTTGTCGGTGAGTTTAAGTTCCATCATAGCTCATTTGGGCTACAGGTGGGTTCTCCAGGTGGGTAGGAGAACCCACCTGTGCAGTCTGTCAAGGCAGACAACATTCAGACACAAACCGGCTGGTCATACTGGTTAGTCTGGCACCTGTCGGTTCTACCCACTGGTAGGTCCAGAGGACATCGATGGGTGTTACCGGTGGGTATGGTACCCGTCGGTCCTACCCGTCGATAGGCCTAGAAGCACTGGCGAGACCGATGGGTCATATTGACGGGTCAAGGTACCTATAGGTCTTACCCGTTGATAGGTCCAGAAGCCCAGGTAAGACTGGAGGCATCACACTAGTGGGTTTGACTACCTGCCGGTGCTACCCGCCAGTATTCTATGGGTTTTGTTGTTCTTCCTCCCTTCTTCATTCCACCTCTTGGGAGCCCAAGGGGGTTGTTCCCATTTCCTTCCCCACACATTTTAGGCTTCATCTACTTGATCATCTCATAGATCTAAGTTAATATTAAGGTTTTTGGGGAATGGAATCATACCTTGGCTCAATAAATCCCAAAACCTAAGATCTCCTTTCCAACTCAAAATGTCACCAAATACTCTCAAACCTGAGTTTCCCTTCCTCAAACTGTCAAGGAAATCACATAAGGGTTCCATTATCTCCTAGATTCAACCACACGCTAAAGGGTTTCATCACATCTCAAGGATTTATGGCATTACTTACCACAAAATGTAGATCTCAAGATACTGGACACTATTTAGGCTGCAAAAAGGTAAGGTGCGGTTCCAGAAACCAATGGAAAACCTTCTTCCCTCTTCCTTCTCTTCTTCTTCCTCTTTTCTCCCTCTTATTTACTTCTCTCACCAAACTATTTATGAATTCATAAATGGGAGAGAGAGAGAGAGAGAGAGAGAGAGAGAGAGAGAGAGAGAGAGAGAGAGAGAGAGAGAGAGAGAGAGAGGGAGAGGAGTAAATGCTATTTATACCTTGGTAAATAGATATCTCTTAAGGCTTGTTTGGTTTTGCCCCAATAAGGACCAAAATACATTAAATCACAATTCCTGGTGAAATAGCCAACATTATCGGACACACGTGACTTTCTTCCGATGTGGAGCCTAAAATACATGTGCTCACCAAAGTTGGGCCTATTGGGGCCACATTTCTCCCATAGGTGGGTCTCGCGCCTACCAGTGACCACCCACCAGTTGGTCGAAATAAGGCTAACCTTGGTGTATTTTGATGGGGAATGGGTCCATACGCATGTCTCACTCTTGCCATGTGTTGTGGGTTGAAATCTCTTCATTCAATAAGATAACATACATTTCTTATTCGTATATGGCTTTATGGTATGTGCAAGGGCAAGGCTTTAGCGTGCGAATCGCATCGGGTACCAGCTCAATCTTGTCCGACCACCCCGTATTTGATGTCACCCTTGCCATCATGCACCATAAGGCACCAGCATCGACCCTTTCCAGTCCGTACCCTGCAAGACCAAACTGAACCAACAGGGTTTAGAGAGTAGGGCTCTACAAAGTCTCTGGATTCTTGTCACTAAGAAATCCTATTTTCGCACTTTAATAATCATATAACAACGATGATTGATTTGAGAACTAGGGAAAGGTTGGCTATAAATGGGTTTCTACTACCGAGAGAAAGGATGGTTTCCATTTTAGGTATTAATTAGCAAGATCTTGGGATTCAGCAAGCCTCACCTTGCACAAGGGGTAGTATCCCCCTAGCCCCAATGACGGATCCAACTCCTCTAATGTGCAATAGAGGCGGCAGCTAACTTATGATGTTTTGGAATGCTTCGTCATAGAACCCAACAAACGGATTCACGTCTTAAGGTGCTCCAGGGTGTTGAATTTGAGTTGTCACCTCTAACGCACAGTAGAGGAGTCCCCCCCCCCCCACCCACACCCACACCCACACCCACACCCACACCCAATAACAAGAAGGAAAAAATTATACCATTTTCTTGAATTTATTCTCTATTTACTTAAACTCTCCTCTCAGGAGTTCCACCTTTGATTCCCCTTAAAGAGGTGAATTCTCACCTCCCCGTTTCCATTGTTATTTTGAATGGCCAAGCTATTAACCTATAACTAGTTCTCATCACTTACGAGTTTCCATTCTCCGCTGATTTTATTATTTGAAGGGAAATGAGCCTAGATTTAGAGGGAGGTGAAATGATGCCCGCACCTTGTGAAACCCAAAATACTCACCCCTATTGATATGCCCAAGTGTGCCCCCTCATTGGCTCATGTGACTAGGGAACATTCTTTTTCTTGTTATTTTATTATTCTTATCTTTCAATCTTACTCTAGGATGGGGTGGTGAACCTCACTAGTAAAGAAAATCCATCATTTTTTTAAGGAAAAAAGAAACATATTAAGGCAGCTTGGCCACTACACCCAAGCATAGGAAGGGACAAAAACATTGCCCCAGCCCCATGAAAAACATAATTACTACCACTATTGATGCTTCTGCATATGCTTTCATTGGTCCTTTGTGCCAGTGCAGGGGTCACACTATCTTTTACAGAACCTCTCTTTTTAAATTTTGTTCTTCTTAAGTGGAACGCAACCATCCGAGCGACTTACCCCACCCCCACGCCCACTATACCTGCAAATCCCACAACCCCGCCCCACCCTCCTCTACTCCCATGTGAACCATCCCACTTTCTCTCCTGTTCTCACTCTCACCTCCCATGCAACCCCATCCCACCATGCTCTCTTGCACCTTGCCCCTTCTTGTACTGACTGCACCCTTGCCTCCCACCCTTGCTGGAAACCCAGGACCAACCCAAAGCCCCAAGGAAGGTTTAAAGTTTTTTTTGTCCTTGACAGCATAACAGCACACAGATGTAAGGAAAGAAGACTATGAGCTAAGCACATTGGGATTCTAGCGTTCACCATTATGAGCCCTTGAACAAGGATTTAGTTTACAAAAGAATTAGATTTTTTTTACAATTTTAGCCCTAAATCGATATTGATATCCAATCTGGATCGATCAGGTATCGGTATCGCCCATATGATTTAATTGATATGGCTGATCCAATATCGATACCTAAAACCATGAACTGCATCGGGTGCAGCAAGCATCTAACAACTAGGAGCACCGGGCACACATTCCAAGGACCTCTCAACCATCGGATTCTTACTGCACCCGGTGCAACACTACTAGAGGCAAGGGTAATTTAACCATTTCAAAATCTTGGTACTTTTTTCTTGGGTTAAGAAATTTTCTTTGCACTTGGTATTTCTTCACCCAAGAGAATATTTACTTTTTGAATTTCAAAATTCCTCTTTGGGAATTGTGAAGTTTTCTTTTGCTCAACAAAAAAAAATCTTGTCAAAAACACAAGAAAACATGAGACAATATGAAAACTTTTCTTTTATTCTCTTCTAGTGGTAACCAAACATACATACTCTTTTTATTCTCTCACCATTTCATTTATTTTCTTCTCATTTCTTTTCTAGATTTTTTTTTTATTATTCTTTTCTTCTCTTGGCTACCAAACATAGCATAGCCAAGAGAAGAAAAGAAAAAAAAATCTAGAAAAGAAAGGAAAGGATAAGAAAAGAAAAGAAAAGAAAAGAAAAGAAAAGAAAAGAAAAGAGAAGAAAAGAAATGAAATGGTGTGAAAAAAAAAAATGTATGGTTACCATTAGAAGAGAAGAAAATAAAATTTTTCTGTATTTTCTCATGTTTTCTTGTGTTTTTGGCAATATAATAAAAATTTTTTTTTTTTTTTTTTCAAAAGAAAACTTCACAACTCTAATTTTGAAATTCAAAAACTGAATTTTTCCTTGTTTCAGGACATGCCAGCACAAATTTCTTAAACCAAGAAATTTCATTTCTTTTCTTCTATTCTCTTGGTTCCCAAACGCAGCCTAAGTTTATAGTAGAGGTGAGGTTTCCCTAAAGTTAAATTACATCGTGATATTTCGATAGGTCACATTGTGGGTGATATCGAGAAAGATCGTTCCTTTTAACATTTCAAAGCGCGCGAAAAGAAACTTCCCTATTAGATAGCAGAGCATAAACGAATTTGATATCTCGACATACAGAGCTCATAGACTAAGACGATACATTTCAAGATTTACGATACATTTCAAGATTTGATATCTTTCGACATACAGAGCTCATAGACGAAGACGATACATTTCAAGATTTGATATCTTTCGACATACAGAGCTCCAAGAAGAAGACATCAGATGAGGGGAGAAGATGATAGTGTGAGTGAGGAAGAGGAGCAGCAAGAAGATACGACAACAACCGAGGAAGAAGAAGAGGAGGAGGAGGAGGAAGATGCGACAACAACTGAGGAGGAGGAGGAGGAGGAAGATGCGACAACAACTGAGGAGGAGGAGGAGGAGGAGGAACAGACTGAGCGAGATCCTCCAGATGAAGAGCGTTCGAGAGAGGAGGATCTGCAAAGGTTATTGAGGCAATTAGAACCATCTGAATGCCAAATGTATACCAAGGAATACTCTGGGGTATTGTTTTTCACCATTTTCGATCTTTCTCGTAGGTTTAATTTAGTCAGAGCATTTCAATAATTTATGTTGATTGAAGGAAAGGCGTTGATTGAAGAAAATAAGACTTGAAGAAGTTCACATTGAATTGATTCGATTCTAAAATATTTGGTTAAGATGTTGGTTCTTGGTTCAATTTATCATTGGTCCTCTGTTGTTGCTTATGACCCCCGCTCCTTGAGGATTGCTTATTTAAATTTTCAAAAAACTCTATGGATTTGATTTCCAGAAACTTGTCTGTATTCCATGAATTGAAAGTGTGGAACAGTGGATCTTGTTTTTTATTTTCTGAAAATTTTAAGCTTTTTTGGTATTACCATTGGAATGGTTGACTTCGTCTTCCTATAATTTCACATGGATTTAGTAAATTGATACAAATAATGAGTGCAGGTGGTTTGAGGATGTTGAGTCCAATGTCTGTGAAGACTAAAAAACTATGAGATGAGAAAAAAATCCTAAATTAAATCTTCTTTCAACATGTTTGGAATTTCATTGCAATATTGTAAAATGTGGGCTGCAATTTCACTTTCAAAGGGGATTTCATGATATCTTAGAACTATTCATATGATTACATTTAGACCTTAAGAGTCTTATGATTGACTATTGGCCATGTGGCCTCTTCAGTGGTTACAAAATGAGTGGTTCAGTTGGTTATCATGTAATCCTAACCATAGTTGTGAGGGTGACTAAGTGACCTAAGACATTGTAGGGGTGCCTAGGCGCCTTAATTGTGCAGTATAGCAATGATAATTTTATATAATTAATCTTTCTCTTCTTCTCTATTTTCTGTTTTATTTTTCTGATTTGTTCTTAAATCTGAACTTGATGGATTGTCTTGGTGGTGGACGTAATGCATGTAGGACACTTTGGCTTGATATATCTATATGGTACATTAGGTAGGCAGTCGGTACCTTATTATAGTATGTTGTATAAGCAAGTGGCTGATTTGTAGTGGTGCATCAGGTTGACAGCCGGCACTTATTACAATTAGTCATAACCCATCAATCTTTTTGCATGTATCCTCGCACTCGTCCTTGCTTGGAATCTCTATGTAGCCGACCCCATTAAGTTGGGGTACGGTTTTGGATGTTGTTGTTGTTGTTCAATAATTTATGTTTCTGCAGGGTGATCGATTTATCCCCAATAGGAGTCTAATGGACATACCTCGAGCCATAACTTTGTTGACAACGAAGGAGGTTAAAAGCAGTGGCATGCAGGTAGATTTGGGTTTCACTTTGATATACTTTTTTGGATTTCATAGCTTTAAGTGAAATTGTTTATAATTCCTTTTTTGCCTTTTGTCCAAAAGAGTGCTTATAGAAGAAGAATAGAGGAAGAGATGAACTTAGATTCAGAAGGGAAACGGAAAAGGATTCTCTATTTCAGAGGCAACACTGAAAAACGTATACCTATCCCTTCAGATGGGAGGAGACGACAACTAGATCCATGTCGACCAAATAGGCCATTTCCGGATGTAAGTATGTTGTACAGATACATATACTGTTTTCTTTATTTTTCTTTCTTATTCACATATTAATTCTATATCTGTGGGTGTTACAGATTCCAGAAAACGTGTTCGAAGCACCAGAATTGGAAGATTCAAATATGAGGAATCTATTAGATTGGGGACGTTCTGGTTTTGTCGCATATGCATTGGGAAAAAAGATATTTATCTTTGATCCATTTACAAGAGTAAAACGGCAGCTACGGGAACAGGAGCTACAGTCAGAAGATGAGGATGATAAGTTGGCTAAGTTGAAGTTGGAAGATGATGATGATAAGTTGGATGAGTTGAAGCCGGAAGATGATGATGATAAGTTGGATGAGTTGAGTGTCCCAACTTGTGTTTCGTGGTCCGAGGGGAGACAATTGGCTGTAGGATACGAGGACTGTTGGATCAAAATTTGGGATCTTCAAACTTGCCAAGTGGTAATTATTTATTTAGTTTAATGTAAAAATCAAGTAGCCTTAAGTATGCAATGTACAGTTTAGGATATAGTCCTCTTCTAACTAAGCGTTTGATTTCCATTTTTTTTCTGCAGGTTACTCAGCTAAGACGTCATGAAAAAGAAGTCAATTGTCTATGTTGGAAGAATTCAAATGAGCTTACTTCTGGGGGTTTTGACAATGCGATATACCACTATGATGGTAGGCATGTATGCAGTTTTGTGATTTTTTTTCTTCTTATAATTTTTTAATATTATTTACAATATATCTGTGCTTGTGGCAGTGAGAGCACCAAACCACCATTGGTCCAACAAGAAGGCTGAGGTAAAAGGTAGGGTCCTTGAGCTGAAATGGTCAAGGGCAAGAAATCAACTGGCTATTGGTGATGACAAAGGGGCTATCAATATATTAGATCATGACCGGTGGCTTGGATCATCATTCGTTTCAACTCTGAATCCTGAGGCAAACAAAGAGGCACCAATTATGAAACTTGCTTGGTCGCCCCATGACTCTCATGTATTGGCCTCAGGTTCTGGGCTGTTCGCGTCATATATTAAGTTTTGGGACACTGATGCTGGCAGATGCATTAATAGTATACTGACTGAGGCAGAGGTAAGCTTATGCAAGATCATGCTTTCGATTATTTTATTCTGTTAAGGGGTTTTATTATAAGAATAGAGAATTGGGGTTATACAGTGCCAAGCATCAACACTAATTTAGTACTGTATCTGAATAAACAAAACAGTAGCCAAACAAAATCTTTTATATTCAAAGGTCTAAGTTTAGGGTAATAAGGGATATACTAGGTTATGATGGATGTGAGGGTCTGATATTGAGGTGGCGTGGGGCAGGTACTAAGGAGAAGACTTGCTGAAAATTACAGTCCAATCAGCTATGTAAACCAGCAGGTATAGGCAAGTTCTAGTGAGGGTAGGACTAGGGGTATTTAGGTAATTTAGGATATTGAAACTAGGGTTTACTAACAGTTAATCAAGGTACTCTTGTAGGTGTTAATTAACCCAAAACAGTAGCTATATGATTTTCTTCTGTTTCTAACTCTGTAACTATATTTCTAGGCAACAATGGACCATTCAATGGATTGGTCTGAGAAGCTATATTTGTGAGACAATTAATATTGTTGTGTACTATTTTTTATGGTGTATAATTCTTATCTCATTCTACTTAGAAATAATTCAGATAAACATGCTTTTTTTTTTTTAATCATGCCTTCATTGGTGTGTCAACAGGTTTCTGGATTGGTTTGGAACTGGCGATGCAGAGAGATCTTGAGCAGCCTCAGGATGCCAACAAGTATAGAGAAAATGAATCAGCCAATGTTGAGTCGTCTCCACTTATATAGCTTTCCTACCCTGTCAACAGTTTGGAAGGCAAAGCCTCAAGCATCAAGAATCTCCTACCTATCAAAGGTTTTGCAAATTCCAAACTCTAAACTTGAAACCTAGATATTGTAACTGATACTAAGTTTCTTATTGTCTCCTGCAGAGCCCAGATGGTTCGGCAGTGATCACAGGGGAGTCTGATGGGAAGCTTCGCCTATGGCCGATATTTGATATTCTTCTCAGAGATGAAATGTGATAATATCACAGATGTAAAAGACTAGTGTAAAAAAGGTAAATCTTACTAGTGTCAACATGTTGGCCAAGTTAAGTTGAGCTTAGCTTTAGTCCAAGTGCCCGAGCTAGATGAATCTGCAAAAGAAGAGATTTTGAAATATATTTTTGAGTAATTCCACTTGCCCAGATCATAGGCTACGTGCTGTTTTTATATCACTGATAAAGAAGAGCTGTCACAATTGGATAAGAATGAAATTTGAATATTTACAACATATAAACATTGAAGATAAACATTAAGAATTGTAACCGTTTCCACATCTTGTTGAACGGATAAAGTTTGAATTTAAAATTTAAATTCTTTAAATTCAAAAACTGAATCCTTAACAATCCCCCTCAAGTTGAAGATGGTCTTCGACAAATCTTCAGCTTGTCTCAAAGATAGATGAATTGGTAAGTTGATAGTGGTTTTGTGAAGATATCTGGCACCTGATCCTGAGTGGAGATAAATTTCACCTCCAGTTGACCCTGTGAGACAAAAGGGTGAACAAAGTAGAAATCGATCTTGATGTATTTAGTACAAGCATGAAAGAGAGGGTTGACGGTGAGATATGTTGCACCAAGGTTGTCGTACCATAAAATGGGAGAATGGGGGATGGGCATGCCAAGTTCTTGGAGTAATGAGGACAGCCAGATGAGCTCAGTAGTTGCGTTAGCAATTGTGCGATATTCAGAGTTTGTTGAAGATCGTGCTACTGTAGCTTGCTTTTGCCCGGACCAAGAAATTAAATTGTCACCTAAGAAGAGAACCTTTGCGGTTAAAGAACATGATGTGGTTGAATTTCTGGGATGGATTACTCGGGTCTTAAACTACCACGTTGTGGCCCCTGGCGCCCATGGGCAAAGAATTGACCATCCTGCCCCCATGTTGGATGCATTGGTGCACACTCTCATTAGCCATACGACCAGGTCAAGTTTTTCCTCAATAGTAAATTTGCATGAATATTTTTTATTTATTTTATTTTTTGTGTAGAATAGGATATCTATTGGTCAACACGGATTGCACGTCTGTGACCTGCAACTAAGTGTGCAGCGGAACAAGGATCAGAATTGGGCCATACAATCCTATCCTTAATAAATTGAACCCTCCTTGCCAAGGTATCTGCTATAACATTAGAAGCTCTTGGAATACAAGAAAATTCACAAACATCAAAATAAGACACAAGGTACTTAATATCATCTAAGACAGAATGAACAAATAATGTCGAGTACTTGGAAAAGTCTTGCAAACGCTAGATGATCTCCTGGTTATCACTCTTAACTAAGGCTATGTTTGTATGCATTCTTGAAACACATTCTAGGCCTGGAATGCATTATGGGATGAGAAAAGTAGTATTTGGCATGGATTCTCGTTCATGAGAATTGGAATGCAATGGAGAACAAGTCTCGTTTTAGAACGGGCAAATTGGTCCTTTCCACGTTTTGAAAAACCAGGGGATAAATCTCGTTCTCAAGGCCGCAATGAACTCGACTTCATCCTCGACCTAGAGAGCGAAGAAGCAGTGAGAGGAAACCTGTGAGGGAAGCTTCATGGAGAAGAACTTGTGAGCTGAGGGAGCTTCAGTGATCAACCATCCCTGTCCAATTTTCCTCAAACCCTAACGGTATCTTCTTCTTCTTCGCTCATCTGATTTGCTTTTCCCATTTGTTGTTGTGGTTACCTTTTTAGATTTTATCATATGACCTCAAGTTCTTAGTTGGAGATCGAATGGAGATTTTCTTGAAAGGGTCTCTAAAGTAGGTTTTACATTGAGATTTTAGCAGTGGATGAACATTTTTTGAATATTTGTGGGAAAATTTCTATCTTTTCTACCTTTGATTTTAGGATTTCCTCATGTTTGAGGAATCTAAAGGTCTTCCATTATATGCTTTTGTCGTTTGATGATCATCTTGTGGTGGTCAGAAAAAGCAAATGGAAAGATCTTACAAATTGGTGTTATAATTTTTCTTGTCTACATTGACTTACTTCAGGCATATATTCTCGTTCTCAGGGATATTTCATCACGTCTCTCTGTTTTTTTCTTTATTTTAAGCTTTATTGTATCTAACTTGTTCTGTGAGAGGAATTTTGTTGAGATGTTGTGGTTGAGCTTCGTTGTTGTGTGTTTCTTTGTTACTTTGAAGGTGCTTTACTTCTTTCAAGGTTGTCTTCTTTTTTCTTTTCTCTCTCATTACCCCGATCTGCTGTTCTGTGTACCTCTTGACAATTCTATTTTGAAAAATATTATTGCCATGGTCTCATCCTAACAATTCTATTAAAAAAAAGTTTCTCATCCAACAACAGTATGAACCCATTTCTAGTGTTGGCATCACAGAAGAATAAGGAAGCCAGAAACCATATAATACTATACAATGTTGGCATCACATAAGAATGAGGACATACCATCATCAAATCCACCATTACGTAGTACCCAGATGAAGGGAAAAAAAAACTCATGATGAGACCAAGATAAGAGTAAAATGCAAGGGGAAATCCCCATTGGCTCCATCTGAATGATTCAAACTTGAAGATGTTTGGGTTGGTCTTCCTTCCTCTCTTCTTCAGGAATGAACTTGCTCCAATACCAATGGCTCTTCCACACCTGAATACCTGATACATCTCTTTAATGGGTATGCCTTTGGTCTCAGGAAGAAAAGAGTAAATGAAAATAGTCATCAGGAGCTCCTAAGCAGTGAAGGTTTGATTTATGAACAGGTGGATTCCAGGAGCTCCCAAACCCATATGACTATTTAGTGTGATAACCAAACCCATATGACCATCTAATGGGATAGGAAAAGAACAACCTCAAATTCAGAGTTATCCTAGCAATAATTTTTCATTATCTTTACTCTCTTGCTCCCAAGTTGGAGCCTCCACCAAAAAATACCTCATCTCTATTAACACAGCATCCTACAGAAAGGATATGCAAAAATAGATGATTTGAATCTCCTATTATTGACAATAATTAAAAATCTACCGTGGGTTCTTTTTCCTATTTCCAGTTTGATTTCTGATGGCCTTAGTCTTTCTTGTTCCCTTCTCCTTTGGCTTGTCATGCAATCTGTTTTGGTTTCTGTGAATAAGGTCTGCTTTCTGCTTAAGCCATGTGTATTCATGGTTCAGTTCTGAAGTGGATTTCTGAACCAGATTGTGGGTGGATTCTAGGAAAGTTTTTCTTCTATTCTATCATACTGTTTCTATTCCGATTAATTCATCAGAAATCTTCAACACATGCTAGTTTTACTAGTTCTACACATATGATACCTTATTTTATGTTTTTTATATTGCAGTTTTGGTAGTGACTGAAACTAACAATCCAATACTCTGTTTTAACTAATAAATGTCACTGTGAAATTCTGATTTAAATCTGTTTATCAATATCTGTTCTAGAAGTCTTCTTGTGCTCTTACTGTTGCATGTACTCTGTCATGTTGAAACCATGTGGGGGGGGGGGATGCATCTACCTCTATCCCGTCCCCCAAGCACTCTTACCTCATAGTCTGTAACATGTCTCAATTTGGCTACTTGCCCCTAAGATGGTCTTTCTTATGAGGGCTTTACTGATTTTATGATAGCAATCTGTTCTTTCAATATTTATGTTGAATACGGGAAATGCAGAATTTTATACACTGCTCCATGATACACATTACAAAGCATGGGAGAATTAAGAGGATTATAACCCTGATATAGTTAGAGGAAGTTGAAGAAGCTTTGTCTAAATTTAGTTCTCTTAAAAAAGGAAAAAAGGTAATAATGAAAGATCCAAGTTTTTCCTCTTAGGCCTACTAAAATCTAAGTACCTCTGTTTGCTTGTGGTGATGAAAGTTACATCTGTTTACTTCTTTCAATCATTGATACCATCTCTAACATAGCAAGCTTGGTTTTTTGGGGGTCATAGTAAGGACCAAAGCATTTGCCAATTGCTCGGTGGACTAGTATATTATGCTTGCTCTTTTATCATTCCTTGTCTTGCATGCATTTGTGAACGAAAAGCCTCCATGAAAGTGCATCCCCTTTTGAAATAAGCTCTGAACATATCTCCTACCACATGTCCCCACCGACAACAAGATCATTTCGTTGTCTTTCAAGATATGTATGAATAAAATATAAATTAAAAAAAAATGCTAGGATCTCTTACCCCATTGTCGCATTACCTCTGATGCAACCACAGATCTGTGACCAGATAGTCTCATTACCTCATTATCACTACTCAGTTTGGACAAGGAGGTATCTTTGCAGGCTTGAAAGCCCATCTTGGTATAGTTCAATAACCAGAAAAATAAGAAGAAGAACAGAAGAAGAGGAGCAGAGAAGAAAAGAAGAAGAGAAAGAAAAAGAAAAAAAAAAAAATCGTCTTTGCTCAAAGCAGGAAAGGTCAAACCATTCTCACGGCAAAACCCCATCTTCTCCTTCCTAGGTTCTTCCATCAGGGACCAAAAAAAAAAAAAAGCTAAAGCTGCAGCAGCAGCAGCAGCAGTAGCAGTTCAGAGAAAGAGAAACAGAAGAAGAAAAGAAGATCCAGAGAAGAAGAAGAAGAAGCTGGAAGTCGAAGAGAGAAACTGAGAGAAACTCCAAAACAGAAGGAGAAGAGAAGACGAGAAGAGAGAGAAGATCGGTAACATACCTGGTTCCAAGCCTTTCCACCTCCAGCCGCACGTCAACTTCTTCGTTGAGAAGTCCCCGCGGCGGATCGCCGTCTTCATCATAGTCACAATCCCTTAGTTGAAGCCGACTAGCCTTACTGGTCTCTCGCCTCCAAGAAACCCCTTGCCTGGCGGTAATCCAAACCCGTCGATACCCCTTTGTCTCCCTTTTTTTCCTTAATTACCTTTTCTTTCCATATTTACCCCTCCTTAGTGCCTTATTCTGATTTACTCCTATTTTAATCTTGGTTCCAAGTATACCCCTGTTCCATACGTGCTCGATATTGAGGGATGTCTTTGAAGTCTTCAAATTACAGTATTGCCACTCCTCTTATTTGAGCCTTCTATTACTGTCATGGATACCTTTGTGTTTAAATTTGGAGTGCGGTGTGCGGTTGCCCAATGGACAGTCTGCTAAATTGTTAATTGATGAGCGACTAAGTGACAATTTTGTCACCAGCTCTGTGGTGGATATATTGTCAGAGACCGGTCAGATAATTTTTGAGTCGGAGAAAATTGTATTTGTTGAATTTTCTGTTCCTCCATATTATGATGGTGCTTTTTGTGAAGTGTTTGACTCTCCTCAGCACATCATTAAATTGGATCGAGGCTGGTTGGAACAACGAGACGGTATTCTTGATCGTGACAACAATGTGTGCACCCTCCAACCTCAGCATATGCATAAAAAAATTAATCTTCATGGATTGGTTGCGTCAAAGATAGCGATACCCCTAATACAACCGCAAGTTGAACCAGAGGCATCAACACAAATAGACGATCATCCTATTGTGGAACAGGAGATGACAACGGAAAGTGAGAAAATCATGGATCAGGTAATGACGGCCATCAATGCAGTGCCAGTGGTTCACTATCATGAATTTGTTTTTCCCCATGATTTTCCAGACTTGACTGCACCTCCAAAGCAAAGACGAGCAAATTTGAAGTTGCTAATTTTAATTTTAGTTTTAGATTTTACTAGGCAAGTTTTAATTTTCGGTTATTATATAAGGGCATGTAATCCAAGTTATTAGACAGATTGAAAAGATGAATTGAGTTTGAGTATTTGAGAGCCTGCGGGCGTGTGTGTGATTCTTTCCCCCCTTTCTTAGTGCGATTTCTTCCTCTCCCCTACAATTCTGAGATCCCTCTCAGGGATTTCTTCCCTACCGCTACCGGCCCTCCATCAAAAGCTAAGGCCATTAGAAATCAAACTAGAAATAGGAAAAAGAACCCACGGTATATTTTTAATAATTATCAACAACAGGAGATTCAAATCATCAATTTTTGCATATCCTTCCTGTTGGATGCTGTGTTAATAGAGACGAGGTATCCTTTGGTGGAGGCTCCATGATGTAGATAAGTCACTTGGACTTATTTTATTGCAAATAAGCCTTGGGTTGTGTTATATATGTGTTGGGCCTTTGATCCCATGAGTTTTCTTTGAAATGTGCCACTTTAATGGGCCTAAAATATGGGTAGAAGGTAGAAAAACGGGATTTAATTCATTAGTTTAGTTAATTGCTATTTAATTCAATAAAGGCCCATTAGGCCATTGGTCGGTTGTAAAGTCCTATATGGACTATTAGTTAGTTAGTTATACTCCATGTTGGAGTCATAAAGTCAAGTCCTAGTCTTATTTTGAATTCCTAGTTGTAGTAAGAGTGTCTAGTCCTATTGGGAAACTAGCTCTTAGTTGTAGTAGGAATGTCTAGTCCTATTGGGAAACTAGCTCCTAAGTAGTTTGATTACTATTCTACCCTCTATAAATAGAGGAGCCTATGTACTCATAATTGGAGTTTTGAATGAATGAATTATTGAGTGATTACTCTTTAGCTAAAAAAACTGTTATTGAGAGGTGAGATTCCTAAACATTTGAGGGGTGTGATACCGAAAACCTGAGGGGTGAGATACCCATTCCTTTATTCTCTTTCACCCTTCTCAACCCTCCATCGATTCTTGTTTTTCTATTTTTATTTTCTGTTTATTGTTATTAGAAGTTCAGACCTGTTAAAGCATATAAAATCAAAATCAGGCAGCCAAAGAGTTCTTGTTCTTGAAGCCAATTGACCCTCATTGCTGCCCAAGTTTGAGATCTGATCTACAGATCCTTTGGAGGACTGGTTCTATACTCTAAGAAGATCAATCGATCCTCTCTTGAAGGTTATCTGAATAAGACAAGTTGATGTTCCTGCAGAATTCTTCACATTCTCTCTCTTAGGTCTGAAAATCAAGAAAGTGCGTAACTCCATAATCAGCCGTCAGAAGCCCTTCGTATTTGGGGGTTTTTGTGCCCTCCCTAGAGACTATCTACATCCAAAAGTACAGCTCAATCGGACTCCCACAGGCTTGGCCGCACCATTCTCTCTCCAGCTCTACAACAGGTTTTTTCTCTCTCTTATCGGGTTAGGTTTTTGGCTTGTTTTTCTCCTATATGGGTATTGTATCCTTGGGGATTTATTTGATGGTATTATTTCTTTGTTTCTTATTCCTATTTGTATTGTTTGGGGTTATAAATTGCGGAGTTAGTTACTTGTAATCTACTCCTGCATTACCCCAACTTGGGAGCAAGAGAGTAAAGAGATTGAAAAAGTACAGCTAGGATAACTCTGTATTTGAGGTTTTTCTTTTCCTATCCCATTAGATGGTCATATGGGTTTGTTTATCACACTAAATAGTCATCTGGGTTTGGGAGCTCCTGGAATCCACCTGTTCATTAATCAAACCTTCACTGTTTGGGAGCACCTGATGACTATCTTCACTTGCCTTTTTTCTTCCTGAGACCAAAGGTATACCCATTGAAGAGATGTATCAGGTGTGGAAGAGCCATTGGTATTGGAGCAAGTTCATTCCTGAAGAAGAAGAAGAAGAAGAAGAGAGAAAGGAAGATCAACCCAAACCCCTTCAAGTTTGAATCATTCAAATGGATCCAATGCGGATTTCCCCTTGCATTTTACTCTTATCTTGGCTCATCTTGAGTTTTTTTTACCCCTTCTTCTGAGTACTACGTAATGGTGGATTTTGATGATGGTATTTCCTTATTCTACTATGATACATTGCATAGTTTTATATGGTTCCTGGCTTCCTTATTCTTCTGTGATGCCAACACTAGAAATGGGTTCATACGGTTGTTGGGATGAGAAACTTTTTTTTTTTTAATAGAATTGTTAGGATGAGACCATGGTAATAATATTTTTCAAAATAGAATTGTCAAGAGGTACAGAGAACAGCAGATCGGGGTAATGAGAGAGAAAAGAAAACAGAAGACAACCTTGAAAGAAGTAAAGCACCTTAAAAATAACAAAGAAGCACAAAACAACGAAGCTCAACCACATCACAACAAAATTTCTCTCACACAACAAGTTACATGCAATAAAGCTTAAAATAAAGAAAAAAACAGAGAGACGTGATGAAAATCCCTGAGAACGAGAATATACGCCTGAAGTAAGCCTAATGTAGACAAGAAAAAGAAACTATAGCACCAATTTGTAAGATCTTTCCATTTTTGCTTTTTCTGACCACCATAAGATGATCATCAAACGAAAAAAGCATATAACAGAAGACCTTTAGATTCGTCAAACATGAGGAAATCCTAAATCAAAGGTAGAAAAAATAGAAATTTCCCCACAAGTATTAAAAAAATGTTCATCGACTGCTAAAATCTCAGTGTGAAACCTACTTTAGAGACCCTTTCAAGAAAATCTTCATTCGATCTCCAACTAAGAACTTGAGGTCATATGATAAAATCTAAAAAGGTAGCCACAACAAATGGGAAAAGCAGATCAGATAAGCGAAGAAGAAGATACTGTTAGGGTTTGAGGAAAAGTGGATAGAAATGGTTGATCACCAAAGCTCCCTCAGCTGACTGGTTCTTCTCTATGAAGCTTCCCTCACAGGTTTCCTCTCACTGCTTCTTTGCTCTCTAGGTCGAGGATGAAGTCGAGTTCATCGTGGCCTTGATAATGAGATTTATCCCCTTTTTTTTTTTAAATGTGGAAAGGACCAATTTGCCCGTTCTAAAACGAGCCTTGTTCTCCATTGCCTTCCAGTTCTCATGAACGAGAATCCATACCAAATACTACTTTTCTCATCCCATAATGCATTCCAGGCCTAGAATGTGTTTCAAGGACACATACCAAACATAGCCTTCGTTGAGAGTGATTACCAGGAGATCATGATGGTATTTCTTATGAGGGCTTTACTGATTCTATGATAACAATCTGATCTTTCAATATTTATGTCGAATACTTGAAATGCAGAATTTTATACACTGCTCCATGATACAGATTACACAGCATGGGAGAATTAAGAGGATTATAACCCTGAAATAGTTAGAGGAAGTTGAAGAAACTGTCTAAATTTATTTCTCTTAAAAAAGAAAAAAAAAGAAAAAAAAAGGAAATAATGAAAATCCAAGTTTTTGCCCTTAGGCCTACTAAATCCAAATACCTCTGTTTGCCTTGTGGTGATGAAAGTTACATCTGTTTACTTCTCTCAATCACTGATACCATCTCTAACATCGCAAGCTTGGTTTTTTGGGGGTCATAGAAAGGACCAAAGCATTTGCCAATAGCTCAGTGGACTTGTATATTATGCTTGCTCTTTTATCATTCCTTATCTTGCATGCATTTGTGAACCAAAAGCCTCCATGAAAGTGGCATCCCCTTTTGAAATAAGTTGTGAACATACCTCCTACCTCATGTCCCCACCTACAACAAGATCATTTCCTTGTCTTTTAAGATATTTATGAATAAAATATAAATTAAAAAAAATAAAATGCTAGGATCTCTTACCACATATTCGCATTACCTCTGATGCTACCACAGATCTCTTACCACGTAGTCTGATTTCCTCATTACCACTACTCTGTTTGGACAAAGAGGTATCTTTGCAGGCTTGAAAGCCCATCTTGGTATAGTACAAAAACCAGAAAAATAAGAACTATGGATGGTTTAATATTCCAAGCGGGCCTCCTAACATTTGGAAAATCCATTCCCATGATTCCTTCCACATGGACACCATGGGAACCCTTTCCCTTATTTTATAAGAGTTCTTGATCCCTCAATAAAGTTCCATGGCCAAAAAACTGCATCACAGCCCCAGAAGCCCCTTGATATGATTTAGTCAAAGATGGCAAGCCCAGTATGATTACATAACCGTATTAGCTAGTTTTCTTTTGTAATGACTTGACTCAGCCCAGCCCAGCCCAGCCCAGCCCTTCCTCTGTTGTGGGACATGATTTCACTGTTCACATGAATGATGGAATTATTGGTGTTTGAAAATGTGTATTGTTGTTGATAACTCCTAAGCTTTTCTCCTCCTTATTTGGAGAATAGTAGATAGTGACTCAAGAAAAGTTGTGAGTTGTCCATCAATGCTGCGTGCTGAACCAAAGCTCTTGAATTTCGATATTATGAATTCAGTCTTCCAAATTCTACATTGAAAATTTGATATCTAGCACATCAACTAGGAAATCCAACAGCAAGAAATCTCACTAAACTACTTTGCCTCCAATTGTGTGTAGGAGCTGTACTTTACTTTGCCTCATTCAATTATGTGTAGAAGCTTTACTTTATTTTAATCCTAAGAAAGCCATCATGTATGATCGGTCAACTTGAGAATCAGAACTGAGTTCAAATGCAGAACAGTTACAGATGACTTAACAATGCTGTTTAAGGTAAGATCAGAATAAGCCCATTTGATATGAACATTTTTTCTAAGATCTGGCAATGCCTGACAGGCTAAGCATATTCCACTGCAACACCAATGACTTTCTTATGTACCATGTGCTTCTGCTTGAGTTTATCTGTTCTTGTCTTTCTTCTTATTTATTGTATGATTCTGTTATGGTCTTAACTTTAGCCTCTTAGCTAGCTGCACTTTGTTTATTAATGTGATTTGTTTGGTTGCATTCTTGGAACGCATTCTTGGAATCCTACCAAAAGTCCTAGGCTGAATCTATAAAGTAACCTCGAACAATGCTTCGAAAAGTTCTTCCGAGATTGCAATTGCCTCACCAATCAACACAGAACTAATATTGAAAGGATCTGAAACTGCAACTCTTGACTGTCCCATGTGGTCCCTCAAGATAAAACCAAGTCCTCCACAATTCCTTGTCTCAATAAATGATGCATCACAACTCAATATAAATAAGCAAGGGGAAGGAGATGATAGATGTAGAGACCAGCTATTAAAAATTCTGTGCATTCTCTTTGCGCAACCTCCGTTACCTCCATAGGGGTCTATTGTCTTCTCCAAAAAATCATGTCGTTCTGTGCACACAAAGGATCCAAATGATAAAGGAACATTTAGAAGACAACTCATTTGTTGTTTTCTTCCCGTAAAGAGGAAAAGAAGACAAGCTCGCTATCCATTTGTGCAACTCTGCTTCTTCAGGTGGTGGGAGACTACACTGAAACCAAACCGAATGTGCGAAATTGCAATTAAACAAGATATGTTCAATTGTTTCAAAAGCATGGATTTAGTTCTTAGTATCGGTATGTCTGCCGTTACCAATCCGATTAGAGAGGATCAGTGTGTATCGGTCACTTTTGCCCCTTACTTTTCAGAAAAGTACATTTTCCTTACTGTTTTACCCTTGAGATGTTACGGATAACCGATCCGAATCGGTCATAGATCAAGGGTCAGGGATCGGCCTCAACCGATACCAATATGATACGGCTGATACCATACCAATACTTGAAACCATGTTCAGAAATGATTCCGCACCTAAGAGCATGAATAAGTGTTTATTGTCATTGTTTATAGAGCAAGCCCAATTTCATTCTCATGTGAAAATGCAAAAAATGGCTGAGAATTCAATGAAAGATTGCCACTTTGCACCAAGTCACCCTTTCCAAGGGCATGTTGGGCCAAAGATCGACTGTTACTATTGACACAGGCTTGAAAGAATTCAACCTCATAAACCGGCTTACAAGTTGAGAGAACCCAAGACCATAACAATTTTCTTTTGAAACCGGTGTTAGACCAAGGATTTGAGTTGTCGACAAGGGAAAATTACTTGTGTACTATTTTTTTTTTTCTCATCTCCTCCCTTCCTTGCTAAGAAGATTGGAAAATTTTTATCTACCAATATATATATATATATATTCAATCATACTATCATATTATTATTATTATGTAAGTGCATGTATTCTTGCTTAGTGGTAATCTTTCACTTCATAAAAATACCCTCCTTAACGTTTCTTTATATCCTTAAAATAAAAAAATCTATGGTTAGAGTTTTTGGAAAGGTCGACTAATTAAATATATTTCTCTTTTATATTATAAAAAAATCTAAAATAAATATTTTTCGATTTTCTTATATTCCACAATTCTCTACTCATCATGTTTCTTAATTAAGATAGTAGTCTAGAGGTGAATCTATTTAATAGGGTAAGATTGCCCATGTTTCCTTTTATGAAAGCTAACTAATTTCACGTGTAAGATGTCCTACCCTATATACATCTCTTTCTCTCTACAGTTTCCTTCTCTCTCAAACTCTTTGTTTTCTCTCTTTCACGTCCCTCTCCTCTGTTTTCTTGCATGAGGAAGGAACTGGTATTGACGATCTGCAAGTCAATAGAAACTGATTTTGCACTCGCACTTGCACTTGTTTGGGAAATGGAGGATCAAATTGTCGCTTTGATCTTCCATCTTATCGTGTTGTCATAAAACTGTTTGTCTATTTGAATGATCTCTCATGGGCTGTAAGATATTTCTCATGACGCAAGGATGCAGGTTTCAGTCCAACATATAGGTCCATGGATAATGCAGGTTTCATATTATTATATAAGTGCATGTACTCATGCTTCGTGACTAATCTTTCACTTTATAAAATTACCCTCCTCAACGTCTCTTTATATCCTTAAAAAAAAAAAATCTATGATTAGAGTTTTTGGAAAGGTCAATTAAGTAAATATATTTCTCTTTTATATTATAAAAAATATAAAATAAATCTTTTTTGATTTCTTTTATTCCACAATTCTCTACTCATCATGTTTCTTAATTAAGATAGTAGTCTAGAGGTGAATCTATTTAATACGGTAAGATTGCCCATATTTTCTTCTGTGAAAGCTAACTAATTTCACGTGTAAGATGTCCTACCATATATACATCTCTTTCTCTCTACAGTTTCCTTCTCTTTCAAACTCTTTTTTTTTTCCTCTTTCACGTCCCTCTTCTCTGTTTTCTTACATGGGGCAAGAACTGATATTGATGATCTGCAAGTCAATAGAAACTAATCTTGCACTTGCACTTGCACTTGTTTAGGAAATGGAGGATCAAATTCTCTTTGATCTTCCATCTTATTGTGTTGTCATAAAACTGTTTGTCTATTGGAATGATCCCTCATGGGCTGTAAGAATTTCTCACGACTCAAGGATGCAGGTTTCAGTCCAACATATGTGTCCATGGATGATGAATTCGAAAAGGAAACCGGACCCAGGAGATTCTCGTAAGTTGAATTGGCTCCCGCAACTAATAACTTTTATGAGGAAGGAAAGCTTGGAGAGTGAGGATTTGGAGGTGTTTATAGAGGCTTCTTGAGAGATCTCAACTTGGATGTTGCTGTGAAAAGGATCTCTAAAGGGTCTAAACAAGGGATAAAGGAGTATGTGTCTGAGGTGAAGACCATTAGTCGGTTGAGGCACAAGAACCTAGTACAACTTGTCCATTGGTGGCACCAACGAGCTACTCTTGTCTGAGGTACAAGATAGCTCTTGATTTGGCCTACACATTGCTCTATTTGCACAAAGAGTGGGAGCAATGCGCCATCCACAAGGTTGTTAAATCCAGCAATGTAATTTTAGATTCCAACTTCAATGCTAAACTTGGTGGGGATTTTGGTTTGGCTAGGTTTGTGGAGCATGGGAAAGGGTCACAAATTACTGTCTTAGCTGGTACCTTGGGTTACCTGGGATCTTAATGAAATAACCTAGAGGGGGGGTGAATAGGTTATACTAGTGGAATTTAACTCTTTTCGATGTATAGATCACAAGTGTGATTGTAATTTAAAAGCAATGCTGAATAAATAAAATAAGAACAACCACAACACAAGATATATAGTGGTTCAACTCAATTCGAGTCTAGTCCACTCCCTACAAGAATCCACTTGTAAGGTATTCCACTAGTTCTCCCTTTCAGTACAGTAGGTAGGGAAGAAAAACCTTTACAATCTTTTTACGGATAAGAGTATCCTTACAAATCTCCTTTCCAGGCAGAGAGATGCCTTCACAATCTCTATTAGAGGTAGAGAGAGACCTTTCTCTTTTTAGGATAAGAGTATCCTTACAATCCTAAGTACAGTCTAGAATTGTAAAAAAAAACAGAAAATAAGAAATAGTGGAATAAGAGGAATACCTCAAGTGTGGTGCAAATGAGAATGAATAATAAATGATGAGTGATGCACCTTTTGTAAAGTCCTCTCTTACGGCTTTGACTTGCACAGGAGAGAGTAGAGGACTTTGATTAAGACTTGAGTCTCTTGTTTGGGATTTGTGTAACAGAATAACTCAAGTAGAAATAAACTTCTCTAATGCTTGCAACAATGCTCTTAAAGCTCTTTCTTAATGAATAATTAATTAAGAGTGATTCGGGTATTTATAAGTGAACTTAGTGAAGCATTTTAGGTAGGGAATCAAGCTCTAACGGACATATTCTGGGTATACCGGTCGACCGCCAAGAGCCGTTGTAGGCAAAAAAATAGCCATTGGAGTACTTCCAGACAGGCACCGGTCGACCGGGACTTTCAACCGGTCGACAACCTATGGTCTCGGGTGGTTCCGGTCGACCGGGGCTTCCAGCCGGTCGACCGCCAACATGACATGCTCTGTCATACTGACCAGTCACCATTGTTTTGACTATAACTTTTTGGTCCGACCTTGGATTGACTTGAGATCAGTTGCGTTGGAATCACAACTCAATTTCCTACAGCTTTTATGAAGGATTTGTCTCCTGATACTAACTTTAAGATTCCCTAAAATACCCTTGAGTTAGGTTACTGTGTGTTCCACACCACTTAGAGACTTTCCATACCTAGTCAAGGCATGCTCTATGGTCATTCTAATGTGATGCAATGCACATGCATGAGATGAGTGCATATAAGTATGTGGAAATTACAAATTACATTAAAAATAACTAATCTATCCTAGTGGTCTTCTTCTTCACTCGAATCTTCCATTCTTTCGCCCTTCATCTTCTTTCCTTCTTGTTTGCTGTTTCATGTCTTTAAGCTTAGCTTCATGTCTTGATTCGACCTTCGATCTTCTAAGGGTTTCTTCAAGCTAATCACACTTTAACAATCAAGTTAAAGATGTATGTTTGTTTGTTAACACCAAAACATGGCAAGGAGCAAGGAGTGTGGACATGTTTCCCAACAATTTCCCCCTTTTTGGTGATGACAAACAAACATAGACAATGAAACCAAATACAAGAAATAATTTGACTATCTCTGTGTAAAGATCAATAGGATAATGAAATGCAGAGCCAGAAAGTAACCAAGGATAGATAAAGTCATTTCCATAAACAATTTACCAATTTCCATAAACAGTTTAAAGATAATACTATCATTGTCAGAAGTGAATCTTAATACTATCATTGTCATTGTCAGAAGGGAATCTTCTCCCCCTTTTGTCAACAGCAAAAAGGTAATCAAAACGACACAAAAAATACTCCCCCTGAGTATGTGCCACATAGAAAAGTAGCATAAGTTCAACTTTCCATAAATGTCAAAAGTATATAATAATAAACGACTTAAACAAACATAAAATTGCAAGAAGAAAACATAAGTTCTAATCTGCTGCATCCTCATCCTCCATGTCCTCCTCGTCACTGTCTTCTTCGTCATCCTCAACGTCCTCTTCGTTGCGGAGGAGCTTGAGAATCTCATTCTGCTTTCTTTCCATTTTTGCCAACTGGGCAAGGATGATATTTCCAACTTTCTGAAGATCAGCAACAGTTGCATAGGCTGAGGTCTCATCACTTCCTGGTTGTTGTGGCTGGCTGGGTCCAGCAGTAGTCTTTTTGGAGTGTGTGGACTGCTGGGGAAGAAGATGCATTTTGCGAATGGTGGAAATATTGATCTCTTGGGGAAATGGATCAAATGATTCACCAGAAAAATCTATTTGAAAGTGGTCCATGATTTGGCAAATCATCCGTCCATAGGGTAGATTTTCCTTTTGAAGTCTATCACCATGGGTAATCATTGTTTTGAGCAGGATGTAAGGAAGGTTGATGGGTACACTTTTGCAGACACAATAGGTAAGATAGGCATGAAATGGGGAGACTTCATCTCTATGACCACTCTTTGGGAGAATGTTGTAAGAGATGATAAGATTGACAATCCTCCCTATATCCGTAAGTTCTTTAGCCTTAATTTTGTGTGTATTAGCATATTCCTTCATAATGCTATAATACACACAGTCAACATCCATGAATTGTTCTATGTAGGTCTTGGGTTGGTAGTACTTGAGGTCCCCTAACACAGAAATGTCTAGGATTTCTCCTAAAGTCAGGATGTCGATGTCTATTGGAATGCCCTTAACATAGGAATGGACCATAAGGGTGTCACCTTCACCAGAGAAGGTAAGGTTGCAAAAGAACACTTTGACTAAATGAGGATAACAATGGGAGTCAAGTTTGAGAATGTTACCCCATCCCAAAGCATCAAAAAGGTCTTTGATGTCATACCTGGATAAAGAGTCGATATTGATGGTCCTACCTTGCTCTATGTTGCGAGAGATGTAGAGATCCCATGATTCTTGAGCAATGGTGGAGGAGAACCATGGATCTTTGTCAGAGGCCTTCCTTTTTCCTTTATGAGCCACGGTTTTCTTACCTCTATTTGGGCGATGAGAGTCCATGATGATTAGAGGTGTAATAGAGAAAGAGATGCAAGGATTTTGGGAGGAATAGGAATGAATCTCAAGAGTTATAGGGTGGAATGAAGTTCTAGGCTAGGGTTTTGGGAGATGAATAGTCGAAATAGGGTTTTAGACCAAATAGGATTCCAAAGTTGTGAAAAAAATGGGTTAAAAAGTTGATTTTAAAGAGTTAAGAATCGAGTTTTCGGCGGCGTCGGTCGACCGGTATATTGTGGCGGTCGACCGGTATCCCTTTCGGTTAGAGGCGGTCGACCGGAGGTCCTTGGCAGTCGACCGTCAAACCATTCGGTCAGTGGCAGTCGACCGGTATATTTTGGAGGTCGACCGGTTGATTCCAAGCAATTTTTAGAACACAAAAACTTTATGGCTGTGGAAAGGATTTTTCAAGTCAGGGGCTTTAGGAAAAGAATTTTCAAAAAGAAATGTTTATTCAGCCAAACGGGTTACAAATGCCAAGTTCCTTCCTTAGGAAACTAAAACGCTCTTCACCAAGAGGTTTAGTAAATATATCTGCGAGTTGTTTATCAGTTTCAATGAATTCTAGAGAGACACCATTTTGAATGGTGTCTCGTAGAAAGTGGTGTCGAATATCAATGTGCTTTGCCCTTGAGTGTAAAATGGGATTTTTACTCAAGTTTGTGGCACTGGTGTTATTGCACATGATTGGGCAAGATTCAAAACGCACTCCAAAGTCCTGGAGAGTTTGCTTCATCCAAAAGATTTGAGCACAATATCTACCAGCTGCAACATATTCAGCTTCTGTGGTAGATAAAGCAACGGAGTTTTGTTTTTTGCTAAACCAAGAGACAAGGCAAGAGCCGAGAAAGTGACAAGCACCACTGGTACTTTTTCTGTCAATATGGCAACCTGCGAGATCAGCATCTGAAAAGCTGACCAAGTCAGGGGGTTGGTTTTTGGGGTACCATAACCCAACATCACAAGTGCTTTTCAGATATTTAAAAATTCTTTTTACAGCAGTGAGGTGTGATCTATTGGGATCAGCTTGAAACCGAGCACATGCACATACACTGTACATGATGTCAGGTCTACTTGTTGTTAGATATAGAAGGCTTCCAATCATGCCTCTATATCTAGTTACATCCTCAGAAGGTCCATCCTCATCCTTGGTTAGTTTCAAGGATGAGCATCGGAGTGTCTGAAGATTTTTTACTGTTAATGTCAAATTTCTTTAGCAACTCCTTGGTGTATTTGCTTTGATTTATGAAAATTCCATTATCAGTCTGTTTTATTTGAAGTCCAAGGAAGAAATTTAACTCTCCCATCATACTCATTTCAAATTCATTGCTCATTTTGTTACTGAATTCAGTACACATTCTCTCGTTGGTTGAGCCAAAAATGATATCATCTACATAGATTTGAACAATGAGTATGTCATTCTTCAGGTTCTTCAAGAATAGGGTTGTGTCAATCCTCCCTCTTGAGAAGCCACTTTCTATCAAGAAAGTACTTAATCTCTCATACCAAGCTCTAGGGGCTTGTTTGAGTCCCTATAGAGCTTTCTCAAGTTTATAGACATGGTTTGGAAACTTAGGGTCTTCAAAGCCGGGAGGTTGAGCTACATATACCTCTTCTTGAATGTATCCATTCAAGAAGGCACTTTTGACATCCATTTGATATAGTTTAAAGTTCTTATGGCATGCAAAAGCTAGTAACATTCTAATGGACTCCAACCTTGCTACTGGTGCATAGGTTTCATCATAGTCTATTCCCTCTTGCTGGTTATATCCTTTGGCAACTAATCTTGCTTTGTTTCTCACTATGTTCCCATCTTCATCCAGTTTATTACGAAAGACCCACTTAGCACCGATGATGGTGTGGTGGTCAGGTCTAGGGACAAGTTCCCATACCTTGCTTCTTTCAAACTGGTGAAGCTCCTCTTGCATAGCTATAATCCAATCACTGTCTTTTAGTGCTTCTTCTATGTTCTTGGTTCGATCCTTGAGATAAATGCAGTGTGATTGCATACCTCTCGGGTTTTAGATCTAGTCTGGATTTCTCCATCTAGATCTCCTATGATGTTTTCTAAGGGATGATTCCTATGAGGAATGACTTCCTTAGGAAGTGTTTCTAATTTTTCTATGGTAACATCATTTGAATCGTTAAGAGAAATATCATTAGTTTTGTTCTTAAGTTCATTAATAATATCATCATCATCAGCAAGAGATTTATTTAAATCATTAGGTAAAGATTCATCAAATCTTACATTCATAGATTCTTCAACCATTAAAGATTTTTTATTAAAAATTCTATATGCCCTACTGTTGAGTGAGTATCCTAAGAATATTCCTTCATCAGATTTTGCATCAAATTTTCCAAGATGATTTTTTGTGTTTAAGATGAAGCATTTACATCCAAATACTCTAAAGTAGTTTACTTTTGGTATTTTACCAAAATATAGTTCATAAGGTGTTTTAGAAAGCAAAGGTCTAAGGATTATTCTATTTAGTACATAACATGCTGTATTTACAGCTTCAGCCCAAAAGTACTTAGGCAAAGTGTATTCATTAAGCATAGTCCTTGCAGTCTCTTGTAATGACCTGTTTTTCCTTTCAACTACTCCATTTGATTGAGGTGTTCTAGGAGCGGAGAAGTTATGGTCAATACCATACTTGTTGCAGTATAAGTCAAATTTACTTATATTGTCAAATTCTCCTCCATGGTCACTCCTTACAGAGGTTATAGTATACCCTTTCTGATTTTGCAATCTGTTACATAGAGTTGCAAATTCATCGAAGGCATCATTTTTATTTTTCAGAAAAACAGTCCAAGTGTACCTAGAGTAGTCATCAACAATTACAAAGGTGTAATTTTTACCACTCATACTAGATATGTTGATAGGTCCAAATAAGTCTAGGTGAAGTAGTTCTAATGGTCTAGAGGAAGAGACAATATTCTTCGACTTATGGGAAACTTTGGTTTGTTTGCCTTTTTGACAGGCATCACAAAAACTATCTATTTCATACTTGATTTTAGGGAGGTTCCTCACAAGATCATTGGATGCTATGGTTTGAATCAACTTGACATTTATATGTCCAAGTCTTCTATGCCATAATGAAGATTCACTATGGTTAGAAACCAAGCATGTATTTAAGGAACTTACTTCATCAAGTATACAAACATAAATGTTGTTTTTCCTAGATCCTTTTAGTATTAGATTATCATTTGCATCTTTAATACAACAGTGGGAGACATTGAATTCTACTTTGTATCCAATGCTACATAATTGACTTACACTTAGGAGATTGTAGTTCAAATTTTTCACAAAGTAAACGTTCGAGATTGAAATACCTCCAAGTTTTATTTTTCCAATACCAGCAATCTTTCCTTTGCTGTCATCTCCAAAGGAGACCCATCCTCCATCATAGTCCCGGAAGCTTGAGAATAGATTCTTGTTGGATGTCATGTGTTTGGAGCATCCACTGTCGATTACCCATTCAGCTTCCACCTTATTCTTCAAGCAAACCTATAACAGAAATTTAATCATACATTGGTCCCCATAATCTCATGGGTCCACCATTGTTAGTGTCAAACTTCCCGACTGGAACCCAAATGGTTTTGTACTTTTTAGGATTTTGGTTCTACCTTTGGAATGGCCTTAGGTTTCTTTGAGTCCTCTGTTTTTCATAAGATCCATTTGATCTTAGAGTATAGTATCTATAGAGTCCTTGGTTTTGGTATTTCCCTTGTGGTTTATAAGTCTCACTAGGATAGTTCTTGTATCCTTGGAATTGCCTTTGGGGCCTCTCAATAGAGTACTCTCTATGAGGTTGGGTTTTTTTATACCTGGGCATAGGTCTAGAGTTTTCTTGAGGCCTATATTGCCTTCTTAGGGGTGTGTAGTAGTAGGCATGGTTTACTCTTGATCTCTCAGTTTGAGAGTTGGGCTTTTTCTTGGAGTGACACTGTTTTATGGAGTGTCCTATCTTTTTACAAAAACTACATTTAATGTAGGAGGTGGATGGTTGGTTTCTTTGGTCACCTCTTCTTGGATTCCCATTTCTATATGGATTTTGTCCATTATAACCCAGTCCTTCTCTTTCATTTGGACTCTTCCTTTGAGAACCTAGAAGGTTGTCAAGGTTCTTTTGCCCCTGGGTAAAGGTGCAGAGGGTGGAGTTCAACTTAAAATTTTCTTCCTCCAGTTCACTTACCTTTGAGGTTAGTGCCTCCACTCTCTTATTTAGTGTTTCAACCTCTTTTTCAAGTTTACTTTTATCAGACTCTAATTTTATACTTTCTTCATATAATGCCTCGAAGGCTTCTTGAAGTTCCTCATTAGAGTCCCTTACTAAAAGTTCAGGTTGAATTTCACATACCTCTTGTTCTTCATCTCCGATGGCCATCAAGGCGAGGTTGGTGACTTCTTCTCCAAATTCACTTTTCTCTTCATCACTTGAGTCCCATGTAGCTGCATAGGCCTTTCTTTTTGATTTATTTGGGCATTCAGTTCTGAAATGTCCAGGCTTTCTGCACTCAAAACACATTATATCTTTAGTAGGAATTTCTTTGGGTTTAATTTTTGTTTTACCTTTTTCCCCATAGGATTTGTCACCGTAGGATTTGTTCTTGTGTTGGAATCTTCCTTTCTGTTTGAGGAATTTGTTGAATTTCCTCGTGATGAGTGAAATTTCCTTTTCCATGTCGAATTCTTCATCTTCTTCATCATCACTTACTTCTTCGATAGGTTGAGTTGATTTTAGCGCTATGGTTCTCCTTTTCTCAGAATTTGGTTTGTCGGCATTCAGCTCTACTTCATGCGTTTGGAGAGATCCAAGCAAGTAGTCCAAGGAGATTTTCGTCAAATCTTGGCTTCTTCAATTGCTGTTTTCTTGGGTCTCCAAGCTGCAGGTAAGACTCTTAAGATTTTTCTGACTTTTTCAGCGTTAGTATAAGTCTTGCCTAAACCTTTAAGATTATTCACAATATCAGTAAATCTAGTGAACATAGAAGTTATTGACTCATTTTCTTTCATAGAGAATGACTCGTAATCAGAGACAAGTTGATCTACCTTTCTTTCTTTTACCTCTGCTGTACCTTCGTGTGTGACAAGAAGCATGTCCCAAATTTCTTTAGCCGTGTCACATGCAATGACTCGGTTGAACTCTTGTTCATTGAGGGCACATTGAAGGAACGTAATGGCACGGAAGTTGTACTGGATGAGGGTGATGTCTTCAGCCGTCCATTCTCCTTCATCCTTAGGTACTGTCTTTCCATCAACTATCTTGGTGATAGTGTATGGTCCATTCTCTATGGCTCTCCATACAAGAATGTTGTGACCGCACACAAAATTCTTGAATCTGCACTTCCAGAAAGAAAAGTTTTCTCCATTAAAGTACGGGGGTCTCGAGGCGTTCATGCCTTCTGGTGGTCCTTGGAATGTGGTCATGGTCTTTGACTCACTATTAAGACGATATAGTCTTAAATAAATTGAGCTCCCGATTTGATACCAATTGTAGGATCAAGCGCTTGCCAGTCATCCAAAAGCCCGGACTTTTGGATGACTGGCAAGCGTTTGATCCTACAAGTGGTATCAGAGCAGGTGGTTGCGGGTTCGAGTCTCCCCAAGCGCATGGGTGCTCTGGTATTTGGGCGTCGCTTTGGGGGGGGATTGTTGGGACCGGTGCGCATGGGGGCTCTGTATTGGGCGTCGCACCGATGGCCCAAAGTCTCTGCCCAGATCCCGGCTCGAACCGCTGTCGCGCTGGCTGGACATTAAGGAAATAAAGTTGCACCTTCTCCACAAGTCCGGGTTTTTGGATGACTGGCAAACGCTTGATCCTACACTTAATGTGCCATGAGTTGGAAGTCTAGCAAAGAATCTGATGTCTATAGCTTTGGAATTTTTGTTTTAGAAATTGCTTGTGTGAGAAAGCCTATTGAGATGAACAGTAATGATCACGATCATCCAGCTAAGGTAAGATTGGTAGAATGTGTCTGGGAGCTCTATGGAAGAGGAAAGCTTCTTAAGGCAGCTGACCCAAGTCAAGGTGTGGATTTTAGTAAGGAGCAATAGATAGAGTGCTTATTAATTGTTGGGTTATAGTGTGCTCACCCGGACTACATTAGGCAAGCTATACAAGTTCTCAACTTGGAAGCTCCATTGCCTATTCTCCCATCTAAGATGCCTATGCTTATGTGGTTTTCCTCCCCATACGACATCTCAATTAGAAATAAGAGAATAGTAAGGTTAGAGATGAGTGAAAAAGATGGAGGAGAGGAAAGAAGAAGGAGAGAAGATGAGAGAAAGAGAGACGGTGGGAGCCAAAATCGTGAATGAGCTTCTTGCTCATCTTGCCCAAATTAGATTCAAATCAGTTTAGGGAATTACATATTCCTCCCTTAGAGAGATAAAAGAGAAATAAGAAAAATAAGAGAAATTACATATAAGGATAACTTAGCATAAAACATTCATAATGTTACCCCTAATACACACATTCTAACACTCCTACTCAAGCTGGGGAATAAATGTCACGCATTCCCAGCTTGCATAAGAGGGTACCGAACTTGTGAGGAATGAGACCTTTGGTGAAGATATCCGCCAATTGATCACCTGTCCTCACAAAGGGTGTGCAAATGTCACCGGAATCAATCTTCTCCTTGATGAAATGCCGGTCTACTTCAATGTGCTTTGTTCTATCATGTTGCACTGGGTTGTGGGCAATGCTTATTGCTGCTTTGTTGTCACAATAGAGTCTCATAGGTCCTTCAGTGTCATACCCCAACTCGAGAACCAACCGATGCAGCCAAGTGAGCTCACAAACAGAATGAGCCATTACTCTGTACTCAGCCTCTGCACTGCATCTAACTACAACTGGTTGTTTCTTACTTCTCCATGTAATCAAGTTGCCACCCACGAATGTGCAATAACGAGATGTGGATTGCCTATCAGAAATGGAGCCAGACCAATCATCATTGGAATAGCCTTCAATCCTCAAGTGATTGTTCTTGGCATACAAAAGGCCTTTTCCTGGAGAGGACTTCAAGTATCTGAGGATACGATACACAACATCCAAGTGCCTACTCTTGGGTGCATACATAAACTGGCTCATAACTCCCATTGCATACGAAATGTCTGGGCGTGTCAGGGACATATAAATTAGCTTCCCCACTAGCCTCTGGTATTTCCCTACATCAAGGGAAGGGCCACAATCCTCTCTTAGCTTATGATTTTGCTCAAAAGGAGAACTCACTGGCATAGTTGTCAAGGCGTCGCCTAGGCGACAGCCGCCTTGTTACACTGCATGTTGCTTTCTGTTTCGGCATTTATTTCATTTACTTAAGATATTATTCATAAATAAGCAAACACCCCGTATTTGAATCTAATAAAAATAGTTTAAAAATCAAATTCCAAAAGGATAAAAAGTCAACCCCCCAGTCCAAGAACAAAAACTGGATTTTGGTTATAGGGACGATTTTCAACTTTTAAATGCTAGGGTTTTTCTCAATTATGAAAATTTTATAAATTCTATCATGTTAAAACATTATTAAAAACCAAAAGTCCGGTAAAAAAATATTTTGTTTTGATATTCATAAAATTATTTTCATTCAGGCGATTTTAACAGTATTCGCGCACTTAAAAATAAGTTTGACTGAAGCATTACTTTGTCATTGCAACTCAGATTTAAGTGATCTTAGACTTGTTAGAAAGCTGGTTTTATATTATAACTAATACAAAAAATCTCATGTAAAAATAAAATCATTTGACCAGTCAAACTTATTATAGAATAAGAGCATTTCTCTAAATATTGATTTTTTATAACTTAATATGACTTAATGTTAATTTTTTATGGTTTGATGTGGCTAAATGTTGATTTTTAATGACTTGATGTGGCTTAATCTTGATTTTTTATGATACAAGGTATATATAACTTACTAAATAATGTTAGAAAATAGGAAAAATAACAAATAACACTTGTTCGCCTAGTTCGCCTTAAGGCGGGCGCCTTCTCGCCTAAGCGCTTAGACAACCCTCCACCGCCTTGGTTCGCCTTGGCGCCGTGACAACTATGCTCACTGGTTTACATCCCAGCATTCCTGTTTCCTTCAACAGATCTAGAACAAATTTTCTTTGGCATGCATTTATTCCCTTCTTAGATATTGACACTTCAATACCCAAGAAATATTTCAAGTATCCTAGATCATTGATCTCAAACTGTTTAGACAAATAAGCTTTCAGCCTAGTTATCTCCTCATCGTCATCTCCAGTCACCACAATATCATCAACATACACAATCAGTGCTGTGATGGTACCATTACCTCTCCGAGTAAATAATGTGTGATCTGCTTGACTCTGGGAGTATCCATTTTTTAGAATGGCCTATCTAAACCTCTCAAACCAAGCCTCTGGTGACTACTTCAGACCATAAAGTGCCTTCTTTAGGAGACACACCTTCCCATCGGCTCCTGGAAACTTGAAGCCTGGAGGGGGCTGCATATACACTTCCTCCTGTAAATCTCCATGGATGAAGGCATTCTTCACATCTAATTGATATAGGGGCCAATCTCTGTTTGCTGCCACAGATAAAAGAACTCTTGTAGAGTTATGTTTGGCCACACGAATAAAGGTCTCCTGATAGTCAATTCCATACACTTGACTATCCTTTGGCCACCAATCTTGTCTTGTACCTCTTAATAGCACCATTTGATCTGTACTTGATTGTATAAACCCATCTGCATCAAGCTGGGATTCTCCCCCTGGGAAGGTCAACCAGTTTCCAGATACAGTTCTTCTCAAGGGCCATCATTTCCTCTGATATGATTTGTTTCCACTTAGGGTCTGACATGGCCTCAGTAACAGTTTTGGGAATGGAAGCAGAAGAAAGAGCAGCTGTAAAGGCAACACCTGTAAGAGAGAGAGCATCATAGGAATTAAACTGGGCTATGGGATTAGTACAGGCTCTCTTACCCTTACGAACAGCAATAGGAAGCTCCACCAATTAAAGAGAGGAGATGTTATCTGACTGAGGAAGAGGAAGCTCAGGATGTGGATTCAAAGAGGACTCTTGGTAGATTTCTTTGTCCTTCTTGTGTACACAATAACAGGTGCCTTCCCTGTACAAGGTTCATCCATAGTAGCAATATCATCTACTTCTTTATGTTTGCCAATATCAAAGGAAAAAGGAGTAAGAGGCAATGAGGTAAGAAATGGAATGGCATCAACAACCTTTTCACCTTCATTTCCATTCTCCCCCTGAAGAGGATGCTGACGAGGTGCAAAGTAAGGGACAGACTCAAGAAAGGTGACATCTTTAGAAAGAAATCTCGTGCGAGATGATGGGTGATATCACTTGTAGCCTTTAATGGTGGAAGAATACCCAAGGAAGAGGCATTTTAGAGACTTGGGATCTAGTTTGGTGCGGGAGGATTTGTTAACATGTATATAACAAACGCAACCACATACCTTTGGTGGTGGAGTTAAAGTAGGAGACTGAGGAGATAGGAGTGCAATTGGGATTTGAGACCCAAGAATCTTATAGGCATGCGATTAATGAGGAAAGCTGCAGCAAGAACAGCTTCAAACTAAAAGGTTTTAGGAATATGCATACCAAATAAAAGACTTCTACCAACTTCTAACAAGTGGCGATTTTTCCTCGCAGCTACCCTATTCTGTTGGGGTGTATCAACACAAGCAAGTTGGTGGATAATACCATTGTCAGTAAAAAAAGTCTTGTAAACTACCATACATGTACTCCCCCCTTTATCAGACCAGACAATTTTGATCCTGATTTCAAATTGGGTATGGACCATTTGATAGAAGTTTTTTAAGGCATCATAAACATCACTTTTATGCTTCATAAGAATGGTCCAAGTGCAACGAGAAAAGTCATCCACAAAAGAAACAAAATAGCGGTGGCCAAACAAGGAGGCAGTGGGACAAGGTCCCCAAACATCAGTATGCACAATATGAAAAGGAACAACAGATTTATTACCATGATAGGGATAAGATGAACGACAATGTTTAGCAAAAGTACATGGTTCACAATGAAATACATGAGTAGAAGAAAAGGACGTAAACAAATGAGGTAATTGTTTCCTCATAACAACAAAAGATGGATGTCCCAAACGCTGATGCCAAAGCATCACAGAGTTTATAGAGCTAACATCACTATAGCCATATGTATAGGACTGTGGTGTAGGCAAAAAAGGTAACTTCGGCTCAAGACGTTATAAGCCACACTCCTCACGTCCACTGCCAATAATCTTCTTTGTTCCCAAATCCTGATACAGACAATAAGAAGGAAAAATATGATACAATAATTCAGGGTTTTAGTCAAAGTGCTCACAGACAATAGGTTCAAGGTAATAGGGACATGAAGAACAGAAGCAAGTGAAATGGAAGAGGTAATGGGAATACTACCTTTACTAGAGATAGAGGAGAAAGTACCATCAGTTACTCGGACCTTATCTTTACCAGAGCAAATGGAGTAGGAGTCATAGTAATGGGACGTACTGGTCATGTGGTTAGTGGCACCAGAGTCGATGACCCACGACGGAGCTGTGGAAGGTGCAGAGGTCGTAACATGTGTAGCAGAAGCTGAGGCATCCTATGAGGTAGACGGGCTATCGAGGTGAGACATAAACAGGTGAAGCACTGCAATTGCAATATCATCCCTGGAGAAGGATCTGGTATCTGCCTGTGAGGAGTCTCTAGTATCAGTCTCTGTCATAGTAACATGGGCTGTAGCCCCTCCTCTGAGGCCACCACGTGTGCCAAAAGATCCACCACGTGTATTAGGATGGCCATGAAGAACCCAACACCTATCTCGAGTATGTCTAGGTTTCCCACAATGATCACACTGTCATCTATCCTTGTCATCTCCATAAGAGGTCCCTTGACCTCGGCCGCCTCCACACTATTCTCTGTGAGAAGTGGAGGAAAGAGCAGAGCGCTTAAGTGAAGGTGTAGAATCCATGGCACCTCTCCTAGTTTCCTCACTCAGGAGGTAGCTGCACACCTCATCAAGTGTAGGTAGGGGTGATCGGCCCAAAATCTATTTCCGAACCTGCTCATATTCTGAATTCAACCCACCTAGGAGTATCAGAACATGCTCTTTTTCAAGAGATCTATTGACCTTGGCTTCATCATCGTAATTGGTCAAATGAAGATCTCGGTAATGGTCATACTCCTCCCAGAGTCCAATAACAGTATTATAGTAGTCAGAAACTAACTTAGTCCCCTGCTTCATAGAGAGTGCCTGCTGAAGAAGCTTGTAGACCTTCACAGAGTCACTTACCCTATCATAGGTCCTAGAGACACTATCCTAAATATCCTTGGCAGTCTCCTTCCGTATAAATCTCCTACCTATCTCAGGTTTTATGGAGTTTGCAGTTTCCCATTTCTAGTACCCGGGGTCTGCGACAACGGGAACCTTGATATCCCCAGTAATATATCCTAGCTTCCCTCTACTCCGTAGGGATAGCTTCACAGAATGTGACAAATCCAAGTTGTTGGTACTATCCAACTTCACAAGAGAAATCTGGGTGTTAAAATTGTCAAAGACAATCGAACTGGGGTTGGTACTACTCCACCAGCCCGATGTAGCTTCCAAAGGTTCCGTGAGGTCAGACATAATGTAAGGATGCCCCTGAAAAACACTCCAAGGGGGAATCCAAAGCAAGGGGGAACACAGCCCCAAAAAAGTCTTCTCGAAACTAAAAAATAAAAGGCAAGCTAGTAAACCATAGAGACTTGAGGCAAAGCCAATATAAAAAAACACTTCAACAATGGAGTTTCATCCAACAACCATGCACAAGCATTATAGGATAGAGAACTTCTAGCAAACACAACCAATACATAAGGTACTATCAATTTCAAACCATATATTCTGAAAAAACAGAGCTTGACAGTACTTGGCAGTAGGTGGAAAATGGAGTAGTGCTCCAACAACACCCGACCACAGGGTGCAAGGCTTGGGGAGTCAAATATAGATCCCTGGGTGATTCGTATAAGCCATTCCACTCTCCCAACGCAACATGGATGAGAGAGAAAAATGAGCTCGAACCAGGGAGAGGCGGTAATACTGTGTTGGGCTTCTCCTCTTTTTGTGAGTTCCAATCCGTGTTTGTAGCCTTCAAATCTCCCTCCAAGTGTCTTCAACTGGTTTTTACAACTCCATTAGGCTTTCTTGTATACTCTTTTACATAGTATAGCCTCTAATGAACCCCTCTTTCTTTTAGGGTTCCAAGAGAGACTTAAAGAATGGAGCAAGAAGAAAAGTTGACTCTCAAACCTTTGTACTTGCTCTGATACCAAGTTAGAAATAAGAGAATACTAAGGTTAGAGATGAGGGAAGAAGATGGAGGAGAGGAAGGAAGAAGAAGGAGAGAAGATGAGCAAAAGAGAGAGACGGTGGGAGCCAAAATCGTGAATGAGCTTCTTGCTCATCTCACCTAAATTAGATTCAAATCAGTTTAGAGAATTACATATTCCTCCCTGAGGGAGATAAAAGAGAAATAATAAAAATAAGAGAAATTACATATAAGGGCAACTTAACATAAAACATTCCTAATGTACTCCTAATACACATATTCTAACAATCTCTACATTGGCGATTACATCCTCCTCCAACGGTACTACTACAATCATCAGTCAATACTGACCCCACATTCAGTGAAAATTAAGGTTGTGTTTTTGTACATTTTTTTCTTCTTTGTTTCCTCCTTTCCTTGTTTTTGAATGTAATCCTTTTCAATTAGGCTGTGCTTAGAATGTAATAAAAGAATCTTTACAGTTTTCTTGACTTTGATATTTTTCTTGATGTTTCGTAAGCAATTCTTCGTTGAAATTTAAAATTATGTCGGGACTTTGATATTTTTCTTGATGTTTGGTAAGCAATTCTTCTTTGAAATTTGAAATTTAGTTGGGAGATTTAAAATTTTCTATGGCTCCCAAAATACAAATCTCGCCATCGTGCGAGAAAACTCCACTTCCCAACAAGAAACTCCTAGTGGAGAGAATAAGAGAAGCAGAAGAAGGGATAGAGCAGAGCTAATACTCATACCTTCTGAGTCCTGAAACAAACGACTACCCATAGGATCCTTCAATTGACGGAGGCCTTGCTAATTTGGTTGATAGGACCATGAGTAAAATGACACACATTGGAAGGTTTTCCCAATTAATTCCTGTTCCATTGATTTCCATCTAAAGTTAATTTATTGGGTCTTGTCACTTGATAAATTGATATTTTTTTTGTTGCGGTCTTATACATACTGTATATTATGTCATGTCTCCTATGAATTAACGAGATTCATCACATCAATCACCTCAGTCGTGCCATACCATACGGTTCATCTCCCGCTTTGTTTAAAGTTCTCTTGACTTGCATATAAGCTCAGTATCTACAGCACTATATTTACTATTCAAATAAAGTCTAGAATATGGTGGATTATGGTGACATGATTGTTCGAGCCAGGCTTTTGTGCCAATGCAATGAAGTCTCCACATGTTTCAAACTATGCTTTCCTGTAATTTTTTTTTTTAAGCCTGACCATGTGGTCCGATTGTTTGGGTAAGATGCTTAGCAATTGGTTCTAGAGTACTCATGACCTTGAGTTCCAAACAATCAACATCTAACAACGCGTAGTCTAGAGACTATCTAACCCAAGGCTATCCATTACCTAAATACTTCATAGGGGAAAAGGAAGTTTTTGCAAACCAATGTACCTCATTTCAATCATGGAAGTTGATCTGTTGATCTTTTGATAATCCATTTTATAGCAAAATGATAAGCTTATGGGTTTTCTATCTTTTTGGCTGTGTTTTAGTCTTTTATATGGTCTTTGTCATTTTGAGTTCTTGCCTTATATTGCATAGTTCTGATGTTTTCCTTTGGTGCTATTCCAACATAATGCAAGCTTGGTCCAAATATTTGTCTTATTTTGCTAGGAATTGAGGCGCTTGGATCCATTCTTCATGTTGGATGAATTTACTGGTAGGTTTCCTTCTTTTTAGTTCAGCAGCATATTTATTTTCTCAGTATATACAGAATCTCATAAAGTTGTTTGTCTGGTTGGTTTTGTAGATTATTGTTCCTGCTGGATTCCCTGATCATACTCATAGAGGTTTAAGAATATCCTCAATTGGTGTCATGAACCCTTTTCTTAGGAGTGCTTAATACATTTGTTCTCTACTTTTTCATCTTCAATTACTAATTTCATTTTTGTTTTTTTCAGGTTTTGAGACCATCGCATACATGTTGGAGGTATGATTTCTAGGTTCCCAATTCTTATAAAAAAAAAAAAAATTGTTTGTATGGAGTTTGGATTGTGAGTAACTGAATTGGTGGTAATGGTTCTTGGATTGCAGGGAGCTTCCACTCATCAAGATTTTGGAGAAAATAAAATTGTTTACCTGGTTGGTTTTGCAGTTTCTGTTCCTGCTATATTCTTTGATCATCCTCATGGAGGTTTAAGAATCTCCTCAATTGTTATCCTTTGTCCTTTTTTTCGGATTGCTTGATACGTTTGTTCTCTACACTTTCATCTTCAATTACTAATTTTGTTTTTGTTCTTTTAGGATTTGAGACTGTCATATACAGGTTGGAGGTAGGATTTCTACGTTCCTAATTCATTTTAAAAATTAAAAATAAAAAGTTGTTTGTGTGGAATTTGGATTGTGAGTAACTGAATTGCTTCCCTTTTCATATTGATTTCTAGGTTGCGAATTCGATCTGTTTTGAGGAAAAAAGGTTTCCTCCCTCACTCTCTCTCTCTCTCTCCAAACATCTTACATCATCTTAATTCCCACCTCCTTTGGTTCTCTTCTTTAATTCTCTACTCTCTTATTCTTTCTCTATTTAGAATCCATCAGACCCATCACTTAATGTTTAAGGTGTTATGAGTTTTTAGAAAGTGAGCTTAAGAGAAGAAAGTAATATAGAGAAAGAAAAGGGATCTAAACAGTTGTCAGTTACACCTTAAGGATACCATATTTTATTGTATCAAATAAAAAATAGTTGTAGTTAAGGTATCTCCATATAGATCTTTAACTTTATCTTATATTACTGCAAGTGTGCTCTATTCATTCCTCATCTTTCAGTTATTAAGAGCCTTGGACTATTTCCTATTAATGAGATTTTGCTCTGTTATTAGTGCTCCACGATTGTCCTCTTAAAAAAGTGGATCTTATATTCTCACAAATATTTTTTAGTTCATCTTCATTCTCAGTTCAAGTCAATATCTAAACCAGAAGCTTAAGATGGATAGATTCTATGGGAGGGTAATCCGTATAATCTTATCAACTCCTTGTCCTGCAATTGTTGATGATACCTTGCTAAATGATGGCCAAACAGATGCTGGTAAAACTTTATTCTGTTTCAAGGATTTTCAAAATCACATCTTTTTATTCATCCAAAAAAAAAAAAAAAAATCACATATTTTTCTTGGTTTTCATTCCATGTTAGTTGCTAGCTAATGTATTCGTTCATTTGTTGCATATTAAGGAAATTAAGTTAGTCTGAAAATAAAATTATGATTAAATGAGTTAGAGTCAGTCGTAGGAGTAAGTGTTTTTGTTTTGTAATATAAATATCTCTTTATTTTGCCAGAAAATTTCAGAAACCTGGCAACAAAATTTAATAAAGTGCCCTCTCTCTGAACCAAGGTTTAAAATAACAAAATAATGGTGTGATGGTGTGTGTAAATTACTCCCCCTCCCCCACCTCCAAACAAAATAAAAAAAAAACACCCCCCCTTTTTTTTTAAACGTTGTAAATGACATATAGTCTCTTGACTCTATTCTATTCTTGAAGATGTTGGTGTGAAGATATGGATTTATGGAAGAGAATCCAGGTACATCCTTGAAGAATTATATATATATATATATATATATAGCATATTCATTCTATTTGAATGAGTGTTTTTAAAAGATGCCTTTAAGGTAGCACTCTCTTCTATTTTAATTCATCGAAGAATCTCTCTTAATTTTTATCTTCATCAATGTTGGTAAGTAAATTCTTGTGTCAAGTTCCATTGCCATTACTTCATCAATGTTGACAAGCTTGGACGGGAAGTGTCCCTCAATGCCATTACTGAGGTTGACAGTTCAGATGTTTTTCTGCACTTTTGAGTTATATTGATATATTGGGTCATATGCAAGACTGTTGTCATATTCAAGCTTGGAAAGGCTGGGTAATAGTTATTCTGATGTTTTGGTTTTGGTTACAATGTTTTGATGAGGTGTTAGGCTTATCCCTGATAGAAGGCATTTGATTAATATTGCCTATTTTCATTTTCATTTTGCTATGCAGAAATCCAAGGGCAAGCCTTTACATGGACTTGATGATGAGAGAATTTCTTTTATTCCCTTATATGAGGGCCACTGTCAAAGTGAGTAACTTCTCTCTCATTTCAATGTCAAGTAGTATTACGTGGATCTGGAAATTAGGTTAGTCTCATTAGCTAGCTAAAATTCCACAGCTACTATTATAAACAACTTGAACATTTGCAAGTTTTTCTTCCGATAAGAAAAAAAGGAAACATTTGAGATAGACCTATCTGATTATTTATTTTTTGCTGCACCATTTGGCCACTCTCTCTATCTCTCTTTCTCTCACACACACACACACACATTGAATGTAATTTCACCAACGGACCTTGGCTTGATGGTATGGAATTTGAAACTCATAAGCAACAACATTCTATAAGGAGACCTGGGGATCTTGAGATTGAATTTGGTAATGTATCCTTTGATGTTGGTGGCACATTTAAATTTCAAATTACCAATAGACATGCCTTTCCAAGGATTCTCTGCCACAGAGATCATGTCTTTGATTCTTATTTATATTTATGAATTATGAAGCTTATGTGCATTCATACTACAGTATAGCATGTTAGAATTTTGTAAGGGTATTCATTGAAAATCTTGTCCCAATATCTCATTGGTACTTGATAGATCCAAATTCATTGCATGTTCCATCGAATATTTACGTGGATTTTGGAATGATAGAATCTGTTTTATTTCCTTAAGACGAGGGCAATTTTCAAAGTGATGAGTACCTCTTCTATTTCAATCTCATGATCTATTATGTGGATCTAGAAATTAGGAATAGTCTCCTCATTCAAAGGCTACACCGTGTCCGCCCATTTAACTAATCGGGCTTAGTTATTGAGGGTATGGTACACTTTATATTCGGTCGGTCGGTCGGCCTCGGGCTATAATCGGGCTACCTTAATCGGATTTTAGTCGGGCCTTAACCGGGCTACGGACATGTTTAATGTTAAACGGGCTTTAATCGGTTTTTAAACGGACCCTCTTTAAAATGTGCTCTTATATTCCGACCCACTCATGCAAACTTCAAAAAATGATAATAAATCAATAAATGATACCAAATATAACCATTATTTAAAATGTGAACATGTCTTTACTTTTTAGTTTTTATTCTTTAATTTGGGTGTAAAATAAGTATTCTACCATCATTAAAGGGTCGGGTTAAGTCAGTGCACAATAGGCCGGTCTCGGTTGGGCGTTATTCGGTCGGTTTTGGTCAGGCGCCCGACGGTCCAAGTAGCAAAATCGAGACCGACCATTTATAAACAGGATGGGCTCAAGCCCGACACTTTTAATAAACGGTCTGGGCCGGGCTGGTCTATAAACGGTCAGTCCTGATCGGTTTAGTCCGGTCGGGCCACGAATTGACACCCCTATGCTAGAAGGAGAGGTCAGGACCTTGAGATTGGCTTTGGTATGTATTCTTTCATGTTTTATGCTCATAGGTTTATAGATTGGAAAGGTCCAATTGGCTATATTTGTTGTCTTAGAAAGTAAGGTATTGGTTGGATGCTTTTTTTCTTTCCTTTTGGGATAGAGGATGCCATTTCTACCTCTACAATATTTAGTCTATCTATCATGTGACCTATCAAGATCGGGAGAGACCATCTAATGCGCTTGGTATCTCTTAAAGGAATGTGGTTACTTGTAAATTTCATACTTTATTTTAATGGGTCTTTAGCTCAAATTGGTAAAGTGCTTGGAACATGAGTATCTTTCAATTATGATTTAAGAAGATGGTGGTTTGAATCCACAACGACCCTTTTTATTCAATTGTTCATAGCATAGTCAGTTAAGACGATTATGTACATCATAGAGAGATTAACATATTATATATATATATATATATTCAACTGTTCATAACATAGTCAATTAAGGCAATATCTGGAGAGAAAGGAATGACCGGCGTCACAATGGGCATCTTAAATCAAACATCATTCGTTTTTTAGAGGATCAGACAAGATTTGTAGGATGCAAACTTTGATTTATCTGGCGTGGTCAAACAGCAAACTGATCTCCTATGCTGCCATAGGCTGGGTCTCTCTGCAAAACCAGGTAAGCCTCTATTGATGCTTGAGGTATTCTGGTGTAAACCTTTTAGGGGATGGATGAAATTGAATGTCGATGGAAGCTCCTTGGGAAATCCTGGAAGAGCTGGAGCGAGAGGAATCTTTCGGAAGCACAAGGGAAGTGTGGTGGGGGCTTTCAAGATATTTTTAGGAATTTAGTCCAATTTCTATGCTGAAGTTAAAGCCTTGATGGAAGGAGTTCTCAAAGCTAAGGAGTTACAAGTGGATGCTCTTTGGATTGAATCTAACTTGGCAACGGTGATTGTTGCGAGTCAAAATCAATCTATTCCATGGTTTGTAGCTCAAGATTGGTTTTTTTTTAAAAGCTTTCCAGACTCAATAAATTGGAAGATCTCTCATTGTTTTTGTGAAGCTAGTGGTGTGTCAGATTTCCTTGCCAAGGATGCTGCTAAATGGGGGTCTTCGGAGATAAATATTATTTTCCCTTCGCATATCAGATATGAGATTGTGCATGATGCTGATTTGAGACCTTGGTTTAGTTTATGTTAATTTTCTTGGTTTATTATCCCTTGTTGATGTTCATGTTGAAGGTGGGGGGTTTATAAATCATATTGAGTTGTATTTTTATTTTTCTCTATTTTTAATAAAAAAATTTATCTCTAGCAAAAAAAATAAAAATTAAGGCAATCATATACATCATATACATTAGGTCGAGCCTAGCCAGGCCTGGAGGGCCGATGTCCTCGGACCATGACCTACTTATTTAAGAAACAAATCGGTCTCGGTCGGTGTCGTGTTGAGTTTGGTCGAGTTCCAGGCTTTAATCTAGCTTCTCCTAATCGGTCTATAATTGGGCCTTAAACGGGGTAATGTACCAATAAAACTTTAAATGGCCTTTACTTTTCTTAGATTTAAGATACTTAAATTTATTTTGTTAAAAGCATCAACAATTTTGAAAATATATTACACTTAATAATTGACAAAAATATCAATATGTACCATATTCTATAAAAAAAATCAAAATAACTATATAAATGATTGGGCTAAATGTGTTGGTCCGAGTCGGGCTTATAAACGGGCTGGGTCGGTCAGGAGGCACATTGGGTTTACCCCTTGCACCATGTACTACATATTTATAAACGGGCCGGGTTTAGACCTGACACATTTATTAATCGGGTCAGTTTTTGAACGTGTCGGGCTAGGTTGGGCCTACCGATGTGGGCTTGGAATTGACACCCTTTATAGACAGATTAACATTAAACAAAATGCATATTCATATTCCATGTCGTCCCAACAAACTATGCACTGATATTGAAGTTACTCACAAATCAGTGAAGACATAAATTTAGAGAGATGACTATAGAGACAATATAGATTAAAATGTATGAATCACTCTCTCTCTCACACATACACAAATAAAAGTGACACGTTACTTTTAAGAAGATTTAGGCCTAGTTTTGTAGTTTTATTTTGAGAAAATTTCACTCCCCTCCCCTCCCTTCCCCTGCCCTGACCTGACCTGACCTTTTCATTTATTATACTCCCATCCATTGTGAAGTTTTAAATTACAACCGTGTCCTGTAGTGTTAACACTATTATAGTTACCTATTAAATGTCATTTTCACCCCATCCCCTTTGTGTAAATAACATCCTCAATTAAAGAGGAACCCTCTCTGCATCTCAGCGTTAGGAGGAGAAACCCTCCCTGCATCTGTGTGTCTCAGTTCTCTCTCGTCTCGGTCTTGGCTTCTCAAGGTAACACCATCGAGTTCGTCACTTTGGTCCAAAACCAACAGGAAACGATGCTTTATTCCCTTCGCCAGTAAGTTGGTTACATTTTTTTTTTTTTGCTGCCAACTTCTATCAATTAACTTGAGGAAGCTTTGCATCTGTAGTTTTGTACTTTGTTAATGCGGAGAGATGGCGCAAGACCGAAAAAGAGAAAGAGAGAAGAATCGCTTCGGAATATCCAAAAGCCTCTATTTTCTCTTTCCTTTGTTCATATAGACATTTTTACATATGTCTCCTGCATCTTCTTTCCACCAGAAAAACCAGATACCCAGAAGGAAAAATCGGAAAAACTTGTTTCAGAATTTTGAAGCTCACAGCTAACCACAAACCCAATAAATTCCTGGCAGTTCGTCAAAGGCGGGTTTTTTTTCTTATGCTTCTTTCTCCTCGAAGAAAAAAACCACAAAAATAAGAAGAAAAATGGCGATCTCTCAGATCCGGTTTGCTGTTGGAACACTTGCTCTTCTCTTAAATTTATAATACTCCTCCTCCCCCACCTCCTAAGTATCCTCCCTACCGGTGTTACCAATGCCAACAAAATGTCCGAGTCACTGCTACTGAAGGAGGAGGAAACCCATCTGGTTTAGTTTGTCCTTGTTGTTTCGGCCAATTCTTCCAAGAGCAAGACACAGTAAGGCCTAGACTTGTTGATTTCCCAGGAATTGATAATGACTCTGGCTCTTGCTTGTTAGAAGCTCTGTCTCTAATGCTTGACCCGCCCATCCGGCACCAACCAGATTATCCTAGAACCTCTAATACTTGCTTGTAAACAGATAGGGAGGGCGCACCGATTTGCAGAAAAGGTTTTTTTGGGGAAGAAGATGAACCCAATGGGTGAGCAATGATGTAATTTCCATTCAACTGGGGGTATTTTGAGGTTTAAATTGCAATTGTACATCTCACATTGATAGAATCTACAACATAAGGGGGATATGATTGTAATTTTAATCCTAGGGCAGGGCTATTAGCGATAAAGCACTAGATTTAGTGGTTAGCATGGATGAATTTCTCTGCTAATCTTCGGCATTCTGTTACAATTGGTCCATTAATCCCTGTTGCCGACATTTTTGGTGTTCCACATCGTGCAACCTCAGCCCACCATACCTCTTGCATTCCAGCCTTGACCCCTGATGCCACGACCTACCATCTCAAGTTCTCCCAACCCCCATATGGATGAACCTAACTCCCCACAACAATTACCAACCTATCCTTACCCTTTGTGCCAATTCAACAGAGCCAAAAATGTCACCATGTAATACATTTTCAATTCCCATGAGCCAGCCTCGACCAAGTATTCCTTGCCTATCAAACCCTTTGGAGAGGAAAAACATCTTCTGCAGGGAGCTTTTGGTGCAGTGAGGCACAGTGAAGCTAGAGATATTGACACGTGGCGGAAAGTGATCGAGCAGTTAAGAATTACTGCCCTAACCATCGACCCATTTCACCTCCAGACCATCATAAACCTCTACTTGATCCAAATAGCAGCAGCTCTAATTGAGTTTCTAGAGGTTCAACAAATTATTTTTCAAATCACATAATTTTTAAAGAAATGAAATTTTAGATCTTGATTACAAGAAATTGGTCTGAAGAACAAAATTCATTCCCAGAATCCAACTTACGGGCAAGTTCAGTATGAATATGGAATCGAGTACAACCAATGGCTTTGTGGGATTCATAATCTAGCTTACTTAAAAGGTTCTATATCAACTGCCTGTTCATCAATGGAATGGCTCAAACAAATAAATAATTCTCTTTAAGAGTAGAGAACCTCGACTGCTCAAACAAATTGGTTAGATTCATAATAAGAGATAGTGATCTCTAAACCAGCGGGATGGGGAGCTTACAAATGTTGCAAATGCAAGTGTGTGAGGAGAAAGGAGAAACAGAGAGCTATATCCTTGATTTTTTGCTAACAACAAGCAGCAGGAAAATCAGGCAGGTCGTTGATGGGGACAGGAAAATCTCGCAGGTCACTGGGGACTGGTCTCTCGTCGCCGATTGGTTTCTCTGGTCATTGCTTCGTCGAGGTCGCAGGTGTTGAAATAGTCTATTGGCATTAACTTTAATGAGTGTACAATGGTGCTCTTATATAGAGATTACAGTTATTGAGTTATAGACAAACTCTATGATCACATGTGGAAGACTCAAACTCTAATAGTAATAGGGTAGGGCTCTGTTAACATATGTGAGTAATGGACAGAAAGTCTATTATCACATGTGAGAGTCCTATTCCAACTCTGCTGTCTCATGAGGTAGT
>NC_056564.1:18564616-18581220 GCF_013358625.1 Macadamia integrifolia | reverse complement strand
TTTTTGCAAGAGAGGAAGATGGGGAGGCGTGGGTTATTGGAGAGGTAGTGGGGTGTAATAAGAGAAGGGAAGGAAAACGTGGGGATGAGGAAGGTGCTCGGTGGAGCTTTATGCGGCTCGTGATACCATGTTGAAATAGTCTATTGGCATTAACTTTAATGAGTGTACAATGGTGCTCTTATATAGAGATTACAATTATTGAGTTATAGACAAACTCTATGATCACATGTGGGAGACTCAAACTCTAATAGTAATAGGATAGGACTCTGTTAACATATGTGAGTAATGGACAGAAAGTCTATTATCACATGTGAAAGTCCTATTCCAACTCTGCTGTCTCATGAGGTAGTCTTGGACTGCAAGTAGTCTCTAGAGTTTGTGCTCACTAAAAATGCCTACAATGTAGGAGAGGTTGTTGAGTGTGAGTATGACTCTAGAGGTGGAGTTCGAGTGGGACGCTAACTGTCCTGATAGCAGGAAGCTGGTTGCTCGTCTCTCTGAGGAAGAAATAGAAAACCCTAGAACCTCATTTGTGTCTCTGGTGGTGAATGAGGAAAGTGAAGTTTCAGCTTATAAGATAGATATTTTTAATTTATGATGGTTTGAAGGTGAAATGAGTCGATGGTTGGGGCAGTAATCCTCAACCGCTCGATCTCTTTTCTCCATTTGTAAGAATCTCTAGCTTCACTGCACCTCACTGTGCCAAAAGCTCCCTATAGACGATGCTTTTCCTTGGAGAAGGGACTTCGAGGTCTAGACCCTTTAAAAGGCCACGGTTGGCACCTGTGGAAGAGCCGATTGTTGTGTGCATGCATGCATGCATACTACACGTTAATATGGTTACATGGGGAGTTGTTTTATTTATTTAGTTATTTTATTAATGCACTACTGTAGCACGTGGTGTGGGAAGTGGTTTAGTTATTTTGTATTAGTGGAGTAATGGGATAAGAGAGTAATTATCTAGTGTGAGTGCGAGACGTGGGAAGAGGAGTGGTGTAACGGCTGTCATCAGCCCTACATAATTGCAGTAAGGAAAATGGATTATCTTTTGTGTCCTAAAATTTCTCTTAAGAGAAGGAGGTCAGACTTCCCCGATAAAGCCGTCATTCCCCTTACAATTTCTCTCGATTAGTTGTGTTTCAAAATAGGTAAGAAGGGCTTTTCTTCCCCATACATACCACCGATTGTCTCAAATATTTGTGATCTCATCTTTGAAGCTTTAAGCCAAACTGAAGACCCTAACCTCATCCTCAACCAAATTTTTGAGAAGTTCAGAGGGAGGGATGTCTCTGATGATTGTGACCTTGATCGGGATGAGGCTGTGGATTATGGACGGACTCGTTTCGGTGAGCTGTTACAAGGGAGGAATGCGGGAGGATCCAATCGAGACAGGGTAACAATTATCTACAACTTCCATCATTTCTCAATGTATTTATCTACTTTCTTTTGCATATTGTTAAGCTTAGTTCTTTCATGGTTTGTACTCAAGGAAAGATTTTGGAAGAGACAATTCCTTTCAAGGTATTGTTACTTTACTTTGTGTTTTTGTGCTCTTTATCTTGTGGATGTCTGTTTTACACATGATAATTGGTTTCTGTTTGTTATTTCTTGGCCTCTTCTGCTGCTTGTTTGTTGTTTATTGTACTATCTCAGTGTTGAAAACCTTTTTATCCCTATATTCATTTGTTTTTCTTTTTTATGAATTTTACTGCTTACACTGTATCTCTTCTCTCTGTGGATCATGTATTTGTTGTGTTGGAACGTTAGAGGTATCCACTAACACCACCAAAAACTACCTAAATAACCATTTGAAGAACATCAAACCTGATATTGTCTTTTTGTGCGAGACCAAAGTCTCAAACCGCAAGGATTTCAAACCTTTTTGCCATTCTAAATCTTATGACTCCACCCACTTCATTAATAGTTCAGGGAACTCTAGGAAAAAAAAGGAGGATTATGGCTACTAATTAAAAACAGCTTTCTTTCTCTTTTGTTCACTATGGATCCTGTTTCTTTCCCATTGTCATTGAACCATCTGAGGACATACCCGTTCAATGGGCACTTCTCTACATCTATGCTCCACCACATTCAAATCTATGAATGGAATGCTGGTCTGAACTTGGCTGTCATCTAAAAGCCATCACATTGCCTCTGTTAATTATTGGAGATTTCAATGAGATCACCTCCCAAGACCATAAAGGGAAACCTTTCAAATCCTCGGCCTCATTAACCTGATTTGAAACCCTTCTCTCCAGCCACAACCTTCACTAGATATTCCCTCAAGGAAACCCCTTCACCTGGTCTAACAAACAAAGACCCCCTAATCTTATGAAGAAATGTCTAGGCAGAGGTTATGCCAATCCCTTTTGGCTTTCCTTGTGACCAACCGCTTCATTGTCCAAATTGGCTTCTGTTGGGTCTGACCATAACCCTATCGTGCTCCAAACCTCTAATCCCCGTCCAAGAACAAAAAAACCTTTTTATTACCAGCATGCTTGGATGTCTCAACCTGAGTTCCTTCCCTTCTGCTCTGACAAATGATCTTCCCTGGGTTTGGATAACCTTTTGTCCAAGCTTGCTTCCTTGAGTAGGCTTATGTCCATATGGAATTGGGAGGTCTTTGGCCATGTTGACCACATCAAAACAAAACTCCTGTCCCAATATGTTTACCTTGAGAATAATCAAAATCCCATGAAATATGATTTGGAAGGTAATTTGACAAGCTTTCTTGGATTTTGGATGCCAAGGAACATTTCTGGCACCAAAAATCCAGACACTCCAATATCAAGGGTGGGGATAGGAACACCAGATTCTACCACTCAATCACCAAGGTCAACCAAAACAGAAAAAGAGTGGATTCAATCTTGTTAGACAATAGGGAAAGAATATGAACTCCTTGTGCAATTTCTTCATAATTTGCCTCTTTCCTGACCAATCTGTTTTCCACATCTAACCCTCTTGATCCATCCTTAATTGAATGTCTATTTCCCCTCTGGAAAATCTTGATCCTTCAACTCTCAGAGCAACCCCATCATTTTTGAAAATCAGAAATATTGTCTTCTCCACTAGTCCTTTCAAAGCCCTAGCCCTGATGGGTTTCAGGCAATTCTCTTCCAAAGGTGGTGGGATTTTATGGGTGGTGATAGTTTCAATTTTGTTACTGAATTCTTCAGATCTGCCTCTCTTCCCAATGGCACTAATCAACCCTCATATGTCTGATATTAAAAAAGGATCATGCTTCTGTTGTTGGGGATTTCAGACCTATAAGCTTGTGTAATGTTACCTATAAGTCCTTGCCACACGTATCAAGACTCATCTACACCATTTCATCTCTCCATGTCAAGCTGCATTTGTCCCAGGTCGTCATATTACAAATAATGTGATCATTGCATAAGAAATTTTTCATTTCCTAAAAAGGAAAAGAGGTAAATCTGATTGTTCCAATTAAACTAGATATAGCAAATGCGTATGATAAATTAGAATGAGGCTTCTTACTAGCCATTTTCAATTTTCTTGGATTTGGGGAGAAGTGGAATGATTTGATTAACCATCTTATCAGTGCCAGTTCCTTCTCTATTAAACTTAATGGCTCAGCATTCAATCACTTCAATGCCTCTAGAGGTATTCGTCAAGGATGTCCCCTTAGCCCATTCCTATTCATTGTTGCCGTGGAAGACCTTTCTAGACCTCTTGCAACTTACAGTGATCTCAATCTCTTCAAGGGAAGCTAGGCATGCTCCTGAAATTACACTCCTCTTTTTCGTAGATGATACTTTTATCTGTTGCAGCTACCTTTGAGGATATGGCTACCATCAAATGTGTTTTAGACCTATTCTTCGACCTTTCAGGCTTAACCATCAATTTTGAAAAAATAGTGGGTTGGCCTTCAACTCCAACATTGATAATGCAACCACGAACCATCTCATCAGAACTATATTTATTAATGAAATGAACAATGAGGCCACTTCCTTGGGGACTAGTCTGTTCCATAACCGAACCAAATCATTGTCTTTTAGAAACATCATTGACAGAGTTAAGAACAAACTCAGTCTATGGAAAGCTAGTCTCTTTTCATTTGCTGGGAGATCTGTTCTTCTGCAATTGACTCTTGTATCTGTTCCAGCTTATCTAGAGCATGTTTGGTAACTCTCCCGAGATCATCTTTTCTGTTCTAGATTCCATTTTAGGACAGAATTAAGCAAAAATGCGTTTGGTAATTCCTCTCTCATTTCTGTGCCCAAGAAATGAACCCGTTCAAAATATCATCTCAAGAATGGAAATGAAGTAACACTTTTTGGGTGTTACTTCAATCCTAAAATGGTGTTCAAGGAAAAAAAAAACCGTTCTCGATAAAAACCTCAGAACAACCTTTTGATAAGAACTAACATCACATTGCAAAGGAGAAGGAGTTGCTCTTGCCTTCAGCTAGGCGACCTTGCGGATCGACATCACTCGCTCCGAGAAAGTCGATCTTGCCTTTGAACTCACTCCGGAAAGCCGACCTTGCCTCTACTCCTGAAGCCCTCTAAACTCACTCCGTTGTTCGCTTTCAGTCGACCCAGAACTTCTTGGTAGGTACATCCCTCCCAGATAACACGATGCTTCTTCTTCTTCTCTTCTCCTCAATGTTCACCGCTTCTTCTCTTCTCCTCAATGTTCACTGCTTCTTTTCTTAATATCTGACCGAAGAAGAGAAAGAGAGGGTGACAGAGCGAGAAATCGTCAGGAGACAAGATAACGATCTACAGTTGTAGAGGAAATTCTTTTAATCAGAAAAAGAAAAGGGATAGGGCAATTTTTCACCTCTTTGGTTCCTCCCTCTTAGCAAGAAATCGCCAAGTAATTTTCACCACTTTTGAGTTCCCAGTTGCAAATTTTTCTGCTTTCAATTTCGTTATAAATTATAAAAAGAGAGATTCTAAAAATACGAAGAGAAAGTTGCAGAGCCCTCCTTTGGATTTGGGTTCTGGTGTCTGATCTCTTATCAGTTTTTTTTTTTGTGGAAATCTCCAATATGATTTTTGGGATACAACCTTTAAATGCATGCACCTCTTCATCAAGTGAAATATTAGTAGAGGCTGCTAAGCTGATTTTTCTTGTAGCGTTTGGAGTTTGTTCAGTTTTGAATGGTTAATTATGTACAAGTTAATACGAAGAGGGTTTGGTTTTGATTTGTTCTTGAAAGGACAAAGCTATTTAGGGGTCATATTGTCATGGCCTGGTGTGCGGCTCAATAGCTTTTTACAATTTTTGTTTGGTACGGTCTTTTGCAAGACTGGGTCTTTCCAATTCGTTGCTTGTGGATATCTAGTGAGAAATAGAATCTCACCCAACTTAGGGGTTTTAATTATTAAGATGGATACAATTCAGAGTCCCCCACCTGGAATTTTGCTTATTAGAAGACTTACAGGCAAGGAATGGAGCCTTAATACATACATATACATTTTTTTTTTCTTCTTACTTTTATAGCATATACTTGCTACCATGCTTCTAGAAAACCTACCAGCATTGTTAAGAGTGTTTTGGATCCAGAGCCTAGCAAGTTTGGCCATGCTAATCCTTGGCCTCTTGGTGAGGTTTTCGTTAAGGTGAAAGGGTTGACTGGTAAAGGCTCTGGATGGTTTCCCTTTAATGGAGAGGATGGGATTGTGAAATTGGGTGAAATTGATGTTGTATTTCTTGCTTGTTACTCTATGGGGATGTATGTAGCAGGGATGTATGTAGCAGGGCACCTTGGAGAAAGGAAAATAAAAAATTGTGATGTGTTGATGTCGTGGTGGTGGTTGGCAGAGTGAGATGAGAACCACTTCTGGCTGTCCAACGCCAACGCCAATGCCAACCCCATCCCCCATAGATCCCCACAGCCTTTGTTTTTTTTTTTTTTTTTTCAAGTACTGCATTTCCAAGTAGTGATGGCAAAGTGTGGGGTGGGTTTTCGGTGATCCTACTCCAACCCTGTCTTAATCCCTTGAAATTAAAACCATCTTTCACTTCTCACCAGTCTGAAATTGGAAGCCCACTACAGTAAAATTACCTAGTAGAAAATCGAACGGTATCTGAAACACATGGGGGTTATCTATTTTACTTGCCCCATCATTGATATCAATTTCATTTCACTATGGTCATTAATGGCTTTTGTATAAGTATTGAAATAATGAAAAAAAAAAATGTGCCAGGGAATAGTTCTTACCAAACGATATTTCACTCCAGAACAATCCCTAGAAGGCTAGAATGGTTTCGGAACAAGCTTACTAAACGTCCAAACAAAGTAAAAAAATCATCTTTTAATGAGGTAACAAAAATAGATATTTTTTCGAAGAACTGCGTTCTTAGAGCGGAATCATTACCAAACGGGCTCTAATGTCTTGTTTTGCTTTTCTGAAGACCATATTTAGGAAGTTAGATTCCATTAACCTCCACTTCTGGAATGGTGCCAATTACAGGTCTAAAAGACCTCACCTTATTGGATGGAATAAAATCTGCTGACCAAAATCATTGGGAGGTCTGAGTTTTATGGATTCTAAAACCCGTAATAAAGGTCTGCTTCTAAAATTAAGGTGGAGAATGCTTACCAATGATCAAAGTGTTAGAATGTTTATATTAGGGGTACAATAGAAACTGTCTTATGTTAATTGTCCTTATATGTAATTTCTCTTTCACCTCCTTTAGGGAGGAACTTGTAATTGCGTAAAACAATATTTGAACCTAATATATTGGTGAGATGAGCTTGTAAGCTTATTCACGTTTCTCTCTCATTCCTTCTTCTTCTTCTCTCCTTCTTCTTTCCTCTTCTTCCCTCATCTTTAACCCTAGTATTCTTTATTTCTAACTTGGTATTAGAGCTTGTATAAGGGTTTCAAAGTCGATTAAGCACCCCGGTTCCATTCTTTAAGTCTCTTTTTGAACCCTAGAAGCAAAGGGGTCCATTAGAGGCTATACTATGTAATAAAAGTATACAACAAGACCTAATGGAGTTCTAGAATCTACTTGAAGATAGTTGGAGGGCGCTTGAAGGACTACAAAGACCATTTGAAGCCCAAACTGAGAAGAAGACTGCTTCCAAGGTTTACCGCCTGCCAGTTCTTCTCCTCCTTGTTTCTCTCTCCTCCGACATTGGTTGGGACTGAAACCTTGCTGAATAGGGTCGCCTAAGGGTCTTATATGATCCCTCCAAACCCCAGTTTTTGATTTGTTGTGATGAAGGAGCACAACTCCATCTACTACTTGCTATCAGGTACCGTTTTTTCCTTGTTCTGGGTTGTTTCGGACCTGCATAGCTGGTAGTGAGGTTGCTGGTGCCATTTATTAGATGTGCTCTATCCTATGGTGCTTGTATGAGAGTTTTAGATGAAGCTCCACAATTGGAAGTGAGTTTTGTTGATGTTTTATGAAGATTTCATACCTCTTTAACTTGCTGGAATTTTTTTTTGGGTTATGAGAAGACAATATTTGGGACTTGTGTATCCCCTTGGTTTGGATCTCCATTAGTGTTGTTTGAGGAGTATCCTTACATTATGTCTGATCTCACGAAACCTCTAGAAGTTACATTGGGTGGGTCGAGTAGTATCAACCCAAGTTTGATTGTCTTTGACAACCCTAACACCCAGATTTCTCTTGTGAAGTTGGATAGTACCAACTACTTGGATTGGTCACACTCTATGAAGTTGTCCCTGTGGAGTAGAGGGAAGCTAGGATATATTACTGGGTCTATTAAGGCTCCTACTGCTACAGACCTGGGGTACTAGAAATGGGAAACTACAAACTCCACTGTCATGACTTGGCTACTTTTCTCCATAAAACTTGTAATAGGTAAGAGATTTATACGGAAGGAGACTGCCAAGGATATTTAGGATAGTGTCTCTAGGACCTATGAGAGGGTAGGTGACTTTGTGAAGGTCTACCAACTTCTTCAGCAGGCACTCTCAATGAAGCAGGGGACTAAGTCCATTTCTGACTACTATAATACTATTATTGGACTCTGGGAGGAGTATGACCATTACCGAGATCTTCATTTGACCAATCCCGATGATGAAGCCAAGGTCTATAGATCTCTTGAAAAAAGCGTGTTCGGATACTCCTAGGTGGGCTGAATTCAGAATATGAGTAGGTTCGAAAACAAATTTTGGGCCAATCACCCCTACCTACACTTGATGAGGTGTGTAGCTACCTCCTGAGTGAGGAAACCAGGAGAGGTGCCATGGATTCTACACCTTCACTTGAGGGCTTTGCTCTTTCCTCCACTTCTCACAGAGAATGGCGTGGAGTCAGCCGAGGTCAAGAGACCTCTCATGGAGATGATAGGGATAGACGACAGTGTGATCATTGTGGGAAACCTAGACATACTCGAGATAGGTGTTAGGTTCTTCATGTTTGTCCTAGTACACGTGGTGGATCTACTGGCACACATGGTGGCCGCAGAGGAGGGGCTATAGCCCATGCTATTATGACAGAGACTGATACTAGAGACTCCTCACTGGTAGATAACACCTCTTTCTCTAGGGATGATATTGCAGTGCTCCGCCTTCATGTCTCAGCTTGATGGCCCATCTACCTCACAAGATACTTCATCTTCATCTATGCATGTCACCACCACTTCACCTTCCACTGCTCCGTCGTGGGTCATTGACTCTGGTGCCACTTATCACATGACTGGTACATCTCATCACTATGATTCTTACTCCAATTGTTTTGATAAGGATAAGATCCTGGTAGCTGATGGTACCTTCTCCTCTATCTATGGTAAAGCCAGTATCCCTGTTACCTCTTCCATTTCACTTAGTTCTATTCTTCATGTCCCTAACCTTACCTTGAATCTATTGTCTGTGAGCACTTTAACTAAAACCTTGAATTGTTGTATCACATTTTTTCCCTCTCATTGCCTTCTTCAGGATTTGGTGACGAAGATGATTATTGGCAATGGACATGAGGAGAGTGGCCTATATTGTCTGGAGCCGCAGTTACCTTTTTTGACTACACCACAGTCCTATGCATATGGCCGTAGTGATGCTAGTTCCATAGAATCTATGATGCTTTGGCATCAGCGTTTAGGACATCCCTCTTTTGTTGTTATAAGGAAACAGTTACCGCACTTGTTTACATCTTTTTCTTCTTCTCACATATTTCATTGTGAACCATGTACTTTTACTATTTTCGTTCATCTTATCCTTATCATGGTAATAGGTCTGTTGCTCCTTTTCACATTGTGCATATTGATGTTTGGGGACCTTGTCCCACTACCTCCCTCTTTGGCCATCGTTATTTTGTTTCTTTTGTTAATGATTTTTCTCGTTGTACTTGAACCGTTCTTATGAAGCATAAGAGTGATGTCTATGATGCCTTCAAAATTTTTTATAAAATGGTTCATACTTAGTTTGACAGCAGAATCAAAATTGTCTGGTCTGATAAAGTGGGGGAGTACATGTTTGGTGGCTTGCAAAACTTTTTCACTGACAATGGTATTATCCATCAGCTTGCTTGTGTTGATACGCCCCAACAGAATGGGGTAGCTGAGAGGAAAAATCATCATTTGTTAGAAGTTAGTCGAAGTTTTTTGTTTGGTATGTATGTGCCTAAAACTTTTTGGTCTGAACCTGTTCTTGCTGTAGCTTTCCTCATTAATCGCATGCCTATCAAAATTCTTGGGTCTCAAAACCCAATTGCCCTCTTGTCTCCTCAGTCTCCTGCTTTCACACTTCCTCCAAAGGTGTTTGGTTGTGTTTGTTATGTGCATGTTAACAAATCCTCCCACACCAAACTCAATCCCAAGGCTCTAAAATGCCTCTTCCTTAGGTATTCTTCCACCACCAAAGGCTACAAGTGTTATGACTCTTCCTCTCGCAGGCGATTTCTCTCCAAAGATGTTACATTTCTTGAGTTTGTCCATTACTTTGCACCTCATCAGTATTCTCTTCAGGGGGAGAATGGAAATAAAAGTGAAAAGGCTATTGATGCCATTCCATTTCTTACTCCATTGACTCTTACTCCTTTCTGCTTTGGTATTGGTAAACACAAAGAGGTGGTTAATGTTGCTACTGTGGAGGAACCTTATACAAAAAATGCACCTGTAATTGTGTATACAAGAAGGACAAAGAAGACTGGCAAAGAGTCCTCTTTGGATCTACATCCTGAGCTTCCCATTCCTCAGTCAGGTGACATCTCCTCTCCTCATTTGGAGTTGGATCTCCCTATTGTTGTTCGTAAGGGTAAGAGAACTTGTACTAATCCTATAGCCCAGTTTGTTTCCTATGATGCTCTTTCCCCTACAGGTGTTACTTTTACAGTTGCTCTTTCCTCTACTTCCATTCCCAAGACTGTTGCTGAGGCTATGTTAGACTCTAAGTGGAAACAAGCTATGTCAGAGGAAATGATGGCTCTTGAGAAGAATTGTACCTAGAAATTGGTTGACCTTCCTAGGGGGAGAATCCTTATTGGATGTTGATGGGTTTATACGATCAAGTACCGATCAGATGGTGCTATTGAGAGGTATAAGGCAAGATCGGTGGCCAAAGGGTATAGTCAAGTGTATGGAATTGACTATCAGGAGACTTTTGCTCATGTGGCCAAACATAACTCTATAATAGTCATTTTATCTGTGGCAACAACTAGAGATTGGCCATTATCTCAGTTGGATGTGAAGAATGCCTTTCTTCATGGAGATTTAGAGGAGGAAGTGTATATGCAGCCCCCTCCTGGCTTCAAGTTTCCGGCAGCTGATGTTAAGGTGTGTCTCCTGAAGAAGGCACTTTATAGTTTGAAGCAATCATCAAAGGCTTGGTTTGAGATGTTCAGACAGGTCATTCTGAAAAATGGATATTCCCAGAGTCAAGCGGACCACACTTTATTTACCCGGAGAGGTAATGGCACTATCATAGCATTGATTGTGTATGTTGATGACATTGTGGTAACTGGAGATGACAATGAGGAGATATCTAGATTGAAAACTTATCTGGCCAAACAGTTTGAGATCAAGGACCTAGGACACTTGAAATATTTCTTGGGTATTGAAGTGTCAAGGTCTAAGAAGGGAATCAATGTATGCCAGAGAAAATTTGTTCTAAATCTATTGAAGGAAACAAGAATATTAGGTTATAAACCGGTAAGTTCTCCTATTGATCAGAATCATAAGCTCGGAGAGGATTGTGGCCCTTCCCTTGTTGATGCAGGGAAACACCAGAGGCTAGTGGGACATTTCTTATGCAGTGGGAGTAGTGAGTCAATTTATGCATGCACCTAAGAGTGGGCACTTAGATGTTGTGTATCGTATCCTCAGATGCTTGAAGTCCTTTTCAGGAAAAGGCCTTTTGTATGCCAAGAACAATTACTTGAGGATAGAAGGCTATTCTGATGTTGATTGGGCTAAATCCATTTCTAATAGGAAATCTACATCTGGTTATTGCACATTTGTGCATGGTAACCTAGTCACATGGAGAAGCAAGAAACAACCAGTTGTAGCTAGATCCAGTGCAGAGACTGAGTACAGAGCAATGGCTTATGCTGTTTGTGAGCTCACTTGGCTACGTCGGTTAGTTCTTGAGTTGGGGTATGACACTGAGGGACCTATGAGACGCTACTGTGATAACAAAGCAACAATAAGCATTGCTCACAACCCAGTGTAACATGATAGAACAAAGCATATTGAAGTAGACCGGCATTTCATCAAAGAGAAGATTGATTCTGATAATATCTACACACCGTTTGTGAGGACAGGTGACCAATTGGCAGACATCTTCACCAAAGGACTTATTCCTCACCAGTTTAGTACCCTCTTATGTAGGCTGGGAATGTAAGATATTTATTCTCCAGCTTGAGGGGGAGCGTTAGAATGTTTGTATTAGGGGTACACTAGGAATTGTCTTATGTTAAGTTTCCTTATATGTAATTTCTCTTTCACCTCCTTTAGGGAGGAACTTGTAATTGTCTAAAACAATATTTGAACCTAATATATTGGCGAGATGAGCTTGTAAGCTCATTCACGTTTCTCTCTCATTCCCTCTTCTTTTTCTCTCTTCTTCTTCCCTCTTCTTCCTTCATCTCTAACCCTAGTATTCCTTATTTCTAACTCAAAGCCTATGGGTCCAACTCTTAAATCCAAATATTTTCACTACTTGTTAGTTTTTGATAAAAAACTTTGAAAATGCGTGGATCCTTTTGCTAGAGTAGCATTGCCAATATTCTTCCCACTTTGAAGAATGTAACTCTCCGAAAAGTAGGTAATGGCAATAACACCTATTTTGGAATGATTCATGGGCTCTTTCTTCTAATGTTATTCTAGATTTTTCTTGCATCAATAACCACCTCCCCACTCAATGATTTCATAATAAACAACCAGCGGAATGTAGGGCTGGTGTCTCTTTTCTAAGGAGGGGTCTTTCATAACTAAACTAGCTGCAAATATTCTCAAAACTAATTCACTGACAAACTTCTATGGATGCTCAAAGAGGTGCTATTGCTCATCTCCTTGCTCACATTGGTGGCGATTTCCACCCCACGTTTAATATCTTCTTTTGTATCAATGCTGAGATCCTCACCAAGGAGATCTTACTGAAATGGTTGGATATTGACCCCTTCTGTGGATTTTGCCACAATCAGCAGGAATCCTTATAATATTTATTGTTTGAGTGTGAGTTTTCGAGAAGAGTTTGGGCTGCCAACCCCTTGGGCCTTAATCCTGACCGTTTTCTGGAGTTATCTTTGAATAATTTCATTATGTATTGTTTTAACTCTGGTGATATTCCAAAGAATAAATTGTCTTGGTTCTTTTCAGTGTTTATGATTTTAAGTTATTTCATATGGAAACATAGAAACTAGACTCTTTTTTTGTGCTAAAAAAACTAGATCCTTCAATTATTCTCAAACAGGTTGAGTTATGGATTTCGAATGGAATATCCAACAAAAAGTGTGCACTTTAGGTGACATGATATTTCGCAAATCAACACTTTTACCCTTCCCCCTTATAGGAGAATTACCCTTATGACTACAAGTGTCACGTATAAAATTTAAAAATTGCTGCATTGTCAATTTGTTTTGTACTTGAAGGGAAATGTATCTTATTTTAGGCAAATTACTTTTTGACAGGAGAAAATGGTGAGACGACAGCTATAGGGCTTCAAGCAAGGAAGATGAACTAGAAGGTGGACCTGATTTGGAGTGATGAAAAAGAATCAGAATGTTTTATGAACGGAACTTTGGACCTTTACTAACCTTTTGGCCTAGGACTTTAATACCATTACGTTTACAGATAGATTACCATCCAAATCACCCAAATTTGTGTATTAAAACTAACAATAGATATTTGGTGGTGCTAAAATCTATAGCCAATGAAGCTATAACAAAAAATAATCAGTTTAGATGTCGAATGTGATGTATATTTTCCAGTCCAATAGTTAATTTATCTTTCTCTTGTTTGAATAATAATAAAACAATGGGTTTAGTTTCGTGTTTTCTTATTTATTTTGTTTATTTTTTGGGATTTTTTGGCTATGGTAAAAACACTACTTAAGCTTGCTGGGCTTATTGGGCTTTTGTTTTGATTCCTTCTCAGTTTTCCCTTGTCCAGCCCATGCATTCCCCTCCCCCGCAATAGCCAAGGCTGATCAGGGTTAACCTGGCCCGTCCAGCACTGTGGGCGAGTTAGGGTTGAATTATCCTATCAAGACTTGGGCCTAACTAAGAAGACTCGGGGTTGGGATAAGGTTTTAAAAAGCCCGACCCAGTCCGGCTCTATTACAACCCTAATTTTCACCGTGATTTGACAGATCATTATCTACATATGAGTGCCTTTTTTTTTTTTTTTGATATTCTATTACCAGGAAATAAATGACAGACATATTTTAGGATGTACAAAAATTCAGTAAGGTTAAATTTGCATTTCCTACTTATAGCCTCCCTAGCCATACCTTTAATAGTTAAAACCAGATTGTTTTGTTGTTTAAGACAAAAAAATGGGGTTGGTTAATTATTCCACCTTTAATCTAAAAGGCACAATTATCCAAGTCCAAAAAATATGGGAATTAAAAGATAAGTGATTCAAAAGGTGAGACAGGTCCTCATCGCTCCAAATTTCTCCCACCCTCCATCACTTCTCCCGTGTTATTCTTAGCCCGAAAAGCAGCCCTTTGTTGTTGCCTCACCCCTTTCTCCTATCATAAGCCACTGACCATCCAGACATTTTGTTAAGACTGTCAGCTATACCTATGACTACAAGAGTTAAATTATTATTATTAGGGAGGGAATAGGAGGGGGAGGCTGTAAAGTTGCTCACCTGCTGCTGATCCATTTCTCAGCCAAAACTATCAGTCATCCAGAAATTGACGGTTTTTAAGGATGACATTTGGGTTTAGTTTTTCAGAGTTGAAAATAACTTGGTTTCTATGATTCCAAATACAACAACAAATTATCATGAAAGTGGAAAAAACAGAAGGTAAGTTTATTTCTAGAAATATCATTGGAATTAAAGAAATACACAAGTAAGGGCTTGAAAGAACAGACATGAAATCTGTTTGATCTAAGGCCCAACGGCCTAGCAGCCCAGATTCTTCTAATAAACTCGGAGTCCAAGAGAATATGCCACAAATATTCATGACCGGTGTGGTAGAAACCACAGTGAAGGTCAACATCCACCAATTTTATCAGGTTATTTTTGGTATCCCATCATGGACAATTCATCAAAGAAAGATCTTAAACTTAGGGTAGATTTTGATTTTCTAAAAAAAACGCCACCAGTGATAGCATGAAAACGAGCAAAAACACCTATTTGAACATCTATTAAAGTTTGTTCGTGAGCCGTTTTTATCCATCCAGAAAAAGCGCCACCTCCTCATAATATATATATCTATATATATATTGGGAAAAGGATTTGTCATAAGTACCCCTCGTTTGAAGAGTTTGCTATACTATAAATACCCCCTCGGCCCCTCCAGCGGTTTCCCGAAGCTCTAGGGTACTCTTTAATCGTAAATTAGTAACTTAAGGCTCTCGCTTTCTGTTGAGGGTTTCAGTCTGGTTCTTTCTCATCTCCGGCGACGGCTGTTGCCGCTAGTTACTTGTCTTCTTCTTTGCGAGCGATCATGGCCCAGGCAGAGGTTCGCTCTCTCTCTCTCTCTCGTTTAGGGTTTTGGGATTCTATTTTCTCCGTAACTTATGCTTCTTTTCGGTTTTACTGTTTTGTCAAATTATTTCCAGATGTTGCTTTACATGTTTCGGAGATCTGCTGAATGTGTTGTTCCTTCTACGATTTCTATTAGACCCCAGCCCATCTGACCCATTGAATGGGGAGGTTGATTCACAAAGTTGTTATTAATTTTTTTAATTTTAAAAAATTTTTGGGATGCTCTATTGATGTGTGATCGAGCGGATTATGTTCAAAGAGTAAATTAGTAAAGATACTAAATCAATCTGTTCATGTGTAATGCCAACTTTCTGTGAACTAGTTGAGTCGGTAACCACCCATGGTTGGTTGGTTGGCTGGCTGGCATATCCACAATATCGGATCCGCTGTACGTATAGGTGTTATAGAACTTGCATAGTTTACCAGTCATTCACTTTGTTATGGAGGGATAGATTGTAATATATTATATATTATATTTAACTAGAGATTATTTTCTATCAGTTTTGCAACAATAACAACCAAAAGGTCTTCAGAGTTTTTGGCATGGGTTTTGTGGGATGAGAGATCATTTCATGAATCTATTTGCAATATAACTGGGTTCAATAATCTCAGGGTTTTCTCTTCACTAGGATGTCACTGGTTAGCAATCTCGCTTGACCTGAGGGGAAATTTTCTTAATGCTGAAAACATGTGTCTCGACTCTTGACCCAGTTTCATTTTCAGTTTTTTTTTCCCCTTCTTCTTCTTGCAAAATGGAGTGTAGCTTAGATTCAATGAACCTTGAATCATCCTTCAATATCAACTGGAGGATTGTTACTTTTCTATTGAATTAAGTTGCTTCAGAGTTCAGAATATGTTGGAACTATGTTCTTACATGTTATAGCTTGACTAAAAATAACTGCCCACTAAAATGATCCTTCTCTGTCTGTATATGTCTCATCTTTCTCTCACCGATAAGAGTCTTGCATAGCCTTGTGCAGTGCTGGAGTTGCCCTTTTATTTTTCGCAATCTTTTTCTAAGGTGTATGATTTGATTTGGTGAGCACGGAAAGGAAAATCGATATATGTAATGTAAACATTGGCATGTGCAAACATCATCCATCTTGACAGAGGATCAGGTGAAGGAAGTGATTAAAAATTAGACAGAGAGAGGGCTTCCCACGATGCCTGAATCCTTTTTTGAGCATATGGGAGCCCCTCCCCCGTACAAATCCTCAGTTAGGTGGTTTTGAGGAGAGAGAGAGAGAGAGAGAGAGAGAGAGAGAGAGACGGTGGGGCCTGCCTTATTGTGTCTTAACTTGGGCTTTGGGACTCAGGGTTGGGCTGGAGTTTAAAAAAACCCGGCCCCAGTCGGGACTTGTCACACCCCTAGTGGTGAGTTCCCTCTCTGTTTGATTCATTGTAGATGACCGGAAAAGCAAGTTTTGGAGAGATGTGTTTGATACCTAGGGGAAGACCAAGTACTACAAAAAGTTTGTCTTGATGAGCACGAGCATGA
>NC_056564.1:18500127-18564516 GCF_013358625.1 Macadamia integrifolia | reverse complement strand
TTTAAAATGTGTAAAAAAAAAAAAAACCCATAAGGCGCCACATAACATAAGGCGGAGCACTGCCTTACTATCTCTAGACCGCATCAGCGCCAAGGCGCTACTAAGGCGTCGCCTTACCATCGCCTTAAAAACTATGTGAGCAATAACGTCTTAGAAGATTGCATTAAATAGAAATAGAGATAGAGAGAATCCTGCGATTTCTGCAAAGGAGTCCTTATCGATGGGAATGGGGCTGCCCTCCTCTATTCATTATATGACAATTCAATCAGCCTATCACAAGTCCTGCTACAAGTAAGACAGCAGTTCTAGTAGAACTAGAAATACCAAAACATAATAGGAAACTGACTAACTAATAAGTCCTCGCTGAACTAGGACTCTCCTAGTTAGACTAGGAAAGCTAACTCCTAACCTAACATCAGTCCTAGCCGAACTAGGACTTTCCTAGTCAGACTAGGACAACACCAAGGAGGAGCTTGCGCAATCTGCCGAACTCCTTTCTTCCTTCTCTTCTCACGACAGTCTTGTAACACTCCCCCTCAAGCTTGAGCATAGATGTTAATCATGCCCAACTTGTTGCAAATATAGTCCATTCTACCAGTCCCTAAAGACTTGGTGAAAACATCTGTAAGTTGTTCTCCTGTGCGAACATAACTCGTAGAAATAACTCATTGTTGTAGCTTCTTTGAAACAAAGTGACAGTCAACCTCAATATGTTTTGTCCTCTCAAGGAACACTGGATTAGATGCAATATGGATTACAACTTAGTTATCATACCACAACTGCATCGACTAAGTACAATCAAACCCGAGTTCTATCAACAACTGCTTCACCCGCTTCAACTCACAGGTGACATGAGCCATGACACGATATTTAGACTCTACGCTAGACCTAGCCACAACGGCCTGCTTCTTACTCTTCCAAGACACAATGCTACCACCAACAAACATACAATATCGAATAGTGGGTCACGTATCAATAGGAGATCCAACCCAATCAGCATCACAGAATCTCTCAATACGACCATGCCTATGATCAGAGTAAGCAAACCATGACATCCCAGTGAGACGTTCGGGAGACGAAAGGAACTGACTCACAACACTGACAAGAAAGGCAATATCAGGCTTAGTCACTGTCAAATAATTAAGTTTTCCCACCAATCTTTGATATTTCTCAGGATCATGTAATAAGTCACCACTTTCAACTGTAAGCTTTACATTCGGATCCATAGGAGTATCCAAAGGCTTGGATCCTGACATTCCAATCTCTGTCAGCAAGTGCAGAACATATTTCCTCCGAGAAAGGGAAATACCTTTTCTTGACTGAGCAACCTCAATACCCAAAAAATACTTCAACCGTCCTAGATCCTTGGTTGGAAACTTCGCTTGTAGATGTGTTTTCAGACTTTGGATTCCTTCAATTTCATCTCCAGTGATGACAATATCATCAACAAAAACAATAAGAAATATCCTTCCTGCAACAGATTTCCAATAGAACATTGAATGATCACTATCACACCTGGACAGATCAAACTCACAAACCACAAGTCATGCTTGAGGCGACTGCTTCAAACCATACAAAGACTTCATGTAAATACCATGAAGGAAAACATTCTTAACGTCGAATTGATGTAATGGCTAATGAGAAGATGTAGCCAGAGATATTAAAATACGAATAGAAGCCAACTTGGCCATAGGAGAAAAAGTATCCAGATGATCAACCCCATACACCTATGCTTAGCCCTTGGCCACCAACCGAGCCTTCAACCGAGCCAGAGAAGCATCGGAGTTGACATTAACAACATAAACCCATTGACAACCAATAGTAGACTTACCCTGAGGTAATGGTACAAGATCCCAAGTAGAATTTTCATCAAAGCCAGTAACTCCTCTTCCATAGCTGTCCTCCAGCCAGAACTAGATAATGTCTCTACAATAGACTTAGGAACAGGATGACCAGACAAGTATGGAAAGAAGATGATAGGCCGAAATAAGAAACAAAATTCGAAAGGGGATGTTGGGTGCAACTCCAAACACCCTTACGATGTGCAATAGGAATATCAACATCAGAAAGAGAAAACATGGATCAGGGACTATAAGCGAGATGGTAAGATAGGAAGCGTAGAGATAGAGGGTGCAACATTTTCACGAGGACAACGAGTGTAGGCGATTAAATCAACTGGTGGTGGAGGCACAACTGTGGGAGGTGGCGACACCACTGGTGGAAATGGTGGTGGTAGCATTGCTTCTGTGGGAACCTGTGGAGAATAATGTTGGACAACATAGAGAGGAAGATCATCATCCAGATTTGAGTAGTTGATAGATCAACAGATGCATCTGGATAAACAACAAAATCAAAGAAAGAGACATCCGCAGTAACAAAATATTTCTAAAGAGTAAGGCAGTAACAATGATAACCTTTTTGAGTACGTGGGTAACCCAAAAAGATACACTTGAGAGCACGTGGATTTAACTTTGACAAACCTGGACGATGATCACGAATAAAACAAACAACAAAAAATACGAGGAGGAAAAACAAACAAGGGACCAGAAGGAGATAATAAAGTATGAGGAGTAGCACCCTATAACAATGATGAAGGCATCTAATTAATAAGATAACAATCATTTTTTTTACTGAAATAAAATAAACTTAGAGAAATTAAAAGTTCATATCAGACCTGATCTATGAATATATTGTTTTTTTTTTTCCATAGCCTCTTTGGCTACATACTTGAGCACCTCTAAAGAACTACTGTTAGATTTTATTCCAAGTAGTTAATACTAACTACATTTTCCCAACACAGTTTGGACACCTTCATCTCAAGTAAAAGAGATCGAACAACCTCCATTAGATGCCTATTTTGCCTCTTAACAACATCATTTTGTTAGGGTGTGCCTGAGTAAGAAGATTGATGTATCATACCACAACCAGCTATATACTGCGAGAAACGACTAGAGAAGTATTTCCTTGGCATTATCACTTCGTAATACCTTGATAGTTATATTAAACTGACTCTGAATTTCAGCAACAAAGGCACACAAAATAGAAAATAACTCAGAACGATGCTTCATTAAATAAATCTGGTAACTCTGGAATAATCGAAAAAAGCAACAAAATATTGACCCTAATTCGGAAGTAATGGGACAAGGACCCCATACATCTGAATGAACCAAGAGAAAGGGTGCATAGAGCATTTACTAACTCTAGGTGGATAGCTTTCACGGTGAAGCTTCCCAAATTGACACGACTCATAATCTAAACGGTAAGTGGATTGGAAATGAGGATCAAGCTTCTGTAAGCGCTACAAAGATGGATGTCCTAGTTGACAATGGATCTGATGGGGGCTGAGATACTTGAACATGCAACGGAAGTAGATTGGTTCTCAAATAGATAAAGCCCCTCGACTCTACGACCTCTACCAATCGTCTTCTTGATTGTTAGGTCCTGAAAAAGAAACACATGATTAAGAAAAGAAGGTCAATAGTTGTAAACTTGAGTAAACTTACTCAGATAAAAGATTAAGGAAGATTCAGTAATAGAAGAATGGAATTTAATGACAAAGAAGTGGTAAGACGAATGTTTTCAGTGCCTTTGACTTCAACAATAGATCCATTAGCCAATGTGACAATAGCAAAAGACTCTTGAAAGGAGGAAAATATACACGACACACCAGTCATATTGATGCAGATGCCTTGGCTTGGCTGGACTGGATTGATCCACTATGGAGGCCTAAGCCAAGGCACAACCAACCCAAACCGATATTCTGGCCTGGCAAGGGTTGGTAGTTGATAACTGGGAAAGAAATCCTAGTATATTTGATCCTCATTTGTTTTAGAAGTAGTTTCTTTTTTCAATTAGTTAGTTTCTAATGTTAAGAGTAGTTTCCTTTCAAGAAGTTTCTATTAATTGTTTTCATTTTCCTTTACATTAGACATGTAATCTATGGAGTGATGCAGGTTTTGAATATGAAGTTTGAATTGAATTATTTTGTGAGTCTGCGTGACTGTGGCTTGATGTGACTTCCTTGTCTTTCTTCTTCTTCTTCTTCTTCTTCTTCTTCTTCTTCTTCTTCTCCTTATCATTCTCTCTCTTTCTGGTCGAACCCTTGTTTCTGGGGATAGTTGCAGCACCAAACAAGTGGATCGATATCCCTCACCTTTGATCTGCTGGAAGTGAAATTTTGTGAGAAGGTTGCTCTTCCCTAATAGACCCAAACCCCCCAAACCCTGGTTCTAGAAATCCCTCTCATCAAAGGATAAAACTTCAGTTAAACATAACCCCACCGTAGAACTCAATTTCAGACCTCTGGAACTTCTTGTTTGCTTGTTGCCTAAGGAGACTATGTGTTGTTTTTAGTAGGGTTGTGAGTTGCAATCCATCATCTCAAATTTCAGATCGATCTGAGATTTTACAAGGTAGTTCTTCTCCTTTAATCCAATAGTCTCTGCCTGGTTCCTAGTTTTGATGTAGGTTGTAGAAGAATCGTGAGTTGCTATTTATTTTTATTATATCCTTTTATTTGCCTTTAATTCTCCCATATCCCTTACTTCTATTTTGCTTCTTGGTTTACCCCCCCAAATAATTATTAATTCCCTTTAGGTCCCATCTCCCAAGCAGCTCATTAGTAATTTGGTTATTTACAACTCTGCCACTCTCTTTATAACTTCTGCTTATTTACAATACTGCCACTACATCTTGATTATTGAGTTCTCTTATTTGGGTGGATCATTAAGCGAACCGAATAGGGTTATTTTTTTAAACCCCGATTTTGCTTTACATATGATTTGACACGACTGGATCAATTATCCAAGGTTGAGAATATGAAAAAAAATGCAGTAGCATTACCTGTCTGGACAAAAGTAGTAGTGCAAGGTTGACGAGACGGGGTTTGAAATTGAGTGTACCGTGCAAATTCTTTATATGTCATCTTGACCATTTTTGCTTCAGATTGTCCAAGTTGAGAGGACTGAGTAGACTCAATAATTGCTGTTGAATTAACAAATTATTTCTGAGGAGGTTTTCCATGAAGTTTCCAACAAAAGCATTGGATATGTCTTGGTTTACCATAATAGTGGCATGTTCGTGCTGCCCTTGAACTATCTGAAGTGTTGGAAGTACTAGAAGGTTGCCCCTTATTAGTCCCACTACCAATATTACGAATCCCACCTCGATTATAATTCTGAGACACAAGAGCGGAGCTCTTTGCTGGTGTAGGTGCAAGATCACGAGAATTCTCTGGAGCTACTTGTAAGACTCGAGAAAAGGTATCTGCAAGAGAGAGGTAACTTTATCACCTCCAAGAATCTGAGACTAGACAACATCATACTCCCAAGTCCACCCAAGAAACCCATAATTGCGAGTTGTTCTCGCTAGTTCTGCATCTTCGTGACATCACAACTATTAGGAAGTAGAGAGTTCAACTCATACATCCTCTTGAAATCAATAAAATATTGAGTCAAAGGTTAACCCTTCCGATCAACCCTATAGAAGTTCTGAGATTGCTCATAAATACTGGAAATGTTATATAGTAGTACAAAATGTTTTGATAATCCCACAGCTTTTCACAATATCAATGTGAATAACAATATCAATGATAGAGTTATCCATCGAGTTCAATAGCTGACCCAAAATACACGCATCAACAATATCCTATGTAGTTCTGTAGCAGATTTCACCTTATAAGGTGATCCTACTGATCATGACCAATCAAAAGCAATTGCACAATTTTCTTCCATTGTTGGAAATTGGCAGCTTCGGCAAGCTTCTTCTCTGCAATTCTATGAGAGGATGAGGATATCACCGCAGAAACAACATTCTTTGGCTTAGTGGCAGCCTTAAAATCAACTCTCTTTGGCTCAGTGGTAGCCATTGAAGCAAGATATAACAGAGGATAAAAAAAATCCACAAAGAAAGTCAACAATTTAGGAAGAATTTAGCTTAAATCGGAAAAAATCCTATTTTAGGCCAATCCAGGGTTATCGCAGGTTGGGCCTGTAGGGCTCAGAAGGAGGTAAACAATGGATCAAATGTTGCTAGGATGGTGGGGAAGAAGGCCGCCAAAGGGATTTTCAAATAGACCTTTGAACAGGCAGATATGACAAGAATCGATTTTGGCAGAGTGCCAAAACCCTCACTGCTTTGATCCATTTTTTCACCCCTTGAATACTTCAATCATCAGGCCAAAAATCCAAACCAGCAACCACTAACATAAACTTTGAACTAATACTTCACTCCATATGATTGATTACATCTAATCAATTCTTCATCCAAAAATCCAGCAAACTAGGTGATGAAATCACCCCCTCTAGAATATCATGGAGCCTAGGGAGGCATCAATAACAACCGAAGATGGAGAAAGGCCGAAAGGGGGGTTTTTACTGATGGGGGAAGAGAGAGCTTTGATCGATTTTTTATTGAGGATCAAGGCTTTGTTACCATGTCAGAGAGTCCCAATCGATGGGAATGAGGCTGCCCTTCTACTGTTTTGCAAACTAACAGAAGGAAGCCGATTCCAAATGGGGTTTTTGGGAATCGGCATCATTGGAATTGGCATCATCCGATTACAATTTGAATTGGCTGATTCTGATTCAATCTTCATGAGAACCTTAAGTGTCTAATGCTTATGCGGTTATACCTTCACAATATCCCTGTATCACTTGGTCTCACATCACTCAAATGATGTTTTGCATTATCATTGCACTTTACTACCAAATTAATGTACCAAATACTCCTAGTTGTTTGAAATCATGCCAGTCAGAAGACTCCAACCATGTGATTAGCCCTTTGATTTTAAAGTGGTCTCAATAGTGTGACTTTAAGACACTTAACTGATGCAGATACGGCTGCCCTTACCTGGTTGGATCAGCATGACCCGCTTTGGAAGCCAAAAACCAAGAAGAACGGGTCCAATCCAGTGTTTTGGTCCGACAAGGGTTGGAAATAAAATTAGTAGTTATTTAAGTCTTTTATTTGATGCCTTATATTTTCTAGATTTGAATATAAGATTTAAGATTTACTTCCTTTGCATTAGTTTCCTTTTATGGTTGTTTCCTAGTTTAGGCCAGATACTATGTTAGTAGAGTTTCTAATTTCATGTCTTTATTTTCTATATATTGGCTGTAGTCGATGGACATGTTAGAGAGATTTTGATTATTGAACGAAATTGTTTGGATCTATGCAATATGTGATTGTGTGATTACCTCCCTTCCCCTTCTCTTCCCTTTCTTCCCTAAGGCCCTCCATCATTAACATTTTGGTTATGAAGAAGCTAAGTAGGCAAATACTTAAAACAGAAACAAACTGCAACTGCCTAGCGCAGTTATGAGGTTGTGGTGCGCTTAAGCCAACACTCACCAGGTCTCAAGTTCGTGTCTCATGGCTGTTACTTGAATATTTACAGGCTCTAATGCACCCCCTCCCCCCTGTAAGGCTCCTGGGTAACTTAGATATTTACCCTATAGAAAATAATGTCCTTTTCTTCTAATACCATTTCTATGCATTGTGATATTCACAGGCTCTGAAGGCTGCAGGCCAGGTTTGGCTTCTGTCAAATTTTGATTCACAGGAGGACATAGCATACCCAAATGACCCTAGGGTGCTCATTAAGGTGGATGATGATTTGAAGCAGCTCTTCCGGGGAATCGAGCTGCCACGTGATATGGTTGATATTGAGAGAGATCTTCAGAAGAATGGGATGAAACCTGCAACAAACACTGCCAAGAGGAGGGCCATGGCCCAGGTGCATGGAGCTGGCTCCAAACCCAAGCCAAAGAAGAAGCAGCGTGAGATCAGCAAGAGAACTAAGTTGACGAACGCCCATCTTCCGGAGCTCTTCCAGAACTTGAACGTCCCCGACACCTGAGGGTAGAATATGATAAACGATCTTCTTTCTTCTTCTTGATTTTCTGCTTACATAAGTCGTTATTCGCTTGTGTGTTGAGCGAGCCACATTCAGTTTTCAGATGCATAGGCTATCATAAAGACCAGAGTCATAGTGGTGAATTTGGAATCAAGATCGTTGTTAACTCCAAGCTCCACGTGGCAACTTCTCTGTCAAGTATTAGCTATATGGCAACCTCTGGTTTATGCAACTCTGATCTTATATGGCAGCTTAGCTAACATCCACCTTAGTGGCTGCCACATATAGTCTTTTCCAACATTGTCCATTTAGTTATTTTTTGGATAGTTTATTCCAGCCTTCATGAATGGTAGAAAAAAATCTCAGTTAAGGACGTACCTGCAAGGCAAAATCTTGCCCCACAACATCAGAAGCATATCAAGCTAGTAGAAAAGGTTGGACCCAGTTTGGGTGAAGAGAGAATCTCTTCAACTGTGGGATCTTAACCTCTCTTTTTTCTTTTTTAAGTAATATGATATTTTACTCTCTCATTGGACTCAGTGAGGGTAATTTCGGTATAGGGGTGGGTGTTGATGACAATCAACCTTAAAGAGGTCAATCATAGGGTCAAATCACCAATGGTGGGTGAAAGAGGACTTCGATCTGAAATTGTCGGGAAATGCATACACCCAGATTTCATCTTTTTGGGAGTCATGGGTACAAGCCAAAATTTCTGAAATGGTTTCGTCCAATCTTAATCTGCCATGTGTTATCTTCCATGGTCTATCTTGATTATATTGCTCATCATGTATTAAACTGTTTTGGTAACACCATGTATTAAACTCACTCATATTTTCCATGGTCCGATTATTTTTGAAATTGGTAAAAGTAGTCTAAATGGGCACGTCTTGATAGTTTTCTTGACAAGCATACTAGTTTGCTACGTGGAAGGGTGATTTGGCGATTTTGATTTTGATTTTTTCTTTAGGCAAGTTGAAAAAGGTGTTCCATAGTGATGATAGCCTTCATACAGTAGTAGTGTTTTCGTAGGACCAACAAGCGTTAGTGGGAGCTGTCGACTCGAACTGATTGGAAATTCGGGGGTAGGGAATTTTTTGGATTGGAGAGTGTAAATATTCAGATCCCAAGTTTTATAATTTACCCTCTTCTAATGGGGAGTTTCTTATGTAAGTCCATGAATAAAGAGGTGGATCTAGTGCCTAATACACTGGCATGCAGTTTTTGCTTGAAGAGTAGGCGTCAGGAGGGTTTTGACTTTTGTCACATGGGTGTGTGAGTGTGCATGCAGTAAGGGTGTCAATTGGGAACCGAAACCAAATAGCGAAACCAATATTGAGTCGAATTAACTGAGTCGAACTAAACCGAATTGATTCGGTTCAAATTCGGTTTGAGTCTGTGAGTATGCTCCTCGGTTTAGTTTTGGTTTTAGGTGTAAGAACCATCGGTTCTGACTGAAATCAAACCGAACTGTCTTAAAACCAAAAAAATAAAAGGAAAAAACCACAGTATGGTAGTATCGTTAAGACTCAAAGTGGGTTTTTTTCAATATTCAATCTTGAAAATTCGGAAGTGCTTTTTGCAAGCTCTTTTTTTTTTTTTCCAAGGTGGTAAATGATTTTTGCAATTTATCATCACATATTTACATGCTAAGACAATTTTGGAGTTAGCAATGGCCTTTGATCCATCACAGTCATGGTTCAAAAGTGGAACCATTTTCATAATCGAATTAAAATTGAAGTACAAAATCGAATTAAAATTGCATATCATAACCAAATTGAATCGGCTTGAGTATCTAAATATGAAATCGAGTCGGTTCTCGGTTCGATTATGGTCCACCTTACCATCATTTGGAACCGAATCAAAACCAAATCGAAGAATCGGAACCGAACCGATTGACACCCTTAGACTATGTAGTATCCTCCCTTTGCCTATCGTGTCCCCATACTCCTTTGGTATGCATGAGTAAAGTCCCCTTGGGTGCCAGTGGGGTTGGTAGCTTAGTGGAAGGAAACCTTACCTCATTACCATTTGAGTCAACTGGTTGGGGGTTCGAGTCGGCATATCTCACTATAGATCATTCGTCCTACAGAAGCACCGCTTGCCATGTGGGGCTTCGGCTTGAGATTAGTGACTCCCACATAAATTTAAATTGGTGGGTTCACATTAAGGAAAGTTTTTGGTGGAGGGAAAATATTTTGAAAGGATTTCACCGAGGTAGGGATGGGTTTGATGTAGGGGTGTCAATCGGTTGGCCGGGTCGATCTCGGTCAGGCTTAATCGGGCTTGAGCACTTAGAAGCCTTGCACTGTGAATGCTCGTTTAAGTAAACCGTCCTACTTTGGGGGGCAAAGTACAGTTTATAATCGGGATAGTCGGTGTCGGGCTTTCATCGGGCTTCTTTAAATAGATCGACCAGGCTTTAACCTGGCTATAGACCTATTTAAGTCTAAACAGACACTAAATGGGTTTTACACGTGTCTACCCTAAAATTCTTTTCTTAAGTTGGTTGAATGCTCAGAAATATGTGAGGCAAATCTTTAATAAAAAAGAGAAATGATATGAGATTATGGTTGTTCTTACAAAAAAAAGAAGAGATTTTATGACATTTACAACTTACAAAATAAAGCTTAATTAAATCATACCAAAATAAAGCTTTGGTATGATTTCTATTTGTATTTATTACCTATTTATAAGAAATCATTTGTAACAATAAATTATGAATAATAAATAATAATCGTTTGGTTACTATTCATATAATAGATTGTATAATGAGAAATAGATTTGGTATGCATAAGTGTAAAATAAATTTTAACTTTAGAATTTTCTAATTCTTTAGAAATTTTATCGATCATGTGAGATGCATTGTATGACTTTGAAGATTTTAGAGCTCATTACTTCTCTAATTCTTTCAGTAATTTTATCAAACATGTGAGATGCATCGTATGACTTTGAATACTATAGAGCTCTTCTTTTAAAAGGGACGGGGAGGGGGAGGGGGAAAAAGAAAAAGAGGAGACTGGTGATTCTGTTCTAACTTGGAATTTGTCTTTGTTTTCCATTTATAGAGCTGTAGGGTGTGAAGATAGAATGAGAAGTGGGTCTTGAGGAGGAAGAAGAGGGGAAGAGGAAAATTAAGGGCCCGTTTGATAATGTTTTTACCGTTTCTTGAAACAGAAATGACGGAAACATAAATTTCCGTTTCTAGAAACAGAAACATAATTGAAGGTGTTTCTGGAAGTCGATAGTAATTAGCAAAAGAATGGCAATGAGTCGTTCTTAGAAACAGCAAAACAAGTAGAACTTGATTCGCCTGAGTCGTTTCTTGAACCATAAATAGGTAGAAATTTTAATTTCTATTTTTGAAAATAAGTGAAACGAAACAGTTTTATCAAACGCTTTTTGTTTCATTTCTGTAGTTTCTGTGTTCAGAAACGGAAGAAACGCATTTCTTGAAACGTTATCAAACATGTCTTAGGGCTCGTTTGATAACGTTTTTTCCGTTTCTGTTTCAAGAAACGACAAAAACATAAATTTCTGTTTCTAGAAATAGAAACGGAATTGAAGGTGTTTAATAAGTCATGTTTCTGGAAGTCGATAGTAACCAGGGAAAGAATGGCCACGAGTCGTTTCTAGAAACAGCCAACTTGTTTCGCCTGAGTCGTTTCTTGAACCATAAATAGGTAGAAATTTCAATTTCTATTTTTGAAAACAAGTGAAACGAAATAGTTTTATCAAACTTTTTTTATTCTGTTTCTACCGTTTTTGGATACAGAAAAGGGAGAAACGCATTTCTTGAAACGTTATCAAACGGGCCTAAATTGTAGGATTGCCTGCAACACCTGTACATCTCACTGTTCAACACTCTTTCCCCTCCCGCAGAAAGAAACTTTGTAACTCACCCACCGTGAGTAACCTCAACCTTCCATCGACAATCCCATCCTCTCCTTCCCCAACTCAATCACACTTTTCTTCGCTCTCTGTACTTTGAACCTAATTTCTTCCCAACCACAGTCACTCTGTCCACAATCATCTCTTGGGATGCTATCATTGATGTAAATCTCTTAGCCCATTTCCTTTTTCCTTCAAACGATCCCGATAAATCCAATTCCGATGATAAGGATATAATATCGAAAACATTCATTGCCCTCTTATCCGACGACATTGTTAGTTGCCAATTGAAAATGGTTTGCATCTCTTTTTAATTTTGATCCCGGTCCTGAACCTGCAACGATTTCTTGAACCAACCTACCTCCATTAGAGCTTCGTTGCTGATTCGAGTTTCTATATTAGGATCCAATAGCTAAGATTATCCATCTCGTGGGCTTCGAGAGCCACGATGGGAACTGAAATTCCCAGCGTCAAATCTTTTGGTACATAACAGCGATGTTGGAATCATCGAAAGGGAGGAATCTGGAGAGGCAAGAGAAGAGGATGACGCCGCATGACCAACCATTGGCTTTGGTACTGTTATATCCTTTCTGGCCGGCAACCTTCTGGGCTATATATGCCGGCGTTCTACAGGCCGTGTAAAGAAGTCCATCTTCAATTGCTCCCACTTCCGATCAAGAGGAGAATACGATTTGCTTTTAGAAGTTAAAAGACATTTTTATCCTTGTTTTTGAGCAATTAGAACACGTGATCATTAGAAAGTAGCGCACAAAATAAAAAATAAACGGTTTATGACCACAAATCACAAATAGCTCTTCAGTAATTTGTGATTTGTGATTCATTTTAATTTATAATAAATAAAAATAGATCTCATAAATCATACCAAATATCCATAAAAATATAAATAAGTCAGATAAATACAAATATAAATCAAACCAAAGAGAGCCAAAGCAAAGGGTAAGAAAGCTTAATTTTTTTTTTACTAGTAGTGGCAAAATATGAATTATATATAGCATTAAAGGGGGTCGGGCCAGGTCGGGCTGCAACGAGTCAGTTCTAGCTGGGCATATAAACGTATCAATTCGGTCGGGCACCTAACGGGCTAGCTACTTGCACCGTGAAGGCCCATTTAATAAACGTGTAGCCCGACACATTTATTAATCGGGCCGGTCCAGGTCAGGACGTAAATGTGTCGGGATTGATTGAGCCTCCTAGTGCGGGCTCAAAATTGACACCCCTGGTTTGATGCATACTTGAACAGTCTGTGGAGGAAGAAATATGGATTCAGACTTTCCTGATTATGAATTACTTTGTTTTGTCATTTGATCAACTTTGTTTATACTCAAGATTGACATGTAAAAAAGAGACTTCGTGTTCTACCGATCTACAAAATTTGGCCCATCCAAACTACGAAATGAAAGATAACTAACGTTGTTGTTTGTAGCCCAGAGTTCTAAGGATTGGATCGAGCCGATTTTATACAATAAAAACCCTACATGCTTGGAATATGCCAATTCTAAGGCCCGTTTGATAACCTTTTTGCCGTTTCTGTTTCAAGAAACGACAGAAACATAAATTTTCGTTTCTAAAAACATAAACGGAATTGAAGGTGTATGATAAGTCATGTTTTTGGAAGTTGATAGTAACCAGCGAAAGAATGGCCATGAGTCGTTTCCAAAAATGGTGAAACAAGTAGAACCTTGTTTTGTTTGGGTCGTTTCTTGGACCATAAATAGGTAGAAATTTCAATTTCTCTTTCTGAAAACAAGTAAAACAAAACAGTTTTATCAAACGCTTTTTGTTTCGTTTCTTCCGTTTTTGGACACAGAAAAGGCAAAAATGCATTTCTTCCGTTTCTGGATACAGAAACTGCAAAAACGTGTTTCTTGAAATATTATCAAATGGGCCCCTAGAGTCGATCCAGACATATTCTGATCCGATCCAGATTCCAAGTTTTTGAGCTTTGATTTTATTCGAATAGATAGATTTTAAAAGGGGGTGTCAATCTCTAACACAAACTGGTTGGACCGGACTGAATAAAAGTAAATTGAACAAATCAGACTGAATTCTTATCGGTTTAGTTTCAATTTCACCTCTTATGAAACCAGTTGAAAACTAAACCATATTGGACTATCAAAATTGGGAGAACCTGATAAGAATAGATAAATCCAAAAAATATTATAAAGAAAAAAGGGAGAGAACCGATACAAGAATCGATAAAATTGAAAAATCAAAATCAAACCAATAACAACTCGATGGTGCACTAACCATTGAGTCAACTTGATAAAAGATCAAATCCAATCAAAACTGCATCCAAAACAAAATTTTGTTTTAAGGGTTTTGTTTTGGGATCTAATAGAGAGTATGTTGTAACCCGGCAATCACTAAGAGGGGGGGGAATCAGTGAGTCTAATTCCGATCCCCAAAAACTTGTCTAATGTCTGGCCAAGAAAAACCTAATATACCTGTCCCTATTTACACATAGTCATATGCACCTCAGCCTCTCATAGGCACTTCCAAGTGTGCACACCCGTTCCATATTCCACACACTTCAAGATAAAATGCAAACAACAAGCACCCATAACACAGGATTTTTATGAGGTTCGGCAATTACCTACATCCCCGGAGTAGTGCCTGTAAAGGCTTCGTACCTACTCAATACATTACTTTTGACTGCACCCACAGTCGGGAGCACCCACACCCAATTTTCTCAAATTGAAGCTGAGATGGAACTTGCAGTACTAGTACAATATGTAGCATCCACTACACGGGAGCACCCACTCTTAGTGCTTAGTACCCACTAAGCACTCAATAAAGAATACAGTAAATTTGGGCTTATATCAATGCCCTACAGTCAAGCTCTGCCTAGTATATACATCCACAACTAGCTAGTATGCTTACAGTTCATCCACAACTAACCTAGCATGTATACATTCATCCATAACTAATCCTAATATACATACATGCATATAATGTAAATCAAAGGTTATAGAATCTCATAACCGCTTGCCTGGGATGACTGGAAACTTGTACTGACAAGTTTGGTGCTCACACCTTCTCTTTCATTGACTTATTGCTCTTCAAAGCAAACACATTCTTGGTTTCTTCTCTTCCTCCTTGGCTTTGAGTTAATGTCTCATTAACACACCTCAACCACCTCTTTTACTTCATTTAATGGCCTAAGAACATTTATCATCAAGTATTCATGTTCATTCAAGGACCAACAAAGAGGGGGAAGCTTCTTTTCCCAAAACCGTAGCCTTCCTTCACTAAAAACTCATTTTTCTTGCTTCCATAGTGTAGGGCTTAAAAAAATGAAGAATTAGCAACTTGGTTCACCCAAATCCGAGTTAAAATGAGGGAGATATGACCATTTGAAATTGGAGCAATGAGATAGCCTAAAATGGAATCTTCGTAGGAGTGGCGTAGGCTACGCCTGTGGCGCACGCAATAGGGGTGCAAATCTGGCCATAGATCTTATCAAAGAGTATCTAATAATATGAACCGTCGGATTCCCATAATGGATAGTAACACATGAACCGTAGATCTAGGATCATATGACGTCATGATGATGTAGGCGATCAACGTTGCGTCAGTGGTCAGAAACGTTGTCAACATCCTATTGGTTAGATCAGCATGATTCAAGGAGGGTTGTCGAAAGTATAGGCGGCTCGCAACCCTTGGATTGGGATCTTTAGATATGGTTTATATCAGATCTCATGAGATCTTGAGAAACAACATCTATCTATGCCACTTTTTGCATGTGCATAATACCGTAGCAATCTCGATTATGTGCAGCGCTAGCATATGGTTCTTGATAAATCCGACCAATGAAAAATATTGCACAAGCATATTAAGCGTTTGATCCAGCACCAATTCGTGAGCACTCTTAGATGGGAATCAAGCCTACGTGGTCGAATCTGGACCGTCCATTTCACAACCTTATACTCTCTTTTATTACCATCAAGCTCCTGCCTTCATATATTTCAGTGCTTAAAGACCCCCTGCAACTCATACCTTCAAAATTTTAAAATTTCACAAAAGCCCTTAAAATTTCAAAAATAAATTCTGAAAAATCAACCCAACATTGAGAGCAACTGATGGATTTTCGGTTTGGATTTTCGAACCGGCTTTACGGAAACACTTATAACTTTTTCATATAATATCCGATCGAGATGAAATGAAGTGCGTTGAAACCGTGACTGGATGATCTACGAATTTTCAGAAGACCCAATCATATGACTCAGTCATATAAAAAGACCAAAATTCTCCTAGACCTTTCTAATGATGTATGTTCTCATACATAATCGGAACGCGATGAAATCAGAACTGTTGGAAAGATTGAATTTTTTTTGTATCGTTACATAGAGAACACTTCCTTTAAAAAAATTTTCTTCAATGCCGAAATTATCCTCCACTTCCACAAATGCCGTAACTTCTTCATAGGATATCAGAATGTGACGAAATCAAATGCATTGGACTATGTAAATTACAATCTATTTTTTTCATGAGGAAATGATCTTCCAAAAATGTCATTTTCATTACCAAAAATGCCCCCTAGTATAAATAGGTCAATTTTATCAGTTTTGACCCAGAAACCCGCACCACCTACTAAGGATGTATCAAATCACTCCATGCATACCATGCCATTTTGTTATCTCATCGGTGACACTGGACACTGTCATGTCATTATTCTCATCCATATCACCAAAACTGACCACGTCATCACCACCACATGGTCGGGTTGCCAACAAGGACAACCATAAACCAACAGAGCAACCCAATGCACAAAAGACTCCCGTAGCTACATGGTCTAAAAGGGGCAAATGTATACAGTCCCACCCCTTACTTCGCAGGAGAATGAGACAGTGCAACTTAATGATTATGTCACATGTTAAATCAAACCAAACCAAACCAAACCAAACCAATCCCAGGCCGAATATTCCGAGTGACAGCTTGGCATAAGGAGGTGAATTTAAAATCGAAACCGTTTACCAAAACCGAACCAAGCCGTTTACATCGAAACCGCAAAACTGTTTAGTAAATGGTTCGGTTCTGGTTTCAAGTTTCAGGCCGATTAGCTGAACGGATTGAAACTGAACTGAGCCTTTTAACCCTTTGGTTTCAAATCGAATTGAAACCGTGAAAATTGAACAGTTTAAATCGTCAAAACCGATCCGATTAACCAGTTTAAAGATTAAATAAGGTGGTTGCAAAATATCATTAGTATCCCATTTGATTCAAAGATTGAGTGTTGCAAGCCTGCAAGTAATTCTAAAGGTAGCTTGCTCATTGTTTGGAATGCTGATTAAATTAATCCAATGCACTAAGTAGAATGTATACTAATAAAAATGCAATTTTTGCTTATACCATGGCATATTAAATATATAATTTTCAATATTATAACACATTATTTGGGGGGAGAGAAGAAGAAAATCCCTGCTGTAAGCATTACTTACTGACTTGTTAAATGCACTTGAGACTATTTTCTATCAAAATATTTTCTTTTGCTTAGTTGTTTGGTTGTTTTAACAAAACATAATGGTTTGCATTTCACATTCTCAAGATTGAATTGTTTAAAAGCAAATTTTATTAAACATGCGAATAAACTAGCAAGCCGATTGCTAACCGTTTAGAAACCATATGAAATAAATCGAAACCAAAACCATTTAAAACAGTGAAATCGAAACTATTTAAAAACTATGAAAACTGAAGCCATTTACTAAATGGTTGCGGTTTCAGGAAGCGCAACCGTTTAAGGTTGCGTTTGATAATGTTCTATTAGAATGTTTCTGGAGTTTTTTTTCGTTTTATTGGAACAAAAAAACGGAATAAAGGGTTTGGTGCATCATAGATGAGTTTTCATTTTTTGGGAACAAAAAGTGAAAAAAAGAACGGTGGAAACTAGAGTTGACAGAACGAAAAATAGCTGTTCCGTCTTCCCAGTTTCGTTCAAAATAAAAAAAAAATGAATTATTTGGGGAATTTTAGGGAAATAGTTCCTGATAAACTTGTCTTTCGCCCTAGCTCTTCATTTTTCACAATTTTTCGCACAGAGGGGAGAGAAGACCCACGTTTTGAAACCGTTCAAGAAACAGATTCACAAAACACCATTTTTTCGTTTAAAAACGGTGTTTTGACATAGAAACTGAAATTTTCGTTTTTGACACGAAACGTGTTCCAAAAATGACGTTATCAAACACAACCTTAGTAAATGGTGCAATTTTAGTTTCAACCAAAATATATGTAAATCAAACTGAATCGAATCGAATTGAATCGAACCATTTAAACTGAAACCTAACTGATTAACACCCTTGGTTTGACACCCCTTAAATTTTAAGTTCTTACAGGGTTAGTTTCGTCCAACAAAAAGTAGAGATTCTGTTGCTAGCGCACCACTAGTCGTCCTCGTCCCCACCACTGTCAACTAAAGCCACGGTAGCGGAAAACTACGCGTGTTGGTCCAAAACTTTATTTAGATTTCAAATCCAGTTCATCAAATATTTCGAGTCCGGGGCTTTAATTTTAGTAAGCGAAGAAGCATAGTAGAATTAAGAAACGGGTCAGGGAAGGGAGGACTGGACCAGCAAAAACTGAAAAGTTGATTTTCATTTCTTTTTCTCCACCAAGAGCAGTTCTTTAATCGTTCGCGGTTAAATTCCATCCAGAAACCGTTGGAATATGGTTTTTGAAAGTCCAAGGCTTTCAATCTTGGTTTCCAGACCGTTCATTTGCTTCCTCTCGTCTTCGAGTTGAATTCAATCGTTAAAAGTTGGTTTTTATTGCATTTTCTGAACTTACAGTCCTATGGTGAGTTCAAACAAATCCTTAATTTCATATTTTATTTTAATTTCTATTATGTCACTGTTACTTTGATTGGAACTTGCTTTTGTGATTCATGCTTTCTTGAATTTTCGAAGTGAAACTTGAAAGGATTTCGAATGATTATGTTTAGGAGTAGGAAATTAGGGATTTTTTTTTTAATGGTGAATGCATGCATGTTGGAAGTTTTGAGGTTTTTTAATTTTTCAGAGTTCTTTGTATTGATTTTAGTACGGTATGACTGACTGACTACCTGTTGAACTAATTTTTTTTTTTTTTTTTGTTATTATTATTTTATTGATTTTATAAATGCATTTCAGTTGCTTGTGGTGGATTCTACATGGAAGCAACATTTGCAGTAGAGGAAAAAAATGAACACTGGGTTGAAGAGAGTTCCGGTGGAAATACTAGCTCTCCATCTTCACGGAACCAAATAGCTGACCCTGTTGTTTACAAACTCGTTAGGGTAACCATTAATTACATTTCTTCTTCTTCTTCTTTAATTTTTTTCTGTTTGGTATCATACATGAAATTTGTAGTTTCTTCCCATCCCCAACCCCCAAATAATAAAATTTTGTTCTATGAAAAAGAAGTAGAAAGGTATCTATACTGTAAATGTTGTTAAATTTTTTTTTTGAACGGAAAAAAATTCCTGGAAAATCAACTTCTGTTTATAGAAATCTTGTCTTTCTGATTGTAGGTGTGAAGGCAGCATATATGGGTGGCAATTGTATCATTGGCCAAGATACCACCACAATTTTTGGTGAAGACATTCAGAAAAATAAATTAAAAGTTGTTCTCCCAAGATTTTGTGTTTTATATTACTAAAACAGTTTCTCGTTCTTTAGGCCTATACAATTTATATTTTTTCTTTTAAGACGATTGCCTTAAAATATCCTCCCTTTGGATCAACTGGAGCCTTGGATTCTTGGAGTAGAAGTTTAATTTTGAGTTAACTGAAATCTAGTGAAATATAGGTTTGAGTGGTGCTAACAGGCTCCAATTATTGGATTCTGTAGTAGTGAACACAGTTCTTGAATACTTCACTACTGAGATTTGAAAAAAGTAGTCTTTAGAGTTAGTGCAGTAATTTGTCAAAAATAATTTGACAAAATCCTTCAAGAAAATCCTAAAGAAGATGTGTTGACCATTACAAGAATAGATTACGGATTTGAGAATATTCAGTTTTAGGTGTACAGTCAATCAGAATCCATTGATTATAGCTGAGAAGAAATAAAATAAAACTAGAACGCAAAACTAATTAAACATAGCTAGAAGAAAAAAAATGGCTGTAACAAATGCATGCAACCTTCGATAATAATCTGCTATTCTTCTGAATTCATTGATTATAGATGAGAAGAGACAGATAAAACTAGAACACAGAACTAATTCTAACATAGCTAACGACCTGCTATTCTTCTGAATGTTTTTCGTCCTTTACACAGAATCTAGAGAACCTATAATCATCTATGAAAGCTAATAAAGACAATGAGGAGCCTTCTGACTAAATAGATTTCTTTTTCCTTTTTCAGATAAATGCTTTTGTTGTGTCTTTTCCAACTCAAATAATCAAAACTAAATCCTGATAAGAAAAGAAATTCACTTGTTAAACATAAGATTTAGGATCTAATTGAATTTATTCAAATCAAATTGCCAATTTACTTGTAATTGGATCCCACATGGTACCTTATATCAGTGAGTAGTTAATGAAAGACATCAGTTGTCCAACTGCAGAAAACAACAACAACAACTTCAACAACTCAGCCTTGTCCAACTAAATGAGGTTGGCTACATGGATCTGTTGAAAGACGGCAAAAGAAATGAATAAATAAAAGGGAAGGAACACAACACAACAAAACAGAAAAATTTCACCTAAATGGGGTCGGATTCCTGGATTATTGCCCTCCAATAGGATCTGTATTTTTTTGTCCAACTGTGGACAACAAAATCCCAAAAGCCTGCCCAAAGGAGTCCCGCAATTAGGCCTTGTATTTTATATCCTGGCCAATTATCAAGTGCAAGTGGTCATTGTATTACTGCAAGTTTTCTTCTAAACCCCCCCCCCCCTTTTTTTTTCAATGCTGTGATTGCATCCTACACTGGTTCTCTTTTGCTTCAATTTCCAAAGCCTTTAGGTGGGAGATAGCACATAAATACATACACTTTTGATATGATCAGGGGAAGCAAAAACTTTTGTGGCTCTCACCCCTCATGTATGCTCATTGTTTTTTTAAAAGGGGAATCAGTTGCTCTCTTATTTATGCATGTATCTGTACTTTTGGGATATGGCACTCATCTTTTTAGGACTTTTAGAATTTAGACTGAAATTTTGTTTTCCCAATTGATCTTTTACTTACTTTGAAGTTGGCAGTGCTGAACATTTGTGCTTTTGGCTGGATTATGGTGTATTTAGGAGGATTTGTATGATATTTTATGACACTTAATGATATATCAGAGAGGTTTCCGACAACAGTGATGGTTCAGATAGCTTATTGTGCATCCTTTGAAGACATCTGTAGTGGCCTAGTGGCATCACTGTAGGATCCATCATCCAAGATTGGCCATATATATATTTCTCTTCAAAAAATTATAGATTGAGGTTTCGGGCCTTTTGGCTGCCCATCTGATGTTATAGCCATTGAGTTTTATTCTGATGGTTGTCTTTTGGATCCAAAATTGCCTAGTAGTTGGGGAGCGGGCATTGGGAGACAGTTCAAGGGTGTCTGCCCTATTTTCTACTGCTATTGGCAACGATGGTTGAAGTGAAAATTGTTCTATTTGGCCTTTGTGTGGCTACCTTAGTTGAAGCCTTAGATCATTTGTCATAGGGAATTTTTGCTAGTTAAAGCTTGGTTTACTTCAGATACTAGTGACACAAGGGGGCCATCCTGCTACTAGATTGGATAGGTAATGCAGCACCCGAAACCGTAATTGCCAATTAGAATTTATGGCTAACTATGCTGCTAACAGTCCCCGGATGTAAAATAAAGGATTCCTGAGATATGTTCCAACAGTAGCTTGTGATGGTTGAGAGAGGGAAGAAACGAGGAAATAAATAGAGTCAAGGAAAGAAATAGAGTACTTATGGACTGGAAAGAAGAAGAGAGAAAATGTGGGAGAACAATGGGAGAGGAGAGAAAGAAGTAGAAAAGTTAGGAGGCAGCAAGGTGCTGCAAGGGTGGGAAAAGTGAATTGTGATTCACACACACTCAAACTCTTACACAAAATAATGGGGTTACATCTATTCATAGGACTCCAAAAACATGAAAATATAAACAACAAAAGAATATAACTCTTATGTGTCCTAAAGTAGAAACTACTAATAGTTAACAACATACCATGCAATAGACTAGACTTGAACCCCCACGATGTTATGATTAGAAACTAGTAATAGTTAACAACATACCCTTCGATAGACTAGAGTTGAACCCCCATGACATTATTAACAGCTACTAATTTAATAAAGGAAACAATTAGAATATTGTCCTCAGCAAATTAGAAATTCCCCCAGCCAATCTGGCACCCTCAGTTGGTTTTTGGACTTGATTTTTTGGTCTTTGGTTTCCAAAGTCTTATCTAATCAATCCAACCAATCTAATGCGGCTCCATCAATTGGCCCATTGTCTCAAACATGCTACTGTTTAGGTCCCAGGGTTGTCCTTTAACAATTCTCTAGTCAATGTGCTTGCAGAGGTAGGAGGCTTGAGATTGGCAGTGAACATAGGGCCCTATTACTCCCTTTAGACTGATTTCACATGGCATTCTTCTTGGTTTATTTGGTACAGGATTTAAATTGGATTGTTGTAGGGGTTTATCAGGACTAAAATCTCTCGTTTGTATTTCTTGTTCTTTTCTTAGTATTTTCTGCTATTCATAATATCCTAAAGAAAGAATAAGGAGTCGAATGTCCTTGTTTCAATCAGTTTGGGGAGTCTTCCTGTATAAATGATTATTTTTGTTTTGGTGAAAATATACAAATGACTAGGCAATCTAAGGGTATTAGATACGTAGTTTATGATTGTACATATTAGTCCATGTGTATCACAGTCAATTTCAAACACAACTACACAGGATTATATATATATATATATATATATTGTGCTGTGAACTGTACCATTTAAATCCTTTAAAAGAGCTTTGTAATTAGGAAAATTAAATAAGTGGGTGTGTAACCAAAAACTATGCTTTGCATGCTTCATTAAAAAGTTCTTCTAGGTTGGTGTTGGGGATAATAAGGCCAGGGTTATATATGCCTAGGTGCCCAGATCAATCTTTTTTTCCTTACATTTGGGTTGGGCTGGATGTGGGCCCAGAAAATTCTAGATCTTAGGCCTGAGCAACTGCTAGAATATTGTGGGCCTCAAGCCAACTTGGGCTGTCCTAGGAAAGTGAACATGTGTTATTGAATTGAGATGGCCTTCCTCATGATAGTTAAAGGGAAAATCTTGTTGTAACCAAGGTTTGTCAAAAGGAAATTGTAACCTGAGTTTTTTTTCCCCTTTTATAGTATATCATACTTCTTTTTTCCATGCGATAAATCTTGTCACTTCACATGGACAATGACAACTTTCGAAATATGACATCATGATAAGTCACTTTTAACTTATTTTGAAAACCTTTTTTTACACTTAGCCTAAATAACTTTTGGGAATAACACAAGGTGCAATCAAAAGAAGGGTAAAACTTCTAACTTCTAAGTTCACCACCTTGGTAACAACAAGGTGCACCCTAAATATTTGGAATTTTGGATTGTTTTGACCCTGTAAGCTTAAGATTGAAGCTGGCATACAGTCCATGCAATTGTCATTTAGATCATTGTTATGATGATAATACAGGGAAGAGATCATTATTAAGAACTATGTAGTTAATTTGTTGGGTTATTGAATCCAACTACTTCGATTAAACCAGCATGCTTTAGCATATTTGGTGCATGCAATATGGGGTGTGCTGGCCATTTATATCTCGAGAAACTAGTCTATTTACTGTTGATTTTTGTGGTACATCCACTCCAATATAGGTGTTGTTCAACAGCTTTGTGTGTGTTTGCATGTGTTGCAATTCAGGCCTGAGCTGGATGACTACAAGCCCAGGCCTAACTCGTACTTAGGTCAGACTTTCGACACAGAAATTCGTTTTAGGCCTGTGTGACTGTGAGCCCAGCCCAAACTCGGCCTTCTTCCAGGCCTAGACTGCACTGAGCCCTCATGGCTCAATTTATGCACACATTGCCTTGTAAAGCTGCCTTCATAAGCAATGCCTTGACAACTATGGTGGACAAATAACAAATTTTGGTGGTGGTCATTGAGTCACTAATATGTTTTTATATTTTCCTGTTTCCTGCAATTCTCTACTTAGCTTTTCCAAAGGGTAACATATATAGTTGTTTTGTTTTTTGGGGCAATAAATAGAGTTATCCTGGTTATGGAACAAGCACAACAAATTAAAATGAGGGAAAAGGCTGGGCATGCGCCACCTGTGCACATGCTGGTGGGTGGCATCAATGAGGGCGTGGGATGGGCATCATAAAAGAGGGGCAGGGTCATTTCAAAGGGGGAAAGAGAGAAATAGACACAGCAACCACTAGCATGCTGCTTGCTGGCAGTGTGCCTATCCCTCTCCCTTAAAATAATTTGCTTTCCATTTGAGGCACTGATTGGTATTGTATCTTTCTAATATTTCAATACGAGTGTGTGTTGGTGGGGGCATGCATGTGCATTAGTAATTCAGTGCTGCCAGTGGGCTAAAGGTTCTCTGTTTCTACCATAGTTCCAGGTTCTGGTTTCAAGCCTGGTTATATTTTGAAACTGCAAAATTTCAGTCGAAACTTGGAAGGTTTGGTGGTTGTTTTCGTGTGTGGGTTTTGAGGCCCAAATAGCCAAATGACTAGGTTGGTAGTATACCGTGTACACTATTGTATACATTTTCTAGTATGGCATATTCCACACAACATTTAGTATTAGAACACACATAATTTAATTAAAACTTCTGAACTATGTATTAAGAATGAACATACATAAAATTAGAAACCATTTTATAATCGTCAAATGTTATACATGCGATATCACAAGAAGTCAAAGATATAGGAGTCATTAGTCAAGAATACAAGCAAATCACCCCTTTGCCCATCCTAGAGTCTTAGTACCACATTGAGTTCTGGGTAGGATCAAAACCACTAGAATATTGTTGCTGCTGCCGAAGCGAGTTATCCTTCAACTGTGTCACAAATGCTGGCCATATCATAGTTTGACGGAAGAAACTCTCGAAGTCCTCTATAACAGCCCTATAAATGGAATCTACCATACTGGAGGTACCCAAAATGGATTTCATCGCTTCCAATGCATTCCACGCTTGTATGGGAGTGATTTGGTAAAAAATCACAAAAAAACTAAGTTTCCCCTACCCATTCTATCAAAACCAGTGAAATTCATGAAATAGGTCGGAATTTCGGCCCATTTCATTTAAGCTTGGGTTTATACTAAGGAAATGTATCATTTTGGTTGAAATGATACCAAAATGATACAATTCATTGAAATTTTTGTGAAACAACGAAATTTCAACTTAAACTCTGTATTCTTTGCATATCGTTTAAGGTTTTGTTTTGACATATGTCTAAACCAAAATATTTCATGAAATTTCGTCGAAACCTTGAACTATGGTTTCTACCTGTTTGAAGAAATTGATTCGTTATTTTGTTCTTTATTTCATCTTACTTTTTAATTCGATACTTCTGCTTGATTGTATTTTCTAATTTATGTATTGACTTCTCCTTATTCAGGTAGAAGTTGATGGGAGATTAGTGCCTGCTACAGATGATGAAGTCATGGAGGTTGAGGACTTGCTTGAAGATGAGAAAGCTGATTTGCCTTTAGTTGTAGACACTAGACCAGCTGAAGAGCCTATTTATAATGGAGGAATTATCTCTGTAGCAACTACTTTAGAGCACTCGGAAGGTCTTTACTTTATTACCTTAAGTGATTCTGTCTCCTACCTACTTTTTCCCGAAGATATTGTGGCTTTGTATCTTTTGTGATGCTTAGGGGGACCTTTATGTGTCGAGATGCTTTGCAGGCTAAAATAAAATCCTAAATCAATATGTCAAGAATTCTCATCCAATCAGGGAGGGGGTGGGAATCCTTATTCTTCTCATCCTTAGATTCTTGCTTCCTGTGATGGGCAAACCAGCAAAGTAATGCCCATCTCTGTCGGGTTTTATGGGACAAAACTAACAGTAACTCCTTGTTTACTCTTTACTGTTAGTAAAAATTGAAAGGGTGGGGGGGAACAAGGGAGTTAGTTTTGCTTCACTTGTCCCTAACCTTACCCTTTCTTATCCCCACCTATGGAATTTGTAATGGTACACACAGATCTCTCTTTTTATCTCCATACAGCACACATCGGTCACACACACCAAGAATGAAATTGTCTTCAGGGATGATTTTGCACTAGTTATTATTGGAACTCAAATGTTGGACCTTTTGATTGGTGAATGGGGTTTCAGTATTGGAGGAATTTTAAAGATTAAAGTATGGTTTATTTTGTGATGGCTTTAGCTTGTCTCAGTTACATGCTGTGGATTTTTCTCCGTTTGTGAATTGTTCATAGACTTATGGATATTTTATTTCACATACTTTCTTCGGTTATTTGTCTATCTGTTTAAAAGAGAGGAGGAGATTGGGAGATGGGATGGCATGCTAATATGCAAAAGTATTTCGACTGGTGACCGTAGGGCCATATGCCCACTAATCTATAATTACTGAATATGTTGGAAGCCCGTGGCTGTTAGATCCAATGTTTCATGTGTCCCATTCTGTAGTATGTGACATTGTTCTTGAGATTTCTTGAGACTGGGAGAAAATGTGTTAAATAGTTTCAAAAAAGAGCTTAGATAAAATTGACTTCTAAAACAATTGAGGGTTGATTGTACGCAGTTTAGTTTAGTTCAACTCTCTCTCGGTAAGTGGAGCACCTTGTAGTTGATTAAATTCATTTCTGTTTGATTTTTAAATCTTCTATATGCTAGGGGCCATCATAATTTTCCTAAAATAGATGCTCTTTGATTGCTGACGTGATACCCCATGGTGTGGTGGCTGTGTCTGCACTCTGCAGTTGTTCATCGCTGTTATGCAGACGTAGTAGTATAAATTTGTTAAGTGTAGATTATGCTTATACTTCTGAGTTTCTAAAACAGAAAATAAAGCAAGTGTAAAGTAATAATTCTTGATGTAAACAGAAGGCAGGGCATTCTGGATTCTGTTTTCTGTGTGTGCCAGCATGCTGTTTGCTGATGGAGGCACAGTTGGAAGGATGGTAAGGAGAGAAGAAAAAAAAGGTTCTTTTGACATGGTAGCTTATGAATGGTGGGAATACTTGTCACAAAAATTGGGCATGATGTTAGTAGTGAGAGAGGGAAGAGGCTGCAAATTTTGATTATTTATTTATTTTTTGTGGAGGGGGGTTGGGAGGGGAACTTGGATTAATTTCTGAACCCATTCTTGATCGATTGGGAGTGATACAGATAAGTCACTTGAAATAAGCCTTGGGTAGAAAGTAGGAAAACAAGATTTACTTAATTAATTTAGTTAAGAGTTCTAGTCTTGATATGATTTGTTGCTTTATTTAAGTCAACTCCGTGTTGGAGTCTTACGTTGTCTTTTAGGAATCCTAATAAGAGTTCAATTATGTCTTTTTTCAGTTGGTGAACAAAGTTAATGTCCTAAGCCAAGGAGGTTTATTTGAGTCCTATTATGTTTTGGAGTCATTAACCTCTTTTATAAAAAGAGGCATTGCTGTAACTCAAGACGACTATTATCGAATGAAATTTTCTCTTGCTGTTTGCAAATATTTGCTTGAGATAGGTTGTGTTCATCAGCTGTGGGAGCTGAGGGTGAGAGACTCAGGCCATAGTTATTAAGGCGGAAAGGTGACTGAGGCGTTTGAGGGTCTTCCGAGGCACTTTGGGGATAGGGCGGTCATAAGGCGTCGCCTTATCGAAGATAGCGTTCTAGTGTTGTTTTTTTATGTAACCATTTTATTTGGTCCAACTAGCATATAAAAAATTATATGATTCTACTTATATGCTAAAAAAAGATTAAAGATTCATACCAATGCAAGATATTCATCTGAAAAACAAATCAAAAAAGTGAATATACTAACCAAGTACATCTTCATCACAGCATATAATATAATTATGAAGCAAAGTTATTATTATTATTAAATTTTTTTTTTTTTTTTTTTTTTTGGAGGTGGGGTGAAAACAAAATTATTATATACTTACCTCTATGGAAATTAGAAGGGAAAAAAGAACAACATTTTTTGGCCAAATTTCCATTTGCATGAAAAACAGCCACCAGAAGTACATGAGAATAGAGAAGAGAAATGCAAATTTGAATAATAAAAGAGACTTACAGGTTTCAATCTCATTGAAGAAACTTCACCACTGTTGCTAACTTCCCCACCACCGTCTCTGCCTTCATTGACAAAGTTGCAGATGATAATAAACTAAACAAAAGAGAAAGAGTTAAGGCTCTGTTCGGTGACAAAGAAATAAAAAAAAAAAAAAAAAAATAAGAAAACAGAAGAGAAAGAGATCTCCGTTTGGTAACTGAAAAAAGAAAAAAAAAGGAAGAAAAGAAAGAGAGATGGCCCCTGTTCGGTAACATAGAACTGAAAAAAGAAGAAGAAAAAACAGAAGAGAAAGAGATATGGTATGTTCGGTAATATAGAATTGAAAAAAATAGTACATTGCTGGAGCGGGAATGGCCTGAGGAAGACTTGCTAGAGGAATAATCAACGGAGCTAGAATCAATGGAGGAAGAAACACCAGTACCCTGGTTCTCCCAAACGAAGGAGAAACAACATAAAGATTTTGCAATTTGTGATTTGTTCAACCAAAGTGTGGTTTTTGACTTGATCCCATAGTTCTCAGGTGTACAGAATTCCCACAGACCTCCCAATCACAACAAAAGAAGTGGAATTTGTGGTAATATATTAAAAAAGAAAACAGCCAAAAAATATAAAAGGCGTCATAAGGCGTTGCTAAGGCGACTGCCTTACGTGAAACCCATAAAGCTCATGACTACCTTAGCTTACCCATACTGCCTTAACGCCTAGATGTCGCCTTAGCAATGCCTTAATAACTATGACCCAGGCTGAAATAGCCATTCTCCTACCCCCATTCTTCTCATCTTAATTTATCCAACTAGAACACTAGTTTCTAGAAGGTTTGATACGAGGTGTTTTTTCGGATTAAGCAATTTAGCCTTCCGACCGGATCAAACTTTAGACCAGACCTTCCGATTCATCAAAATATGATCTGATTCAAATCTGAGACAATTCTGACTGTTAGATCTGAAGATAGTTCTGTTTTCCAATTCTATCCGTACCTCCATTAGAGCTGCTGTTTAGGTCATCCCACATCTGAAATTGAATCTGTTTTCATTAGCTATTTAGGCTACTGATATTGGATTAATTTACATCTGAAATCAGTGATCTAGCTTCCCTTTCTGAATCTAATTTCTGTGATTAAATTACTGTTTTACCCCTTCCGTAGAGTTATCAGAATTCCTCCATAATCTGGAATCTTATTCTCTGTTTTCGATCCTGTTCGGTACTGTTTGATTCCTTTAAATAAGTGCTACATTAGGGAGGCCACAAAATGAGATTGATTTGGTAACTTCACCTAAAAGAAGTGATGATGTATTCAATTACCTGAAGCAGCATTCTGTTTTTCTATACGTGGCAGTCTGGTCGTACACATTGTTTTAGGATTGCATTTTTTGTAACTGATATTTCAATATTCAAATATACTAGAACTTGGAAAGGCCTGATGCTGTTTAAGGTGGTAGTGGAATCTTGAACTTAGATTAGTTTGGCTTGCTCAGCTGCAAATTGCTTTATGTACTGCTTTTATTTGCAATGTCACTTTGGATCTATTTAAGCATTCACATATGAGAAGGCCATGGCAGGTTTTGCACAATCTGCGAAGAAAGAAATCAATGCGGAAAATCTGGATGCTCGGCTAGAGGTTTGTTATCTAATTTCATTGGTTTTTTCTCCATTTCAAATTCATTCCCCCCCCCCCCTTCTTTCATTCTGTTCTTTTTTACTTATATTGTCTTTGCTTCCGTATTCCTATGCTAGAGATATTTTTCTTACATCCTGGTTTTAAGTATCTCCGATACCGATACGATACCCTCCGATACGTATCTTAAATTTAGTCGGCCGATACGATACACACCGATTCAATACATTGAATTTTTTAAATCATTTCGTATCGATATATATCCTACAATACATACCGATATGCATCAATACACCACTAATACACATCGATAAGATACGATATGCCTCGATACGACTCTATGAAAAATATAAAATTGAGGTAAAATGTACATTTTGGTTGTATTGGTACGTATCGGTGAGTATCGGTATGTATCGATCGGTACGTATCGGTGAGTATCGATATATATATCGATACGTATCGGTGAGTATCGATACGTATCGGCGCTACGGTCATATAATGGCCAATATGGGTAATTTTTCAGAAAAAAACGATTTTTTGAATGGTTTTTGTTCCAAAGTTGCTGTCAGTCATATTTCTCTCTAACTAAAGTGGAAATCAAGGTTGGGAACAAGGATTTTACATTTATGGGACAACTACAAACCTTGAATTCTTAGTATGATACCCTCAATTTAGTGTTTATGCATAATACATGTTATCAATAGCTTTTTTTAACAAATTCTTTATGCAAAAGTGTTTAAAAAAATGTTTTCTATCCATTTATGTGTGTATCTTTAGCGTATCTTAGTGTATCTCCGATACGATACGATACGATACCCTCCGATACAAAAATGTTTTCTATCCATTTATGTGTGTATCTTTAGCGTATCTTAGTGTATCTCCGATACGATACGATACGATACCCTCCGATACGTATCTTAATTTTGGCCGACCGATACGGCGACCGATACCGATACTTTAATCCTTGCTTACATCCTTTTATTTTATGCTCTAATTCAATTTTTTTTTTCCGGGGTGCACCTTTTTGTCATCAAAGTGGTGATAGTGAGAAGTTTTAGCCTTCTTTTAAATGCTCCTTATCTTATTCCCGAAAATTATTTAAGTCAATGATATAATAGGATTTTAAAATAAATGATATATCATTATGTCATTTTCAAGAGTCGTCATTATTCATGTGAAATGATAGGATTTACCCTTATTGAAAAAAGAAGTGTATTATGCTAAATGGATAAAAAGGTAAGGTTACAACCATAGTTGTCAAGGCGACCCAAGGCGGTGGAGGGTGCCTAAGTGCTTAGGTGGCCAAGGCGCACGAGTATTATTTTTTAGTTCCTCTCTTTTTTAACATTATTTAGTATGCTACATATACCTTATATCATAAAAAAATTAACATTAAGCCACTTCAAGTCATTAAAAATTTATATTTAGAGAAATGTTCTTGTTCTCTAGTAAGTTTGACTGGTCAAATGGTTTTATTTTTACACAAAACTTTTTGTATTAGGTCGAGCACACAATTAACTTTCCAATAAATCTAAGATTGCTTAAATCTGATTTATATTTAAGGAGTTATGCTTTGATCAAACCTTATTTGGTGTGCGTGAATGTTGATTAAAATCTCCCTGAATGGAAATAAATTTTCAGATATAAAAAAATAAAATATTTTACTGCTCTTTTGGTTTTAGTGATGTTCTATCACAATAAGGTTTATGAAATTTTTATATTTGAGAAAAACCCTAGCTTTTGAAGGTTGGAAATTTCCCTTGCAACAAAAAATTCAGTTTTTGTTCTTGAACTGGGGAATTGACTTGTTATCCTTTTGGAGTTTGAATTTTTAACTATTTTTATTAGATTCATTTGAGGGGGTGTTTGCTTATTTATGAATAATATCTTAAGTAATCATTTACTTAAACGATATTTGGCATGAATAAGTGCCAAATCCCGGTTTGATACCATTTCGAGCCTAGGCTTCAAATCCAGGTTCGATACCATTATGATAGTCATACCACTATGATAGTCGCTAAAAAAAAAAACCTGGATGCCAAGGTGGCTCTTAGGCAATGCCTTGAAAATTGTGGTTACAACTTCTTTTTACCAGTGGTGAGACCAACATTTCTTTTTATTTTTTGTTTAATATGGCCAAAGTCATCAGTGGAATTATAAAATCATGGCCCCTTGAAAGTATTTGGTCAAAAGTTTCTACTAAGAATTTTCAACAAAGGGTTAGTTATTTTCTGTTATTGTATTTCTTTCTATTTTCTAGACCTAATTTTCTATTTAACTGAATTGTGCAAGTAGCGATTGTACGCTTAGAGTTGGTCCATTGGGCACGTAATAGTGATACCTCTGTGGTGATTACAGAGGCAATTTTCCTTTTTGATCAAGAATTTAGTGTTGTGTTCAGATAGTACAACAATTCGAAAAGGGCATTGCAGTCATATGGTTTTCAGTTGATCACATCTCATGACGTGAAAGTTGAAGTGAAGGTTCCCATTGGGAATTTTGCTAATATGTAAACTTTTATATTATTTGCTCCTCCTTTACTTTGCTTCCACCTTTTTAACTTCTTCTGTCTACACAGTTGAAGAATCAAGCAGTTACCATTCATGCCTATTCTATTGATTGGTTTATTTCTTATTACCTTTTTGGGTAAAGAGATTTTAGTAATAAAATAATTAAAAATGAAGTTAGATATGTGCAATGAAACATTTCTGGAAAGTGATTCAGCACATTCATTGTTGTGACTTGTGATGTAGGGAAGAGATGTAAAAAAAAAATCCAACCTTTGAGCCATTCAATCTGTGCAATCTATACTTTCTTACCATGCCCACTCCCCACTGTTTCACCAACCCAATGAACAAAGAGCATATGCGTGTGTGTGAATGCAAAGGATATGAATGGGGGGAAAAGAAGAAGGTGACATTATTGATATCTTGGATGTTATGCAAATGCTCCTTGCCAAGCTGGAAAGCATTATAAAAGTGTTAATGACATACAGCTTTCTGGATTATTCTGCATAGTTTTCTTCTAATGCATTGATCAAAATTGTATTTGAAATAATATCAGAAACAAGGAACCCAAACTTACAACTTGAGAAGAAGAGGAATTGAGGTAGTTGGAATAAAAGTAAAAATCTTGGCAGTCATCTCCCCACACTTTATACAAGTAAAACAATTACAGTACTGCAAGGACTAGAAGACTCTTCAGTCCATGTGGTAGTAGTCTTCTGATTATATTATAACAACTATAAACAGCTAAAACTGATTACTGCAGAGACTGACAATAATACCCAACGATACCATATAAATATCTTAGCACTCTCCCTCAAGCTGGAGCATATAGATCAACCATGCCTAGCTTGAAAATGCCCTTCTGGAAAGCAGGACTAAACAGAGGCTTGGAAAACATATCACCCAATTGATCTGCAGAAGAAACAGAAGGAGCGTGTTGTGCTTGTCAAATCTGAGCAGTTGCAGTTTTTCCTAATTGATGGTAGTTTATCAATGAGCCTGCTAAATATTCTTTGATTTGGTTCTTATCCTAACTTATCTGATTAGATATTCTTTATGATTTATTGTGCTCCTGCTTATCTAGTCTTGTTTTTGTGCGACCTGTCCTCAATTTTTTTTCTGAAGATCGTGCATATCTCTTTCCAAATATATGTTGCTCTGAACTCTTCTGAATCCTGGTGATTTTTCTACTCCCTTGCAGTATATTGGTGGGATGTTGCGAAAGGTTAAACAGGAAGAGAGGCTCCGTTTATCATGTGAATCTGCTGACTGTTCTTCTGATTACATGAATCTAGATGGCAAGTGTTCTGATCAGAATGAGAAGTTGCCAACTAGTGATGATAAAATTGTATCTGAAAACACATTGCTGGAACCTTTGCCTTTACCCCCAGCCCGATTAAATAACAGTGATGCTAATGAATCAGGAAGCGTGGAAACATGCTCCAAACTTGCAGATGGTCCAATAAATACTGGATCTTCAGCTTCTGCAGTCTCCACTGGTTTGAAGCCTGATTTTTCTAGATTAAAGGGAGAAATATGCTTGGACAATCTCACAACTAGAGAACTTCATGAGACTTTCAAAGCTACATTTGGGAGAGAAACTTCTGTTAAAGACAAGATGTGGCTTAAGAGGCGGATTGCTATGGGATTAACAAATTCTTGTGATGTTTCAACCACAACTTTTATAATTAGAGATAAGACCTTGGTCGGGAAAGTTGAAGAAAGAGGAAGGAACGCAGATGGTTCTGTGAGCATGGGTCAAAATTTAGTAAAAGATAACTCTAAAGAGTCACCAAGCAGTCCAACTAACCAAATGGAAGACAGGAATCTCGTCTCTGGCAAGAGATTCAGGAAACCAGAAGTTGAATATAATTGTAAAGTAGAAGATAACCAAATAGAACAGGAAGCAGTCAAGAGAGTCCGAAAGCCCACTAGGCGATACATTGAAGAGCTTTCAGAAGTTGAGTCCAGGGAATGTACTGGGAGATTGGTTTCTTCTGTTAAAAGATGTGGACATGGTGAAACCTATCCAATTTCTCATGTCAGTCATGCTTGCAATGCTCATTCCAAGAGGACAACTTTTGTCACTAGGGAGGACTCTCTTGGAGGATCTGGTGTTCAGGTACCCTATGTTTCTAGGGTTCGAAGGGGGCGTCCAAGGAAAAACTTCATGGCCCTTATGGTATGTGAATAATATTCCCTTAGCTGATATGTTATTCGAAACCATTTATTTTTTGCACCTTCTTATTATTATCTTTCCTACTTTATTGTCCTCCCACCAACAGGATAAAGTATGGATTTTAGGCATTGTATACTTGTAACTTAGTTCCTGCATACTGCTTGCCAAGAATCTCGCTCTGGGGGGTTTGAAAAGGTTTGGTTTCTGTTGGAATGGATGACTTTTTGTCTTCTACCCCCATTCCAGTGGCAGAGGAAAGGAAAAAGGACCACCGTAGATGGGGGTGGCGATAAAGCTTAGTGTCAAAGCTAACGGTTACAGAACAGCTCTTTCTAAACCCCCTCTCCCCCCACGGGGTAGACATGGATGTGGGAACACAGAACTCTTGCAGGCTTTCTCATTAACCCCACTCGTGAATGCATGTGCAAATGCACTCGTATGCTCAGATTCATAGAAGCATCAATTTCTTGTACTCATGTTGTCTGGTTTCTTAAAATATGGACTAGGAAAATAGAATATGAACATCTTTTATTTATTTCTTACATCATACAATATGAACATCTTTTATTTATTTCTTACATACACTATCATGTTTTCCATCTTCCTGTAGTTATTCTCTAAGATTATGCTGTGAATTGGTATCATTTTATGTATGCAATCTATATGACCTTATTCTGGGCTTGTGGATTATTTTATTATGTTTATTTTTAATTTCTTCTTATAACAAAAATTTTCATTATTTTCTGGTCCAAATTGAAATTGGGTAATCTCTATTGCAATTGGCAGAAATTCCATCCTAGTGGCATTGGGGTAGCAGCCAAACTTGTGAAGAAGGCCCTCGGTGTTCGCGTGTCTTGGCCAGATAATGATAGTGCAAACAGAATCTGGAGAAGTGGTTCTAATCTTAAACAAATTCAGCAGCCAGTAAGCTTAATTAATAATTTTTCCATTGAACAATCTTGTTTTCATTTCATATCATTTGTAAGGGTTGACTCACTGGTCGAAAATGTTTGAGGAAAATGAAGCTGGCCAGCTAAAGTACCACAAAAACTGTAATTTCAGGCTGCTGTTTCTTTTTCTGGAAGGAGCAGATACTTTGTTAGGTCTCCATCTCCTTGCTATTTCATCATTTTAATTATGGAGCTCCTCCTAGTTTCTTGTCAAGTGATTTAGCCAGTCACCAGTTAGTATTCAATTATGTAAAACACTTGGCCCTTCGGAGGATCAGCTTTTGCTGATCTAATCAGTTGTGTCTCTTGTTTGTTCTGATACCGGCTAAAGCATGGTGTACATGTAATGTTGGTTGGGGACCATTTGGAGTTACATTGGCCTTGAGGATCACACTTCATTGTTATGTCACGATTCATATTCCTCTTCTCCTGGAAAGATTATAGAAATAATGGGCACCATCATCCAATATGGTCACTTTGGCCCTGTGGGACCATCAAATGTTTTTTCATATGCCTACCTGACAATGGGAATGATGGATATCCAACCGAAAAAAAAGAAAAAAAAAGAAGGGAATGATGGATGTGGGCCTTGCCAGCCCATTCAGACAAATTTTTTGCTGCAGTACTATAGTAACATTCCCATGGACTGGATCTGATCGTGAGTCTTATGGTCTGGGTTTAGCTCACTTTGAATCGCTACCAGTGTGAACCCCTCCCAGAAATAATAAAATAGAAAATTGAGCTATCAAGGTTGGAACAAGATGTTTGGTCTATGATGGCCTGGTTTGTCCGGTTCCTTGGGTTTTTATTGGACTTTGTCTTCTTTCCTGTCCTGTCCCATATTCCCTGACTTGGATTCCCTTCTTGTTATGATTTGAACCTTAGCCTTGATATTGCATGCGACAGTAGATTGTGTTGTGTTGTGAATTGCTAATTATTAGCTCTTTGCTGCCAGTTTGTTGTTGAAACAGAGAATGAAATGAGGCCTCTGGTAACTAGCACAGTAGAGCAGCAGAGAGATGTGGAGCAGGAAAACCTAGATTCATGTGGAGGTAATTCAGATGATAATATAGCTACGGTTCCAACTACTAAAGGTGGAACCAGAAGAAAGCATCATCGCGCATGGACTCTCTGCGAAGTTATGAAGTTGGTAGAGGGGGTATCCAGGTATGGAGCTGGAAGGTGGTCAGAAATCAAACGGCTTGCCTTTGCATCCCAGACTTACCGCACTTCTGTTGATCTGAAGGTATGAATACCGAACTTGTTTGACTTAGATTGCAGATTGAACTTGGATTGCAGAATGGCAGTCATACTCCAAGGGAGAGGCCATCATTGTTTTATGTCCAGTTGCCTTTGAGTAGATTATAAAGCAAGTACTGAGAGTGGGTCTTCTGTTATAGGATAAGTGGAGGAACCTTCTGAGAGCTAGTTTTGCAGAGTCAGCTGGGGACAAAGGGGTAAGGACTAACCTCTCTCTCTCTCTGCTGTTTCTTTTCTACCTTGAGTTGGGAAGTACATAGCACAGTCCTGGCAAATCCAGTGAAGAGAAATTTACCCCCTGATCTGGTTGTAAACTGCAATCTTGAATTCTGTTGCATGAAGAAGATTGTTGTGTATGTTATGCACAGACATGACAATATATTCAGACGAAAAGAATCAATTCCGACTGGAGAGATTACTGGACCTTTTTTACTGGAAGTTGGAGAATAACACCCAAGTGAAATCTTCCTTTTGGTGCTAAAACTATTTATTTTGTGAACTATTGGAAGAAAAAGAACAATGCTTCATAGGTCTGGAAAAAATGCCTCTCTTAATGATAAGCAGATCCATTTGCAAGTTTATTGTAACACCAGATGCCATATTTTATTTTTTTCTATGTAAATTTGAAATGCGTTTTGATTTTTTTTTTGGTGTAAAGGGGTATCTAATGCAAGGTGACATATCAGTAATATGGACTGGAGAGTTTAACATTTGCCCAGCCCAGGGCTTGTATGACACCTAATCCATCTGCATGGTGGTGGGGGAATGAGTGTGGTCGTTGATGAGGTCCAGGTGACCCATTTTGGGATCCTTTTTTGAATTCTGTGTTTGTGCTTTTGTGCTGTTCCTTGGAATAGGAAAATTTGAAGTCTCGTTAATACATGCTAAGATCTTGTTATATTTCTAAGCTTTAACAGGCTAAAGGAATTTAGTACCCCTTCCCCAAAATAATGCACAAGGAATTTGATTTAGTGTAGAAACTTGAACTACAAGTTTTTGAATTTTTTTGTTAAATTCTAATCTACTTGGTCTCTGTAAGCATCGGTTGATTTGTTTTCTGTGGATTTATCTGCTACCATATTCAGCAAGTTAATACTGTTCTCTATAGTGGTTGTTTACTAATTTTGTATTCTTCTGTGGGTCTAATGTGCAGATGAAAAGCTCTCGTAAGCATGCCTCAATGCCGATACCAGCACATATTCTTTTACGTGTAAGAGAGCTTGCAGAGATGCACGCACAAACTGCACCAGATTTGAGCTCAAACAAATGGGTTAGTCATGGTGTGAGAAATGTACATGAAACTAGTTCTGGGTACCTGTAATTGTATATGATACAATACACTTTAGAAATAAAGAACCATTTATGATTTGTATTCTCAAAATTGGGGTACTTGTCATGACGTTCCAAGTATTTGAATTGTTCACGTTTCCATCAGGTTGGTTCTAGGAAGTGTCAAGGTTATGATGGTATGGTTAATAAGGCTCTTCCCTTTCAAGCTCCCATTGCATTATATCTAGCTCTGGATCGGCTGCCTCATTCTTTGTAGTCTGATTTTAAATTGCCTGGAAAGCGAATTATTTTAAAAGAAGCTAGATGTTGGGGCCTTGGGGGTGATTAAGTTTATTGAAGTGAAAGATTGATGAACGGTCCCTTGTCCTGTTTGGTTATCTAGGTGTAAATTGGTGAGTGGAATTTATAGGTGCTACTTGAGTTTGTATTTGGGATGGTATGGTAAGGTTGCTCTATTACAACCTAGTGGTCATGGGTTTGAGTTGGGAAGCAGGATCAAGTTGGGTCAGATTTTTAAAAAAATAAATTGATTGACACATAATTAAAATTATAAAGTGTAACACAAAAATAGATGTACTATCATAAGAATTAATGACCCACATTTCATTATTTTGAATAAAATGATAGGATGACAATTCAAAATTATAGATAAAATATAAATCACGATTAGAATGAGGGTCTAGTCTCATCTCAAGCCAGACTTAACACTAACCCAAGTCAATGTTTTTCAACCCTAGACACCCTCAGGGTTAGAAATCTTATACTAGGCCTTGGTTGGGCTTAGGACAAGTCTCGACTTATTCAGCGTCAAGGTCAATCTTATACCCCTAAACTAAGAACAATGCAGTTCTTTTATGTGCACCATTATTATCAGTAGCTCATCTAGTCATTATATTTCGAAAAAACATAGAGATTTTTGGTAAAAGCTATCATTTATTAATTGGGTCATTTTCTTTTAGTGAGACCCAATGCATAAATGAAAGAAATTTGCAATTTTGGAAAACTCACTCTGCCCTAATTTTGTTGGGGCTAAAATCTTGACCATTGAGGCTGGCAGAGTGGACTTTTCTCTACAACATGGATCTATTTTTTTCGGTAGATATAACATGGAATCGGAATCGGTCTTGGATTAGTGACAAGTCTGGATCAGCCACAAAATCGGTGTTTTGCTCTTTTGGGGGGTTTTTTCCATATAAAAATCAAACAAGTTGGATCAGCCAAATCCGGATCTGATTAATCCGTATCCTGATTCTTGAAACCCTGATCCATATTTGCCACATGGCAAAGTGGGGCTATTAATATCGAGTCTGGACTTTGGATGCACGCATGATGTACCCACATGGGATTCCATCATTCATCAGTCACCATCTTAACTAGTCTTGAATCTTGATATCCAATCCAGCTACATCCTGGAGACTTCCTGATCCGTCTCTCACTCATCATCTTCCTCACCCTCTCTGCATCATCCCATCTGTTCATTGACGCATAAATGTTGGCCAGAAGAACATAGTTTCCAGTATTCTCAGGCTCCAATTCAAATAGATGCCCAGCAGCAATCTCACCCAGCTCAACATTTCCATGGACTCTACAAGCCCCTAACAAAGCACCCCAGGTTCCAGCATCTGGTGTAACCACACTATCCAATATAAGCTTGTAAGCCTCTTCAAGTCTCCCAGCTCGTCCAAGAAGATCAACCATGCAAGCATAGTGTTCAGTCAATGGAACTATCCCATAACTTTGCTTCATCAGCTTGAAATACTCGCACCCTTCCTCTACCATTCCTGCGTGGCTGCAAGCATTGAGCACCCCAACGAATGTCACTTCATTCGGTCTTAGCCCTTCTTTCCGCATCCTTGAAAAAAGTTGCAGAGCTTCATGGGCTCTTCCATGATCCGCCAGAGCTGTGATCAATGCACTGTAGGAGATCACATCCCTATGAGTCATCAAATTGAATTCCTCCCACGCCTGGACTACGCTCCCACATTTCGCATTCATGTGGATCAATGCATTGGAAACGACCACTGTCCGCTCGCAGCTCCCTTCGTTCATGTCATCAGCTATGGAGCTCGCCATGTCCACATCACCAAGTTGCGTGCAAGCAGAGATGACTCCAACCATTGCGACCTCGTTGGCCTTGACATTTACCATCCTCATCCTCTTATATAGTTCAATTGCTTCGCTAGAACAACCGTTCCGTGCGTAGCATGCAATCATTGCTGCCCAACATGCCGAATCGCGCATCGCCATTTTATCAAACACTTGGCGGGCTCCAACCACATCACCACACTTGCCATAACCAGCAATCATAGCGGTCCGTGTAATAGAGTTTTTCTCAGGCATTTTATCAAACAGTGCTTTTGCAGCTCCGATATCCCCCGCATTTGCATACCCTGCAACCATGGCGGTCCAGGAAACCACATTCCGTTCCACCATAACGTCGAATAGCTGACGTGCATCTTCCATCATACCAACTTTCGAGTATCCTGAAACCATGGCCGTCCAAGAAACGACATCTCTATCAGTCATTTGATCGAAAACGCGCCTTGCATCATTGGCAGCACCGCATTTTGCATAAACATCGAGAAGTGCAGTCTGCACAACAGTATTAGAGAAATAACCGGATTGGACGATCTGGGTGTGTATCTGTCTGCCTTGTAAGATTGCTGGAATGCGAGCGCATGCATTAAGCACTGACGAGAAGGTGAACCCATTGGGTGAGATGCCCATCCGGTGCATCTGTGCGTAGAGGGCGATGGATTGGCTGAACTGCGCATGAAGGGTATGGGAGCGGATGATGGAGGTCCAAATGAATTGGTTTTCACAGTGAGGGATTCGATCAAACAAGCAGCGGGCATAGCGGAGACTATTGCCGGGAAGCTGGAGAAGGCGGCTGGTGAGATGAATGATAAGGCGAGGATGTGGATTGATTTGGGTCCGCAGCAGGCGAGCATGAGTTTGCTTTAGATGGTCGAGAGTGCGGCTGGCTTGGAGGCAGAACTCAATGACGGCTTCGCTGTTGTATGAGTGGTGTGTCGAAGGAGACAGAAGGTATTTGGTGGTGATGCTGGCAGTGGCGTTGGTCATGTAATGAACTGTGATGATCTTCGAAGCGTTTGATCAACCACTGCTTTGCCCCAATCGAAGTCACGGGCCCGAGTTCTGTGAGGGAAGATGGGTTTATGAATCACCAATTCACCATTATCGCTTCCTTCTCTTCCCTCCCGCTGGTTCGATCTTTGGCGTTTTATTTATCTGAGATCCTTAATTTCAGCTATTTTGTCTCGGGGAGTGACGGGTTATATGACTCGTGAGTGACACTCACTCGGAGCGTCGAACTCACGACAGAGTTGAGCACAATTGTAGTCCACAGTGGTGGTCGCACCGTTTGAAGAACAATATAAAATAACGCAGTGGTAAGCTACTTAGTCAGATTGCAGGATGGCCCTATCTCATGCCTCAGAGTATGCCAGTCTTCCTCACTTAGTTCCATTGACGCTTCCCAAAATACCAAAGGTGAGAGATAAGTTCCACCTTTCATCTGCTTGTGTTTTTGTTTCAGTTGGCACTTTATGGTAAAATCAAATCTATAGGAGTGAATGAGGTTTTTGCAGAGATGTGCTGAAGAGCTTCCTTTTTTTGTTCTTATTTTTATGGGTTGTTCGCAATGCCTTTCCGGATTTGGAACTAATCAATTTCACTACAGTTCAAGGTTGGACTTTGCCCATTAGCAGTAATTGTGACAAGGAGAAGAATATTGCTCGAGCAGGCAAAGCGATCGAAGATGCTGCTAAGAGGGCTGCCTAGCTCGTTGTATTGCCCGTAAACCCAAGTGCTCACCTACCCAACTTCACTGCTTTTTTTCTGTTTTCATTTTACTATTTTGCCATTATTATGGCCATGGCAGTGAGCGATCAATGGTCCAGACAAGATTTTTCATCAGAATTCTAACTTTGGGACCCGTAATAAACTCCTTGAAGTCTTGGTTTCCCGTTTTCTTCAATTTTATTTTCAAAAAGGATTACATGTCATGTCTGCTTGCAGAAGCTACAATAACATTCGTAGCTGTGTCTTGTATCTTACCTTTTGAGTGTATTAAACAGGGCCATTTGTAGAAACGTAACCCTAAAACGATGCAGAAGATAATGAAAAAATAAAACAAACAATGCACACAGATTTTAGCAGGACCGCCGTCTTGCCTGTCTAGGTGCTGCACCAATACTCCCTGGATTAAACTGCGATGGAAATACAAGACATCATACACCAACACCATCTGTGTTAAGGGCATATGTGGTTCACCGCGAAACTCCCTCTTACACTATGAGAATTCCTTCTGTCTTGCATTCTCTTGCACTCTCTTGCATGGTGAAAGAAAGATGGAAAACAATATGTATAATAACCTAGTTTCAGGTTTCTTAAACTTCAAATTTAGTATCCGTTCTATTCCTTATGCATTTTACCTCTTTCCAATTGATTCCTGAATGTCATTTATTCAAAGACGTTACACATGCTCAAAGATGGATTTTGCAGACAAGAAAACTGATCCTGATCATCTAAAGCTTTTAGCTTTCAAAGCTATTTCAAAGACCCTGCTGAAATATTTTTCTTTGAAACGCCCAAAAGCTTTAGAATGGAAGTCCAGATTTCACCAACAAAGAGTCATCCGTGGATATCTGCCTTCCATTGTAAAGAACACAAGAAGAAAATTAGACAAGATCCAAATCATCAGGGACATCCTTGCTTGGAATCTCTCCATTGATGACACTCCATGAGCTAAATTTCCATGGAATTTGAACCACACTAGCATATGCAAATTAACTTCTAGGAAATGAGCCCAAACATAGTTCCATGTAGATCTAATTGAACAGTCAGTTTTCTACCTTTTGGATCAAGAGTTTGGACAAACTGCCCTCCATAATCAGATCTTGTGACTGGAATTTCATTGGTCTACCAGATATTGATCACACCAATCATGTCGCAATGATATGACAGGACAATACCATCGTCCCTATTTCATATAACATGACATATTCACGTTTTGGATTCATCTCCAATATCTATAAACTATTGGGAATTCTATCTCAATGTCGCCTTTGTGTAACTGGCTTGGGGGTGGGGGGGGGGGGTGTTACAAACTCTAGTCTTCATTGGTAAGACAACTAGCCGTGAAGGACAAGGCTCAAAATAGAGCAGGATTTCAGTGCCCAAAACCAAAAAAATTGCTCATTTATTTATATATTCCAAAAAATTATGGAATATATATTGAACTTTTGTTGCAAGAAATTAATTAAGAAATAGGTAGTAATTTGCATTAGATAGCACCATTCAAAGGTTAAAATAATGTTAAATCCATGAAAGGTTTAAGTATATAAGGAATTAATTAATAATATTACAAGCATTTAATTAGTCATTCAAAGGTTATGTATATAAGAAATAGGTAGTAATTTGGATTCGATAGCACCAAACAAGGGTTACGAATGTTAAATCTCTAATATAAAAGAAAAATAAAGTACTGAAATTTATATATATAAAAGAAAAATAAAGTACTAAAATTTCGGCTGAAATCCTGAAATCTAAAATATTAAAAAATTTCCCAGATTTTGGTTTCAGTACCTTTAACCAAAACTAAAATTTCACCAAATTTTAAAATCATAGTGAAGGAAAAGTCATAACTACCTTATGGCAAGTCAATAAGAGATCCAAGGCTTTGTTAACTTAATATAGAAAGACAATTACCTTGGTTCGATAGAGAAACTCTCCATAAACACTTAAGATTTTCCATTAATTGACCACATTTTTGGAATGAATATCAATTAACACTGCTTGATGTTATAATGTTGACCAAGTTGCAGTGCCTTCAAAGAATATGCACCTCCTCCAACTCAATAAGTTTCACTTGAGCATTTGTTAATACAGTTAAAAACTGGCTCTCTGTTTGAGGATAACAGGTTTCAACAAAACAAAATTAAGTTTCCCCTAGCAAGCAATGCTGGACACTGTTGACATTTTATGACATTGGGTTTTACAGATCAGATAGAGTAACTATAATCTTCTTAGCCTGCCAACTTTCATTCTTTATATGAAAACTTTCCATCTGCTTTTGCCATGATATACTTTATTTGTTTGTTATGTCAATCTACCTATTTTGTATGTCAGGAAATGTGGAATTGTCCTTATTCAACTGATAAGTTCTCCATATATGCGGAAGATTTTGATGGTGTAGATGCATCACCATCCTTTTCGATGCTAGCTGATGTTGCTCATGATCAAGGAGTCACAATTGTTGGTGGGTCTGTACCAGAACGGTGTGGGGACCAGTTGTACAACACCCCTTGTGTTTTTGGCACAGATGGAAAGCTAAAGGATAAACATAGGAAAGTAAGAGATGTCCACTAAAGGTTTCAATTCTCAAATGAGTTAGTGTTCTAGATGATTTGGACTCTATTGGATTTCTGAAGAACAAATTCGTTGATTGGCAGATTCATCTATTTGATATTGACATCCCAGGAGATATCTCCTTTAAGGAATCTGACACCTTTACTCCAGGAGATCAACCCACCATTGTGGATACAGGTAAACGTTACAGATATTCGTAGTTTGGAACACCAATTAATTGGTGAAGTTCCTTTCATTTTGCACTAAACTCCTCTTACCAGAGTCTAAATTTATGATATTTACTTCAAAAAACAATAAAAAATTATGGCCTCACCTGCACCCCCCAAGTCCTTTTCCATAACACCACTATTAGAATACAAATCAAGACTAGGACGTAGGTTTTGGTTGGCTAGGAAGATTTGCTCCTCTGTTCTTTATTCATCGACAGTGAATGAAACGCATGCACACACATATGTGCAGGGGATTGCAGTTAGAATTTCCATCATGAAGATTATTGGATTAAACTGTCCATAGTTGTTTCAACAACATTGAAGCCAAAGCTTTAACTATGATGGAGACATGATATATTGTACTTTGTCTGTTATGATCTGTTTAAATTCAGGGTATGCAGAAAATGCTGATGCTCCCTGTCTATATTTATGGTTTGGGTCTCTACTGCTAGAAATCTGCTGAAGGTCTTTTTTTGTGGACTTTTGTGCTTCAGTGAACAAAATCTGACCTTTCAGGAGCTGTATTCTTAACTCATTTTATGCTTCAGCAACAAATTCTCCTCAGATCATGTCTGAGAATATTAAATACTGATAAAATGAACTTTTGGTATATATTACCTTATGCACAGAAAGGAACAACTTAACACTGCTTTTGTGCTGTGTGGATTGACTTTTTCCTATTCCACTGACACTCTTTCTTATCTCCTGCTTTCCCCGGTCAAAATGTTAAAAACCTCAGTTGAATGGAGTCACTAATTTACATCTTTGGATTTCCATTATTTTATCTTCCCGAGTTTGCATCTTAATTTCTTCTGAATTGACTTTAATTGAATTTTGGAATGCAGATGTAGGTCGCATTGGGATAGGAATTTGTCATGATGTGCGCTTTCCAGAACTTGCAATGTTGTATGCACAAAGAGGTTCTATTATTTTCCTCCTAAATTTTATCATGCACATATTTGTATCCTTAGTAATATAATGTTTCTCTTACTTTGGACACCAGGTGCTCACTTAATATGCTATCCCGGGGCATTCAACATGAGTACTGGTGAACTTCTGTGGGAGCTAGTTCAGAGAGCAAGGCAAGAATGTCTTATTATTCCTTTTTTGGTTGTTGTTCTTGTTCTGCTAAATAAGTATGAACAAGATACATGATAGATTCTTCTCCATGTGCTGTGTGCTTTAAGATCCCACTTATAACAATTGAACATATTTATGAAGCATTGGGAATATTAATCTTGGAACTGCTTCATTTGGTTGAGTTTGGTTCCGGATATAAGAAAGAAATACAAGTGATGAGTTTTTGTATTATGGTCAGGTAAGTTGAGTAAATTCTTAAAAATAGAACTGAGCAATAGAAATGATTGTCTAATAACTGAACTTCACTTGGACGCAGTGAACTTATGAGATGGCTGAGATTCTGATTTCTACTTTGACCAACTCTGTGTTTGATCAAAATTTTGGTTAAAAAAAATGTAAGAAACTCAATTATTGAACAAATCTCGAGGGAAAGGTAGAATTTGATGGTCCAGGACTCAACCATGCTGTTTTTAGTCTCTTCAACTCTTCAAGCTTTTCCTAGCTTGATTCTCTCCTTGTACTTTATATCCTAGTAATGGTGTATAGTTAATTAGATAATTTTAGAGATTTGGAAGCATTTCATATGCACTTACTAACCCCTTACTCTCTTGAGTACCAGGGTGGCTGATAACCAGGTATTTCCCCTTCTCCTCTCCCCCTCATTTAGTGATTTTGAGTGATCCAGATGTGATTTTGTGTGTAAGATCTGTTTGATCTGGTTGTAGGTATTTGTGGTTACTTGTTCACCATCTCAAGATTCAAGTGGTTCCTACATGATATGGGGACATTCTACTCTTATTGGACCAGTAAGAGAAATATTGGAACTACTAAAGTTTACTTTGTAATTTTCTAAGAATCCACAATGTCTTTAACTAATTAGAGTGGTCATTATTTATGCAGTTTGGCGAAATAATTGCTACCACAGGACATGAAGAAACAACTGTTATCGCAGATATTGATTATTCTACAACTCAACTCCAAAGGTAATGTTCCTTGTAGAAATTAAACCGTTCATTTCTTCTTCCTTCCCCACTCTCCATATTTGTTGAATTTTAAGGAATGGTGTAGAGAGAACCTGCCACTTTGTAGGCAAAGGCGGAGAGATATATACCAGTTAATTGATGCACACGAGCTGACGAGCGGACAGTGAGAGACATAATGAAGACACTTCCATCTAATGCAATCAGGTAGCATTGGCTAACTTCAGACTTGGCATTAGAATGTAATATGGGGCACCAAAAACAATGTTTTTAAACCATACCCTTGTCAAACACTCAAACCATGTATGCTGCCTTGTCTTCTGTTAGTTATACTTAAATCCATTAGCTGAGTTGGGTTTGTACAATGTAGATTCCATAATAACATGGGAGTACAAGAGAAGGCTGCGAGGGAATGGTTTAGATAACCTGTTAAACTTGAAAGGGTTTGATTAAGGAAAGATGGTTACCTTCCTGAAAATGAGCTTTCCTTTTTCTTCTTGCTAATGATGGGTATCCAAGCCTTCGGCCTGACTAGTCCCGTGGACCCATACTGATCCCACAATCGCATGAATCGGGTAAATGAGCCTTCCCATACTTCTGTTTAAGGCACAAAACTGTCTCTTTTGGCTTGCGCCTTGGACTCAAGGTTTTGGTTCTCGGTATCGGTATTGGTATCGGTAAGGATTGATTCGTATTGGTCACTTTTTAACTCAAGATTTTTGTTCTTCGTATTGGTATCGGTAAGGATCGATGTATATTGGTCAGTTTTTTTTTTGTTTTAAAAGTATATTTTTTTTACTGTTTTACCCTTGAAATGTTATAGGCAATCGGTCCAGATTGATCAGGTATCGATATTGGTCTTAGCTGATACCGATATGACCGATATGATACTGATACTTGAAACCATGCTTGGGCTCTTTTATTCAATGAAGTTCATTTGACTGAGACTTTAGATATGCTTAGTGTTGGGGATACGATGTCTTGTATTTTGCCACATAGATTTATGGGTTGATTCCAAAGGGCCATTAAGAGGTTGTAGCTCTTGAGGCTCGGAAAATAGAGAGAGGCGTGAGGATGAATTCATTCTCTGTAATTTGAGAGGTGAAAGGACAAGTGGCTGTAATTCTATTTCTCCATTGATAGTGAATGTATATCTCATCTCACTATGGACGTAGGCAATTTTGTCAAATCATATGAATATCTTGCATTGTGTATTGTTTGTTGGTCACCTTAGTTCAACGAGGCCCAGCCCAGGCTTAGCCATACCAGGCTCAATCCAACCCAGCTTGACCTTGAGTGGGCCGAATTGGGTCAGATTAGCCTATTTTTTAACTAAAATGTATGATTATATACAGTATGGGAGAGGGATAGGTATGCTAGCACAGTACCTAGGAATTAGGTATGCTAGCGCATAGTGGCCGTCAGATGAAAGATAAAAGATCTCATCCGTTTGTAATTTTTGTCGTACAAAACTTACTCAATACTGCCGCTCCACGGTCTTCCTTCCCCTTTTCCTCACCAGCTCTGACTCCGGCAGCGCTGCACTCTCGTTTTTTTTTTTTGGTTTTTTCTGTTACTCCCTCTCTCCCCCGACCAGGTTGAGCTCAGTTCTCTTCTTCTTCTTCTTCTTCTTCTTTTTTTCTGGTTTTTACTGTTCCTCTCTCTCTCCCCCTCCCTCTGAGCTTTCTTCGACCTCGGCAGCGGCAGCGGCTGCGGCTACGGCTACGGCTGCGGTTCCTCTCTCTCTCCCTCCCTTTGAGCTTTCTTCGACCTCGGCAGTGGCTGCGGTTCCTCTCTCTCCCCCTCCCTCTGAGCTTTCTCTGACCTCGGCTGTGGTTCTCTTCTTCTTCTTCTTCTTTTTTTTTTGGTTTTTGTTGTTCCTCTCTCTCTCCCCCTCCCTCTAAGCTTTCTTCGACCTCGGCAGCGGCAGAGGCTGCGGTCCATCAACAGCGGCGGTGCAACTACTTTGCTTTTTCTGGCTGGATCCGATGAATGAATGATTTTTTCCGGCGAGGAGAGAGAGAGAGAGTAAAGGTGTCGCAACCGTGCATTGAAAATTTGTTTATCTTCTCTCCATCCAACGGTTCAATTCATGTTGATCAAATCCTACGGTCAAAATGCCGTTAGCATTCCTAATTCCTAGGTACTACGCTAGCATATCTGTCATTTTCCCAATATATATATATATAGGGCTATACTCAGCCAATACTCCACCCGCCCAAGGCCTAGAAATCTCAACCCTGGCCCGCCCAGGACAGGGTTAGGCAGGCTTGAGCAGGTTCTTATTCATCGGGCCAACTTGCACCCTTAGGCTGACAAAATAACATTATTTTCTTTTCCCCTTCAATAACCATGTGGATCTCATCAATAAAAAATACCCCACTCAAAAATAAAAAAAATTGCCTTGCATTTAAAGATGCCAATATAACCATCTCCCATCTTTTTATCCAAAAGCTACAACTCTATTACGTACCACAAATGGCAAAATGAGGGTTTTCTGTGTCGATGATATAGGTGGAAAAATGATTCTCTGACTACTTGCCATTTAGTATGGGTGGGTCCATGTTGTCAGTGAAGTTTCAACCCCAAAATAAACAGGTTAGCCAAAATTAGAAAAAGCTTAGGGGTTGTCCGGTGGGGCCTCAATCTTAGTTACATCTCCAGTGCCATGGACACTGAGCCTGGGCTTATTCCAAGGGTCTAAATTAGAGCCCAACTTTGTAATGGGAAAGAGTTAAAACTGACTATTGGGGAGGATGGAGTTCTCAAAATTAGACAGATTGATCCGCCTTCCTACAGTTAGAATTTAAAGAGAATTTATGTAACCATGGAGATGGTGTGGGTGCCAATTGAATTATAGGTATCAAGGGCCAAGTTTCTTTTCACCCATGGTCAAGAGAGAATCTCTTCAGCCAAGGGATTTGACTTTATTGCATTGAGAAAAGGAATTTGGACTTTATAAATAGAGGGTGAAAATCAATGATGAACCCAAAATCCAATCACGTCACATTACCAATGGTGAAGAGATTTTCTCTTTACCAATAAAATGTATGGACCTGAAGCTCTTGAAAATTTTGCAAGCAATCTGTAAAGATCAAGTTTTGGAACAGCCAGCTAAGTTTTGAAGGCACAAAATGAAGGACAGAAATTGCAAACATGAACTCCTTGTTCCTGTTCCCTCTCACCAAGACGCTGAAAAACTAATGGGGAAAGTTACCAGTCCATAGAGTGGACGGCATTGGTCAATGGCCTATTGGGTGCTAGTAGGGTCAATGGTTACCTATTCCTACACCTACACTGCCACTCACACCCACATACACTTGTATACGATAGAGTTCGATCTCACAATCTCTTCCCTTGGGCGCCAAGTCTTCAAGCCGAATCTGCCACCACTAGGCAAGACCAGTGTTCATAAACTCTAGTAGTAAGTAGTATTGAAGCAAAGACCACATGTCAGTGAGCCAGATTCGATGGCGATTCCTTTTTCGGATTGGTCCCAAGAACCCTAAAGTGGGTCCTCATATCCAAAAGCACAGTGATTCTATAGTTTTTGCGTGCGTGAATCAACCATATCGGATCGATCAGAATCTGGATTAGTCACAGACGCAGCCGATTCTGATCCGAATTAGCCGACTCACTGATCCGACTCCCATTTCTTATAACCGTGGATGGACCCTCCTGTCTCATATCCATAGATATAGACTTACAGCCACATGCATTAGCAATGAGAAGAAGAAGAAAAGAAGAGACAGGCATGAGGTGCACGAGACAAGTAGGCACACCACAGCCAGAAACACAAGAGTTTGAGAGAAGATTAAAATTTGAAAGGTGTGATGGGGTCTTGTGTCAAGACTCAAGAATCTAGGCTCACTTCTCAGGAAAAGAAAAAGGGTGTGCAATCTTGTCTTGGGTGTCCTCTCTAATCTACTTTTCTTCTCTCTCTCTCTTAGAATTTGGAAGTTGGGATCACTTCTTCTCGGGATCGCCAAACAACCCTTTCCTTTTCTTACTTCCAATCTCTCTTTCTCAAAATCCACAAGCCACTGCAACCACAGAAAGAGAAAGAGATAGTATAGTGTAGATGTAGACAGTATGTACAGTCCCATCTCTTTAATCTTTACTTCTTTAATGGGTCTTTATTCTTCTTTAGTAAAAGCAGACTTGTCTGTCTCTGTTAAGCTGTTTCTCCTCCACGCCCATCATCTTTACTTTCTTTATTATTAAACGTTTTCCTTTTCCAGTTGAGAAGAAGTAGTAGTACCTAGGAAGCCGACACTTAGGAAGATCTAAGGATATTCGTGTCGGTATGATCTCTCAGGTTTCAGGATTTGGGACTTTAAGTTAAAGTCTAGCTAGTCTTCCTAGTTACCATGTGAACATATTTATGTATATATGCAGTAAAGCTACAAGCAGAGTTTGAAGAAGAAGCAAGCCAAGTCTGTTCACAGTCTTACAGTCCAGTCCACCCTATCAGATAGGAAATGGAGAGCCCATGTCTACAGGCATGGAATAAATTCTGAGAATAAGAATTCTATATTGGTCATTGGTTTAAAGCCTGGAAATAGCTTCTACTGCGAAGCAAGGGTAAGGCTGTGTACAACTTACCCCTTTCAGACCTCGTAGTAGCGGGAGTCTCGTGTATTAGGTAGCTCTTTTAATAAGAATTCTATGTTGACTGAGTGTTGAGTTTCACGTAAAAGCAATTATCTTACATCGAATGTAAATAGTTTGACATGATGTGAATGCTTATAAAGACTTGGACACCCTAGGCTAGTGATCACAACAATTGGCATTAGAGCTAGGACGAAACTCCTGCAAACTTCCGAGGATAAAGAAAATCTGTCACATTAGTTAGAGGAAGAAGAAGACGATGATGATAGCAGAGAGGGTGACAACGGATTGTGTTGGGTGGGACTGGGAGAGAGCAAAAAAACCACACGTGTAGTAGTGGTGGACATGTCTCAGACAGAGAAAGAGAAAGAAGGATATGAGGCCACTGTCTCACGTGCACTGTGGTGGTCCATATTCCTTCTCTTCTCTTCTCCTCTTCTCAAAGCCTTGGAGGGGTCCCCCTCACCGGCCCTCAGACTCTGGGTGTGGTTCAGTGGTCAGAAGTCACTAAACCTAATCAAATTGATCTCCACTTGTCAGTTGATTCCCACAAGTCACGCACAAGGCAGCTCAGTCCTTCATGAAACTGAAACAGATACGGACCCTCTCGACCCCACGTACCATTCCCCAAGCCATGAAGGCCCAAACCCCACACCTCAACTCATCATCCCTCCCCCTTTACTGGCCATGGCCATGGCCGTGTTGCACACTTCAATACTACAGGAAGACCCATTACCCTCATCAGTGGTATCTCTGTGCACGTGGGTGACCACTTACACAAACACAGAGAGAGAGAGAGAGAGAGAGAGAGGTTAATGAAATCCAAGAAATCCAAGAACATCAACTACTTTAATACTACTACCTAACAAAAAATCAGGAAGTGATGGAAGGGTTTGTCTTAAGTATCAGTATTAGGCTATCAGGGAGATGATCCACAACGTCAAAGGTGGCCATTAATAAGCATTGGATTATGCCATCAAGGTGGTGAGCAGGTAGGGTGAGGTGGGGAGTATCTATATTTCTTCTTCACTTCTATTTATTAGCTGTGTAGGGTTTGTACTTAGTGTAATGAAGCCTTGTTACTCTTCATTATTGTTACTTTTTGGCTTCCTAATTCAAAATGGGTGACCTTTAATGTTTTTCTTCTTGTCTTTATTGCCTTTATTATTGTTAATTAAAGGTCACAAATTTTGAATTAGTAAGCTATAATAGGATTTGCCTGCCAATAAGATGATCTTAGAACCTTTGACTTGAGGTCAGGTCCATCAGGTGGGCTCCCTCATGTAAAGTTGGATCCATGGAGATTAATGAGAGTCACTGAATAATAATGGTGTAGTAGATTATGAGTAAGCATGCCCAAGTTGATGGGGAGACCAAATAGTTGATATAAATTGCCATGTTTGTGGGTCTTTTAGGCTCACCACTCGACCATTACCACCACACTTCCTTGATCAGTTCTGTGAGGGACAGTATTGATAACACTGTTATATCAAAATCCGCACCCCCACCCCCCAAAAAAGAAAAAGAAAAAAAAGATGAACTATACATACAATTTGTATTGGTTTTCTTTTTAGGACTATTCATTTGGTTCAAATATATAATTCCTCTGCTATACCCCTCTCACTCTTAAAGAAACAAGTACACACTTTTTGACTATTGGCACTAATCCTAGTCTAGTGTATTCATTATCAACCAAGGTCTGATTAGAGCTAGCCCTGGCCCCTCCTTACCCACAATGTCCTCTCTCTCTTGAGTGTTAAGGATAGCTCCAACACAAACTATGCACTCTCTTAAAGGTGTTACAATCAACTAGTGACAACTCAAGAAGAAAAAAAGAAAAAGAAAAAGTGTGAACTAAATATTAAAGAAGCTAAACAAGGGGTGCCTTCCATTTGTTTTAAGTGAGATTAGAATCAGCTGTAACTTACTTTGTTGTATCAACATCAATTGAGGGGGTTTTCAAGTCTTAACAGTGATGAAATGGGCAATCAAAACATAGAAACAAGAGGAATAAGGAGGTCTCCTCAAATGGATATCAACAATATGGTGCATGTAATGGCTTGTCATCTACTAAAAGTAGCTTGGGGGTTCTACCATCTGAGGTCAGAGAGTGGCTGTTGACTTGGGAGAGGACTTCACACTTCAGAGTACTCATAATAGTGTGTAGGACATTATTTGTATCAGTCAAAATCCAGTCAAAATCTTTCTCACTCCCATGGCCTTGAATCATGATATGAATGGCATCTCTCTCTCTCTCTCTCTCTCTCAACATTATTGTATCTCACTCTCCTTCCGTAGGTCTGACAACCATTATTGAATTAGAAAATAACTTGAAAGTACTTCAGAAAGAGAAACATTGGCTCAAAACCATTAATATTGAATCTTTCTAGGGAGGTCTTCCCAAACTCATAAGGCCTTTTTGATACCCCATATATCTATCACAGTGTAAGTTTAATACTTGAAATTTTGTTGAATAGGTAGATCATAAGCTCCCTTGTTTATATGTCAAGTTTTAACCTGAGTAGAATTAATCAAGTAGTAAATAAAAATTTAAAAATTTAATAAAATTTTGAAAAGAAATGATGACTGAAAATAGACGAGATTTAAACAATACATTGAAAGATATATGATTGAATATAGGTTTGAAATTCAACCCATTCCTTAGTTATCTAAAGTTTGAATGGCCATATCAAAACAACTAATTGGACTACCAATTAGATTCCTTCTTTACAATCATCCAATAAAAGTTTGCCTCAAGACAGAAAATGAAACCCTATTCCTTGTCACATTTTCAATTACCAGAATTTACTTAAATGTTAAAAGCAGTCTTGAAAATTAGATTTCATTACCTTCAGAGATCTTTTTAAATGCATAATTTCTTTCACTTATTAGATTATGCAAATGAAAAATACATTTCAAAAGCAATAATATTCAAATATTATTATTATTATTTTGTAAAAATGTTCAGATATTCTTATATATATTCAGTTTAAGTATATATCCATAAAATATCTTATAAATACCCCTCAAGTTCTATTAAAATTACTTCTCATTTCACAAAAGGTGCAAAACTTATAGTCACCAAAGTGGTGAACTAAAAAGTTGTAGTAACTTTATTTTAATTGCCTCTTGTTTAATGCCTAAAAATTATTTAATTCAATATTTAATGTAAAGATAAGAATATTTCAATAATTTTAAAGATATTTAATACAGTATTTATATGAAATGATATGATTTACCTTCGTTTAAAAGGGAAAAAATTTTTATCTTAAAACAACAAAAAAGTAAAATTATAATTATTTCTTAGTTCAACACTTCGATTACAATAAGATCCGAACAAATATAGTCCATTAACAGCCCCATAGGGACATCTATGTGCTGTTATTTTCTAAAGTTATGGGTGGGTGGGTTGGTGGAGGGGGTAAAGATACTTGTATATATATAGTTCTATCATTTACAGAACCTAAATGTGAAACCAAACCACCAGGACCACAGTACACTTGATTACGCGGTTTGGGTACAAAGTTTATTACCATAAGAAGCCAACGTTTAAAGCTTGAACAGCTTATTTTATCCTTAAGAAAGCATTGTCCGATCCATTTTTTTCAAAGGAGTTGCTACCTCGTTCCTCAGTTTTGAAAGAAGATTGCGGCAAAGTGAAGGAAAGAGCATGTGAGGAAAGAAGCGAACTCCCACACACGCGCATTCATGCTTTACTACCCTTTCCATTATTTCTCTCTCTCTCTCTCTCTCATCCCTAACCACCAATTATTTTATTCTCTCTCTCACACACATCCCTAACCACCCGTCTTAGATTCTTATTCTAATCTTTCTTTCTTTTCCTTAATTAAATCTTACACGCTTGGTTTTCTTTAGAGACTTCCAAATTCCTCTCTCTCTCTCTCTCTCTCTCTCTCTATTTGAAAAGCCAGAAAGAGCCACGAGCACAATCATTAGTGCATCTTAACCCACTAAGACAGATGGGCTCTTCTCTCTTTCTCTCTCTAAGCTCGAGGAGGAAAGGAGGAGACAAAAATCTATACGCTGGGCGTCGATTCTTTATTTTAACAGAACCCCTCATCATTTTGGCTGGGAATTCCTTCAACATATCCCTCCGTCCTATCATCCAATCTCTCTCTCTCTCTCTCTCTCTCTCTAATGACAGGTTACCATCTCTATTCTCCACTTTATTTAATTATTTTTCAATATATTCTCTATCAATTACATAAGCCTTCGATATTTGTCCGCTGCCATCTTTCCTTTAATGAAGCTTTGTCCCCATAAAAAAAATGTCATTGATCTCCACCGTCTCTTTTAATTAATCACAACATATCTTGAGAATGAAGGAGTTGTTGACTCTGCTTGCCATCAACAGAAACCATCCTTCATTGTACATTTCAACATAACCCAAAAAGGAAAAATAACTAAATAAATATTTACCTAATTATTCATGTTTAACAGATTACTCATAACAATTCACCTTGGCACGACTATAGTACTATAGTATAGTAATCAAACTAATTGTGGGTACCATAAAACAATCAAACGTGTGATGGAGGCAATGCACTATGCCAACACAGTATGATTCAAAAAAATATATATTATATATATGAAAATTATTAACATAACAACGGTCTGGTATTTGTTGAAACGTAACAAAACCCTAACTACGTAGGTAGGGCACCCTCTTAAAACCATAGTAAAGGACAGAGTAAGAATAAATTTATGAGGATAACTACGTGAAATCACATTCGTATGAATCCTACATATAGATAGCACATATTATCTCCTCAATAAATGCTACAACTATTGGATTATTTGTCACTCTCTTCCCTCCTATTGGTGCAAATTAAAATTGCAAAATGTACATAGGCATCATATGAATCCCCTCTCTTAAGTAAATATATGGTTAAGTTTTCCTAGAGGCCATTCCCAGTGGAAAAGGGACTTAGATCCTCTCCAATACCGGAGAGAACCCAACGCACATCTAGCGGCTAGGAACCCTTTGGGGTATGCACCCATGTGTCAGTGTTCATGCCTGGGATGCTCCTAGCTTTCATATGTGATTGGGCTCTGTCCAATGCTGGAGGGGATCAAAATCCTTGTAGAAGTTATGAATGACCAACCTAGTTGTGCAAATGAAAGAGTGATGTAGTAATTGTTGAATAACTATGAAATGTCCTGGATGGGTCATATAAGGTTTTAGATTCATATTCAATCATAAGTTATTGTATATTGAGATTTCCTCCTCCTCTTCATACCCAAAAAAAAAAAAAAAGATTTTCTCCACAGCTTACATTCATTCATTTCTTTTTAATAAGTTTGATTCTTAGTTGGATTTTCAAAGCTTTATTTATTACTTGGCTGATTTTATTTGAGTGGAACTTGACATATGGCTGGCAAACGCTAGTGTCAATCAATTCACAAAATTTCAGTGCCATCCGACTTCTCACGTTATAGATATTTTTGTTGTCTTTAATTCCCTAGTGGACAAAATTGTAGACCTCATGGACCCTATTCACAAAAGCAATTTAAGCTTAAAAACACTTTGTCAAAGTGACAAGTTTTAGATTTGAAAGTTTAAGACAGTGGGATGATGCACAATACTGGTTAGAGTAGGGTAGGCATGCATCAGTAACAGGAAGGTTTGTGATGGAAATGAAATAAGACACATGGCTAATGCAGATCAAGCACATTGTCGACAGTTGACACTTGAGCACTTTGTTCCAGGGTTGCCGTATAAATGAGCAGTTTTCACCCACACAATATATATATATATATATATATAAATTGCACAAATAAAACAATTATAATAAGCATATAATGAAAATATAATTGAATAGTTTAATATAATAAAATTGGGTTTGATGGGCCACACATCAAAATTTTAAAATATTCAATACAAGTCACAAAAAGGAACACGTCAATGAGGTGTGGCCAACACTATCATACATTTGAGGGTAGTGGGATCATTTCATCTGAAGAGGAAGATATAGAGGTAGAGGTGCTAGCATACATCTCTGGTGGCTCAAAGAATATGTTCCCTAACAATAATGAGGGAGAAGGTTTTTCAATTTAGTAGTCTATATAACCAAGACATGTTCAGATTAGATTGGATTGAAATTTTATGTCATAAGTTATTATGTTCACATGTCAAATTTCGGCCTAAACGACGTAGTTGGCCATGTGAAAAAATAGATCATTAAAAAATCTAGGAATTTGATATAGGTGCAAGGGACAAGTGGGTGCATGGACATACATTGGAGGGTATGGCATTACATGGGGTATATGATTGTATTTGCTATGAAATTTGACATAGGATTTATCCAAACTATCTTCTAAGTATCTAATAGTCATATTTACCATTTGATCGATGCTTTCTTGATGAAATTAGGTGTTCCGGCAAGAGACCCCTATCTAATCTACCGACCAGGAGAACTTTTTGCATAATAATAATAAGTGAGCGAGTTTCAAACACTTATAAGGCAAATATCCAATCTATCACTTAAAATAATGCCTTATCAGAGTTTGATTAAATATCAATTTAATAAACATGTTTTCCATAGCATCTCATAATTGTTTTTGTTAATTTAAATGTGATCATATGTCAATATAATGGTTTGAAAATTATTTATAAAAAAATGAGTTTATTGAAAAATATTGATCATTGAAAAGATAAACAGAAAAAGGGGTCATGCTCAGTGTAACCATGTACTAGTTACATGGAGTAGTTGTCATTACAAAATCAACCTAACGGTTTTTTCCTTTCACACAAAACCTTCCGTTTGAACTTTGTACAAAGGGGGAAGTTGGGTAATTTTTTTTGGTAGAAGGAAGTTGGGTATTTTGATAACCAAGATGTTAGGTTTACTTCATCCTCAATTCAATATCATAATTATGTTTTATTTTTTCTATGCCACATAGATAAATGTTCTTTGTGGCCAAGTATAATTACTCCAAAATTAATCCCCATAAAACAAATTTACAGTGTAACATTTTTAATAGGAAGACGACAAAGTTGAATCACAACCACCAAATTTGACAAATTATCAGTATCAGGAATTCATCTCTCCATTGAATGACTAAGACATCATTCCACGTGGCACTTATGACTCATGATTGTGTGTGTCGTACTAAGGGTGTCAATTCCTAAACCAAACCGGTAAAACCGGCCGGACCGAACCGATAACAACCCGGACCGAACCAAACCGAAGCCTTATTGGTTCGGTTCGGTTTCAAGTATTGTAACCCCAAAACCAAACCGAACCGCACCGAAAACCGGATGAACCCGAAACCAAACCGAAACCGGCTCAAAACCCGGACCGAAACCGAAACCAAACCGGTAAGAAACCGAAACACTCCAAAATTCATTAAAAAAATTAAAATTTGAATAGTTTTGTATACATTTGTATGGAAAATCGAATTCAAACTAGACCAAAAATCAAAACCAACCCGGTTACAAATAGATTTAAGAAATCGAAGTTCAACAATTCATCATTTGGTTGTTTCCTAATGGCTTCATACCCGTTTAAAAAACCGATCCAAATCGAAATGAACCTAATAAATCCAAACCGGTACCAACCCGAACCCAAACCGCACCGAAACCGACACCGGACCGAAACCGATAAATCCTTATTGGGTCGGTTTCGGTCACTTCCAAACTCACACCGAAACCGGTGGAACCGGACCGAAACCGCACCGACCCGGACCGTTGACACCCCTATGTCGTACTATCTGGAGGCCTTTTCCTTGTAAAAATATTTTTTTGAGAAAATGTTTTTTAGGGTAGTGTGGACCTTGTGGGAATGACTAGCCTATCCCATGGAATAGGAAATTAAGTGCCATGCTTCATCGTGTACTTCTATTAATCCTTATGCATGTGTAAAAATTACACTTTTTTGAAAAAAAAAATTTCTTTTATTTTTTTTCATAAATGATAAAAGAGTTAAGTTTTGACATAAAATGATTCTACGAAAATTGTTTATGAATAATATATATAGCTTAGGCCTTGTTACAAGTATACTTTGAATCAAACTGATTGAAGGGAAACAATCCATATAGCTGACCCCGTTTAGCTAGAAAACAACTAAGTTTAATAGAATTGAAATGATAAGATAAACTTAAGGAAAAAGAACGTTGCCTGGTTTGTGAGGCCCTGCATCCAAACACATCCTTTGAAATGATCATCCTACCCTCTATGAAATAAACTGCCTTTGCACATTCCCTATCACCCCAATGCTTGTGCAGGGACCACTTGACCAGCGGCCTTTTTCTGCCCTTAAACTAAATAAATAAAAGAATTTAAACACAAAAAGGAATGATAAAATTGACCTAGAGGAATGATTTGTGATCGCAGTTAGTGGCGCTAACAGTATTTCTTATCTTACAAAGTTATCTTACAAAGTGGAGAAAGTAAGATTGTGTGGGGTCAATTGTCAAATCAAAGGCTAAGATCTTCTCAAGTGAAGAGAGAGATTAAGACATCCATCTTTATCCCTTTCATTATTTAAGAGAAGCAAAAGATAATTGGGGCCATGAGAATCTCTTCTTTTATTTGTTCGAGGCCAACCCCCTCCATGGCCAATGGGACCTCTTCATTTTCCCTTTAATCTTATTTACTTATTAGTTAATCCATCTCTTTTTCTTCCCAATCTCCCACTTTGAGTTGGACTATTAGAATCTTCACACTTGATATGATGCATAAACAGAAATTAACGATTAAATTTGCCCCACATCCCTTTTTCTTCTTCAATTTATTTAGATAATTTTTTATGGAGAATGCTAACGTTCACAATGGGTTGTTGAACTTTGTCAGTACACCGGTCCTATAATAACAACAACCATTAATGAAGAAGCATAAAAGTTTCGAGGGTACATTTTAATCATTTCACAGTCTCTTGCCATTCCTCCTCCACCTTTTGAGTGACCGATCAGGTAGGAGAGGAGGAACAATACCGGCAAATCTAATGATGGTGAGGATGCTTCAAGGTGAATATATATGGCACCAAAATTCGTTAACGAGGAGGAAGTGAGTGGCATTGAAGATTCAATGGTTGAGCTATATGTTCAGGGCTCTATCTGCAGCCATTGAATTCTCATTATCGATCATTGTTCACCACAGAGGATTTGAGTACGTGAATATATAGTCAAGCCTATTGTTAGAGAGAGAGAGAGAGAGAGAGGATTTTCTGGCATTCTCTACCTCTCTACAGGCCTTGTTTTGAGTTTCAACTCAATGGCTAGTGGCAGCATTGGGAGGTGCATGGAGGAGGCCGACAAGCACTACCCTACACTACTTATAGGAGAGGGTTCCCTCAAAAGGCAACATGGCCCTTGCACTAGCACAGGAATCAATGGGAACATATGCGGAAGCATCCACAGTAGTGGTATTTCTATTATTCATGGGGATGAGGTTTCTTGGCTTTCGCCCCTCCTTATGTCTAGGTGTAGAGTCCACGTCACCTTCTAAGCTTTTTTTCCCAATACTATAATACTTGCATTTCTAAAATCAGCAAACCCTTATCGCATAGGCATCATTAATTGTGAACCCTTTGATTTTCCGGTTCACTAACCCTCAAGAACAATATCAATACCATTTATTTATTGGTTATCAGATTTATTTATTTATTTTTGTTTGCTAAACATATAAATGAATAAAAAGGGCATTTGACCATAACACATAAATAGCTCTTGAACATATTATGGTTTTTGTTTTATTCAAATTCATTTTAAATTCTATCAAAAATGAAAATGTATCCAAATGACGAAAGATAAATGATACCAAAGGCAGTCTTAGGAAACCAAAAATGCATAAAAGGAAAGAAAAATCTTTAAACAATGGGCCCACCGAATCCAATGGTGATGATCAGATTGTAAATTGATCATTTCCATTGGTCGATGTCTGTCGCATAATTCAAGTTGAATGCATATATACATATATTGTTCCAGTTAAAAAAAAAAAAAAAAACCCTACTTTTTGTCAGATACGTATCAGTGTAATATTGGTATTGGTCGCCATCGATACTGATACATATTAATCAATATGGTATTAATACCTAATTCCATGATGTAGTCCATTGGGTTTCATGACAATCGCTGATTCCGGTAGGAATTGTTATATTTTTTTCCTCACTATTTGTTACTAACTAATAGGGGAAGGGTTTGCTGCAAGACTGCATAGCCCCTACACCAACACGACATCCAAAAAGGGGGTGCTCTAGGGCATCTAATAGGAGAGGCGAGGTGGTCATTTCACCCTCTTGTGTTGGTGTAGGAGGGAGCTACCAGGCAACGTTCTTTCTCTAATTAATACTTGGGAGAGTGATCTACATGTTGCATGTTTGTATTGGCATCTTGCATGCTAAGCCAATGGCCGGTAGCAAAAATATTATATTTAATGATATGTTATAATAAGAGACACAGGAGGGAACTACCAGGCAACGTTCTTTCTATAATTAATATTTGGGAGAGGGATCTACATGTTGCGTGCTTGTATTGGCATCTTGCATGCTAAGCCAATAGCATGTAGCGAAAACATTATATTTAATGATATGTTATAACAAGAGAAAGAGAGAATGTGGGAGGGAAGTATGTACTGATTATGCCTACTTCTGTTTCTCTTAATATTCTATGAAAAATTCACATGATGCTAGAGTACTATTCCATTCACACATGGGATTGATTTTTGTTTCTCTTCTAATTTAACCATATGGGATTCATGTAAATTAGGGCTGCAACAGGGTCAAGTTGACTGGAATTTTTCGAACTCTAGCCCAACCCTGAGTCCCTTTAGCTGGGCCCAGGCCCTACTCGACCCTAACTCAAGGACTTGAAATGAACCCTGACCCGACCTCAGGGCCAAGCTAGGTGACTGACCTTGATTGGCCTTGTCCATGTGGAGGGGGAAGGGAAATGCAAGGGCTGGGCTGGATCAGGTCAGGTCGGGTCGGGTCAAGGAGAAGAAAAAGAAGTACAGGAAGACAAGACCAAGCTAGACCGCGCAGGGCTACCCTAGCCTAGCCCGACCTTGACTTGGACCAAAAATTCTCTGCTTTGACCCACTCTCAGGGTCAAGGAATCATAGCCCAAGCACTATCGGGCTCAAGGCGGGCCAAGGCAGGCTTAGGCCGAAAGGACTTGCACCCATAAAGTGAACGATATGTTCTCTACATCATCATTGGTGTGGCTTGCAGATTCTCCTACACTAGCATCATGGGAAACCATCTCGCCAATAAATTTGGGGAAAAAAAAAAATTCTCCAAACCACCAAACCGGGGTATTGTATACTAGCACCTTTGTCCTTTCTCTCTACCTCACTTCATTAGTGTGTTTCCTAACTATGTCGCTAGATAGCTCAAGAAAACCCTCTCCTTACATTTTATAATCAGAGAATGACAAAACATATGTTGTTGTTTGTGGATTGACGATTATACCCCTGACTCAGAAGGAGAATATAAGCGGGAACGGGATGGCAATAATGCCATTGATGGAATAAAAATATTTTTTTTTCTTGATTAAAATAATGAGAGTGAAAATACATGCTAACTAACTTGTTGTTTTACTCCAATAATCGTGGTCGTGTAATTATGGTTGGTAGTAGTTCCAACATGCGCCACTCGACAGCGCATATGAAAGATTGAAAGATCTCATAATCTTACTACCAACCTTCCTTCCTTTCCCTCTTCTAAATTAATTATTTCCTTATTATAATATTCTGATTTGGTAAAGCCTAATTTCATGATCCATGTTTTAAAAAATCAGACTGTTTGTTGGTTGATTTCGATTTCAATTCGATTTCAGATGGTTGATTCCTGCAACTTAGAATCGATCACAAATGTTCTTTCATTTTTATTTTTGGTTATTTTATTTTTTAAAGAGTGTTCCTTGAGATGCAACGTGATTCTGTTCCTTAAGAGTGTGTAAGAAATCAAAAATGATCAAATTTTCACCTTTCATGAGAATTGAGGAGGAACATTCATTTAACTTCCATCTGTGTTTGATCATAAAAGTCATGCTATTTTTTTAGATTTTTTTTCTTTTTATTAATCAATAAAATAATACGAAAAATCAATCAAAATTATTCTTTCGAAACAAAAATTACGTAAGAGTCTTTTGAATAAAAAACTATATAAAAATAAGAATAATGTTTAATGTACAAGAGTGTACAATTGGAAATAACATCTCTTACAAAGTAGGGGATAAGGCTACGTACATTTGCCTCTTCCAGAACCTACAATAGTAGGAACCTCATGCATTGAATTTCTCTTTTTCGTGCAAGAGCTTCCGGTATGCTTTCAGACCCTTATGTGGCTTTGTATATCTTTCCACTTTCCTCCCCTGAAATGACCACTCTACTAGACCCTTGTGCAGTGGTTGGTGGTTTCCAATCAACATAGGTTGCACTCCCATTCAAGAAACAAATCTCCCCCAAAAAAATTCACAAATTTGTAGAAATTTTTCTTCTTCCCAATTCCATATTATAAGGTTCGGAAACGATTAGCGGTCAATTTTGACCTATTTTTTTCCAATTAAAATAAAAATTCATAGAGACCGATCAGTATTGGATATTGGCTTTTTAAATCTTGATGGTTTTCTAAACAAGCCATGCAATTTTAATCAACCCAAATCTCAATTATAGGTATTCTTAAAATAAAATGGTACTAGGGTGGTTCCAACATGCTCTATGTAGGAAGGCCCATGCCCTTTTTTATTTTTTATTTTTAACGATGATTATTCAGATCTTTTGTCATTGGCCTAACTAATCTTGTGAGTTGTTTCAAGAAAATAAAAGGAGTTGAACTCAGATTCACATATTTCTTGAGGCGAAGATCCCTAACCAACTCGGATACCACCTTGGGGTTAACCCCAGCCTATTATAATTGTTATATGGCAATATAATTTGGATCAAAAGTTATTAGATTAATATGCCCACATCATCACCAAATCATGTGTGATAAATACCATATCTCTTATAATGTTTGAAATATTTATTATCTTTAATACCAAAAAATATATATATTTATTCCCTTGAGATTTTTTTTCCTTTTTTTGGGTAAGCATTCCCTTGACACTATTTGAATAAAAAAGGGAAAATCTCCAATGGTCCATCAAAATTGATATATGACCTATTGATTTGCTCAATTCTTATGGGAGGAAAGTTCGAGAATCAAGATCGGGGTGTCAAAAACAAAACCGAATCGGTCAAACTGATTGAATTCAACTGAACAAAATGAAATGATTCCATATCAAACTATCTTGAATCGTTTGATCGCTGAATATTCGATGCTTTGGAATTGATTCCAAAAGATTTTTTCCATTTTGCTTAGAAAAAAACAACACAGACGTG
>NC_056564.1:18479016-18500049 GCF_013358625.1 Macadamia integrifolia | reverse complement strand
TTGATTCCTCTACCAATGAAGTCAACTCCATTCGTTAGAACAGCCTCTATTGAGTCTCTGCACCTATCCCGTTTTCTTACTTTCTGAACCCTTTGGGCTAGTGTGAAAAATGAATGAAAATTGAATCACATTGGACTGATCGACTAATTGATTGAAACTGAATATCAAATCACACCCAATAAACCCAAAAATTGGGGGAAAAAAACCCATGTTTTCCATTTTATTATTTATGGGATTGAGTTCCTTGTCCAGTTGCATAAAATATACTAGCGCCTCCTTGTGTATATCTGTCTCCATCCACAATAGGGGCATATATATTATGTCATTTCATTAAAGGTAGGAGAGAGAGACACAAGAAGAAGCTACAACCTAGAGGCTAGAGTACACTACTTAGATTGGCAACATTCTTGACCCATTTGTTTATATACGGGAGAGGGTTCCACCAATAGGGTGCAATAGGAGAGTCAAGAGTGTTCCGAAGAACCCACAAGGATGGGATTCTCTCATTTTTTAGTAAGAGGCGGGTTGATCATTTTGCCTCCCCCCTCTCTATGTTTGGGTGTGGGGATCACATTGCCTTTTAGGCTTCTTTTTAACTTTAAATATAAGCATAGTAAATCAAAACAGAATCAGGCCAACCTGAAATCAAAATAATAAAAACCCAATGAATGAAAATTTAAATAAATCAAATAAGATAAAAACCGAGCCTTCTCTTATGAGGCCAGATTCAATTTGGCCCGATCCAGCCTATGACCGGTTCAACCCAACTGAACCTGACCAAATCAACCGTGTCAAGACTCAAGAGACTCAAGATTCTCAAGATTCTCAAGACTTTACACTAGAATTGGCCGTAGATTTAAAATCGAAATTGTAAATAGATGTTAATAAGGAATGTTACGGCATTTCTCTAAAAAAAGAAGGGTATCTTTGTCCGTCCGTCAATCGAGGGTTTAAAAAAGACAACACATCCGCCACTTCATCCATTGCCAGGTTGGCATCCACGCCAGCTAGGACTACATAGGGCCGCGCATGAGCCCTTAAAAAGAGAAAGAGAACGAGAAGACAACCCCTTCCTTGCGTCCCCTCTCTTCTCTCGTCTCGTCTCTTCAAGTTCAAGGCGTGGCTTTTAGCTCTCAATTACGCTTCCCTCTCTCTCTCTTCTCTCTCTCTACCAGCAAAAGAAAATACGTCTTCAAGCACTCATCGATTACCCTGTCTCCTTCACATTCACATCTACATCCACAGAGAGAGAGAGAAAGTCTCTGCTCCATACTCTCTCTCTTTCTCTCTCTCTCTCTTCGATCACATGATCTGAGTCGTTCCGTTTTGATTTCTGTCGCAGCTTTTGACTCTACCGCAGCAGACAAGAAAGGGGGAAGCTCAATACCTTCTGTCTGTCGTGGCTTGCTTCTTTCCATCTTTTCTTGTTTCTCCTTCTGTTTGTTTCCTTTCAATTTCTTCTTATAAATTTCAGTGGAGATGGAGAGGTGGGAGAAACCGCTTCGGGAAGACAGATACAGACACGCAAGGGCAAACCCATCTTTCTCTTCAACCCTTCTCGACGTTATCTACCGCTCGATCGACGAAGGCGAGGACCCAAGAGAAGAAGAGCTGATCCTTTACAGAGAGACCATGAGAAAGAAACAGAGCAGTTGTGTTCGTGGAAGCAGCGTTTTGCCAGAGGAAGAGATGGCAAATCTTCGACGAGCTTGCCTGATCGAACAATGGATGGAGAAGAAAGTAAGCGAGAAGGTCGTAGTTCGTCGGAAGTCGTCGGCTCCGGATTTCGATTTCAAGCCACCAAAACGAGGGAACGATCGAAATTCTTTGTTGTTAAATTCTACTTCAAGCTCTTCAGATTCCAGCTGTGGAGGAGGGTTTTCTTCTTCTGAAACCGAGTCAGTTTACGGCGCGAGGTCGAGATCCTCAGGTTTGAAACCAGTTCGAACTGTGGTTCCCGTTCGATCGGAGAAGCCTCCACGCCACGAACAGCAACAGAGGCAGTTCAACGATTTTGATGCTCATTTCCAGCAGAGAAGCAACTCTGTACCTCAGCAAAAGCCGAAGCACGAAAGTGGTTTCACCAAGACAAAATCTAGAGCTTTAAAGATCTACGGTGATCTAAAGAAGGTGAAGCAGCCCATCTCGCCTGGCGGTCGGCTCTCCAGTTTTCTCAATTCTCTGTTCACGGCAGGTAATCAGAAGAAAGCAAAGATCTCTTCTTCTACTTCTTCAGTTGGAGGCATTGACGATGAGAGGAAATCAAAATCCGCACAGGCGTCGACGTGCTCGTCTGCTTCCTCATTCTCAAGGTCCTGTTTGAGCAAAACCCCATCTTCGAGAGGAAAATTAAGCAATGGCATGAAGAGGTCTGTACGGTTCTACCCTGTTAGTGTAATTGTCGATGAGGATTGTCGACCCTGTGGACATAAATCTCTCTACGAAGACGATCCCAATTTGAAGGCCATAAAAACAGTTAGGAAGATTGGAGAAGCTCCTTTGCACAACGAAGAGCTCCAATTCCATCTCAGGGAGAAGAACCGTCGTGTAGAAGAAGCCGCACGGGATCTTCTTAAAGGTTATCAGAAGAAATGTGACTTTAACATGAGAGATCTTCACGAAGACGTCGATGACGATGAAGACGATGATGATGCAGCAAGCTATTCAAGTTCTGATCTTTTTGAGCTCGATAACCTTGCAGCGATTGGCATCGAACGGTATCACGAAGAGCTGCCGGTGTATGAAACAACTCATCTTCACACGAATCGCGCCATTGCTAATGGCTTGATACTGTAGTTGTTAGAGAGGGGGAAAATGTTGAAATTGAAAGAAAAAGAAGAAAATATTATCCGTTTAATTACTGGTTTTGGGGGGTGGGTGGGGGGGGGGTTTACATCAGAGAATAAAATTTTAATAATTTTTATTTTCGTTTAATTTACTTATATTTGGTTCTTTATTAACTAATTGAGAGTGAATTAGTTGTTCCTTTAATTTGTTCGTTTAATTGAGTTGGTGAATTTTCTAGATCCTTACACAAAAGATTCGTAAGATCTGATAGAGAAGGAAGGAAAGTGAAAATGGGAATTTGGAAGTCGAAGAAGCAATGAAGATTCGAGATCGTGTTCACACGTAAAATGGGAAAAGTAGCAGATCGAGGAAGACGAAGAGAGAAGGTAAAGCTACGCAGAACTTCTCCATGAGAGGGAGAGAAAGTTAAAGCTTTTGCTTTCTGTGGGGTCTCTCTCAGTCGCTTGAGCATTGCGTCACTAGAGAGAGAAAGGGAAGAAGATCATTTTATTCATTCGTAGATCGTATCAAGAGTTTAGGCTTTTGAGGGGATAGGATTTACGAGAGAACTACTGGTCCTCTACTACTACTACTTCCATTATCGGTCAAAAGGAAGCTCAGTGTAGAGGATCTGTTTGGGAATCCTTTTTGCTGAACCCCAAAAGAAGAGGGAAAAAGAAAACCAAAAATTCCAATTCAGACCTGCCGGAAACTTGTGGTTCACACTTCACCGGCGGTATGTGATGGTAGTGGGCTAGTCATTTCCCGGGCCTTGTGTCCGGTCATAGGAGCCATGCTGCCGAACAGGTTCCTTTAGCCTGAAATAGAAGAACTAGGCGTGCTTGCAAGGTACTTACCATAACACTGGTTTAGGAAAAGATGTCATTACTGGGACATTGTAATAGTGTTCATGCCTATTGGGAATTAGAATCAACCCACTCATTAGTTAATGGTTCTAGATCTGAGGTTTGGAATTGATCAACTTATTGATCCGATTATGATCTTGTTGGTACGAAATCTTCCCTTATGTTACAGTCAGTTTACCGTGTTAGTGAGTGTGCAGGCGTGCCAGAATCTTTCTTGACCAGGTTCAGTATTAAACCGGACTTCGATCAAGCAACTTGGGTTCTCCTCTTCCCCCGATAGCACCAAGGACTTTCTAACCTTCAAAACCTCCAATTTTCTCTTCTTATATATCTTGAGAGTTAACCGTTCCACCACCCACCTCATTCGCCCATTTCTCCCATGAAGTGATTCCTCCAGCATATTGTCGCCACTTGTTCCATTAATATCCATTTTCATGAATATGCCTTAACCACCTTTGTGTGCTGATATTGCATTGGATGTGAGTAATGGATTGATACGATCAATTCACGTTTTTCCTTTTATTCTCAATATTGCCCCTACAACGTCATCAGGTGCATATACTTTTTTTCTTTTTGAATTTTGACGCCAACAGATCCCGACACATTAGAGTCGGAAACTTTAAGAAACAGGACCAATCATCCAGAACTGGACTAATTTACACCCCTACTCGGTTACTCACACCCACACACTATGAGCCTTAGGGCTCATACTAAGGGTTTAAAAACCTAAATCGGAATCCAGATCTAACCTAGACTTCTTCCTTAAGAATCAGTTTGAGTCGGATCAAGGGAATCAAGATCCAATTCAGTCTCATCTTTTTTCACATAGAATTGGCCTGAGCCGAATCGGGGGAATCAGGATCTGATCAGATTATTCAACCGAAAGAAAAAAAGGATCTGATCAGATTTTTAAAATCCTAGCTCATACTGATACTTTCTCTTCATACAAATGTGGGCCCTTTACTGATTGAATCCGTCTCCTTCTCTCATTTGTGTGGTTTTCTATGTTAGTCTAACATCGTGGGAAAGAACAGTTGATTTGGATCATCAAATTCAACATGTGGACATGATAAGTGATACTCTGTCTGACCAACAGTTAAGATTAATCCATTTTATCTCCACATGGCCTAAAACCCATAGCCTTTTGTGCTACACTTTTTTGCCATCTTCAAAACAGTAAATTGATAGATTACACTATAAAAAGTCTAAATGAAGGATTAGATGTCTCAATTCATTGTGGGATCTTGGCTTGTGAAAGTAAGCTAAGCTATCTCAACTCTCAAGCGATTTGAGGATCATATCTTTAAACTTAGATTGCTTAATTTGCTTAATCATTGTTTTAACACATTGATGAGCACTAGCTAGCTAAGTCAAATTCCGCTCATCAACACTACAAAGTTAGTGGATCAATGGCTAGGGAATGCAACATGGTAGGGCACTAGGGCCTCCCTAGTCTTATCTCAACTGCCTCTTAATTGTCATGATATGAGATTTTCTTCTTTTTGTTTGTACATAATAATATGGGTAAGTGTTTTCTATCCACAAGAGGTCCATGCACCATATATACAGGGGTGCACAACCTTGGGCAAGGACAAGATGATTATTTCTGGTATAAGGGTCTCTCTCATGGAAAATTACCCTTACACCTGTGGCGGTGGTATGTGTTTTCTTACATTCTCTCTCTCTCTCTCTCTCTCTCTCTCTCTCTCTCTCTCTTCTTTGACACTTTGGATGTGAATAATCTCTCACCCTCTTTAGCATTCCTAATTGGTTGGTCATGGGGATTCCATCCCATGTGATCCCAATTATAAATATAAATCTTTTTTTTTTTTAAGGCAAAGAAACCCTATCCGTCTAGCATTTTCACGCCCAGACACAACTAGGCGTGAAAATACCTAATGCGTCTAGGGTCAGTTGGATCTTCTCACACCAGTTGTGTCTAGGTGTGGGAAGTGCTAGATAGACATGGTTATTCCTCCTTTATTATAATTATAATTATTATTGTTATTATTATTATTATTATTATATATATATATATTTTCTAAGTTACCTTTCTTTTCTTTCTATTTTATATTTCTAACAAATCCTATAGGATCAAGATTTCCTCGAGCCACCGCAAAGAAGGAATTCTTTCATTGTGCCCATCATTGCACTTGGATGCCATGCCAACGAAAATGAAGAATATTTTAAATCTCCAATATATTAGAAGAGAGTAATGATAACTTTAGATTCATGGATTAAAAAAAAAAATCATTTCAATATGCCCAAAAAACAACCCATAACAAAATAAAAAATGAGATGAGAAGTGAGGCAAAAACGAAGCCGTCACAATAAACTAAATTAATGATAAATTAAATTAATACCTATGGTCTAATGTATAAGAGTGGACTTAAGAGGACCACATCATCATATCACATTCTTATGTGCAAACTAAGTAATTCTATTTATAGTGTTTAATTGACCATTGTTGTAGACCCTTTTCTATTAAAAACTAGAAATTGTTCTTCAAGCATACATTGAGCTTCTTACTTTATCATTATAAATAATTATTTCTTAATACAAAAATAAAGATAAAGATTGAGAAAAAATAGAAATGGTTAGAGTCTAGGTAGGACACATGGTAGCCATGCAAGGGCTTTCAAACTAAACGTGCGAGATTCCCATGATTCAAAATATCGAAAGAGATTAGAATCAACTCTTAATTAATTGAAGTGTTTGTTATTGAACTAAAAGATATAATATGACCAGAGGCCACAAGACAAAACAAAATAACCTTTTAATACAGTTCATCAAATTCTAAGGATGCTGGCTTTGAGTTTGATGTTGTTCTTCCTCGGTGAAGTGGGAAGTTGTGAACAATGATGCTATAATGTACGGTGATCAGTATGACAGCCTAGCTATGCCTTAGGCCGTTGACTCCCCCTTGCAATTCCCATATCTGCCTAGCCTCTCTAATCATAACTGTCCACCTTAGAGGATTAGATTACAATTTAAAAAAAAAAAAAACACTTTGCCTACTACAGTCTTTCTAACCTAGAAAAAAAAAAAAAAAAAAAAAAAAGTTGCAAAAAGTGCAATTGGTATGTGATACAAAGGTTTGAGCTTATGCTTGCCAAGGAAATAAAGAATATGTACATACATAATATGATAAAATAACATAACGATTTAATGATTGATTTATATATTTATTTCTCTCTTTAAATTATGTATCTTCATAACATAATTTGAAGATTCAAACTATGATTTTTCAAGTTATAACCATGGTTGGGATGTCTTTTAGTAAGTCTAGATTGACTATGAATCAAATGAAACTCAACTTATCACGTGAGAGGGGGTGGAAAACTCTAAATAATGGCCAGCACCTCCGAATGATAAAATGAGGTGTCTAAAGAAGACCAGCCATTAATTTATATTTTAATCATGGCAACATGATTTTGAGAATTCTTTTTTTTTTTTCTCACTGATTTGGGCATCTTTCACTATTTTTGGCCTTGCGTCCAAATTAGCCGAAGGCATACTCTTTGCGAGCTAGATCTACGGAAGTGTTTTTCGATTTGGGAAGGATACCATGCAACAAAAACTTTCTTTAAAACACAGTCATTGCATGTGATAAAAAGCCCATTCCAAATAAAATAAATACAAGGAACCAAAAAAATAAATGTCACATTGAATTAAACACAGAAGACCATCCCCAAACTCAGCATTTTACATGTCCGTAAATTCATTTATGTTTAAAAGCCTAGGAGGCTATCATAGTAAGTAGAATAAATAAAAGCTCCATATCTTGGTTAGAGTTTGATATTTCCTACTCACATATTCTTCCATTTCTTTTTAGCTGTACAGACCACACCACACTGAAAGGTAGTGAGAGGGTGAAGCATGAAGGAATGACTTGGTGCGTTTAATCATAATTGAAAAATTATGTTGTGACTTTGGTGAATTATTTGAGCCAAGCAAAACAAACATAAAATCTGGTCAAGAATCATGAAAACTCATCTAAGTTTTAAAAAAATAATCACACAATGTCCAAGTTATTCTGATTTTTCATTGACTCGGTGTTTTTGTTCAATTCATGATTTTTTTTTTCTTTTTTTGGGAGGGGGGTGGAGGGAGAGGGGTGGAAGATTATACATAGACTACAGGAGAAGAAAGATTAAAAAAAAAAATGACTAATTTTGTTCAAGTTTGACTTGCCTAACTCACCAGGTTTTGAAAAGGCCGAGTTCAGTCTAAAAATGTAATTTTCCATGCAACAATGCGTTAAATAACAGATTCTTGTAATCACTGATATCTAGAGGCCTTTTTTCTATTTACCTCTGAGATTAAATTATCATTATATAGGCAGTAATAGTATGACTGTTAAACAGATCTTTGTACGTCGTCCAATCTCAGTCGGGATCATAATCATCAACTTGACAAGAATACCCAACAGTTTAAGAAAGAAAATTGTAGGAAAATTGCCGATTAACATTAGAGTATCCATTTAATTGTTACTATACAAATAAATGCATAAAAGAAAGTAGGAAAATTTTCCAAGAAGACAAATTTTAATGTGAATTATTGTTATTGGACCACTCAAAATATCAGAAATGAATGGTCTTTCACCACTCTGAGAGAGAGAGAGAGACTTGGATGAGCTGAAATAGACAGGAGGAAACAAGGAGAGACAGAGAGAACTACCAAAACTCCCAGGTCTAAAGGCCAAAGCTATCAATGGATCCCGGCCGGGGAGCAGTCCCACGTGAGAGGAGGCTCTTGGGATCTCTCTAACAAGCATGGGTTTGCCTCTCGATAGCGATTGCTTGGTGGGGGACTTCCCACCAACCAAACGTTACTCCAACGCCAACCTTCAGTGCCTCTTCTTCTTCTTCTTCTGCTTCTCTGGAGTCTGCAATATTAGCAAAGTAATTGAGGAGGTTAATTAATGGGTGAAAACTCCAAGCCATGCATGATTGAATAAGACTAATAATTGAGGTTTAGGCTTAATTATATCTTTAAAAAGTTTAAAATAATTTCTGGGTGAGAATTATTGGAGCTGGGTCATCTGTGTTACTCACCAACCATGCAATCTGGAGATATTGATACGTTTTTAGTATTAGTAATTAGTAGCTAAATCACCATTAGTGTCTTAAATGAACCCTGCATGCCATAGATAATGCCAACTTATGTCTGCCTTTGCCTGCAATTAGGAGTGAAGACTAAAGAGATCAAGTAGGGTCCGGGTTGAAACTTTGAATTGCATTTTAGATTCATTTACTTTTTGTTGTTTCCTCCACAGTTGGAGTCTTGGACCAGAGAGAGACAGATGTTGGGATTAATTGGTTCACTTTAGGTCCCATCTCATACTCTCATTATCTCGAAGGACAAGTCAAGGGGACCCTAACAACCCTATTCTCCCAAATGTAATATGTCACCTGACCCCTCCTCTCCAACCAATCTCTAATTTCTCATCCAGTATTATCTTTATGTCATGCTCAATGTTAAGGTACAATGTCTTGCATTTGTATACCAAATCCTTTTTTTTTTTTTTTTTAAACTACATAGGTATTTTGGTAATGTGTTCCATGTATATTTTAATAAATTTATAATGATGGTTCATTCTTTGTAATCTGAGAGAGGTATGAGGACGAACTATCGTAACCCTATTCTTCATTAATTGTGAAGCTACAGATCCTATCTCACCATGAATGTAAACAATTTTATTGAACCATATAAATCATTGTATTATGTGATTGATTTAGGTATTCATTTCTACAAATTGATGAGGAAATGGAGAAGGGAGAATAGGGTCTACCTAAAGACCAAATTTGGAAGAAATATATTTCTTAGGGTCTGAGCCTCTTTATGCCGAGGGGCCCTGCCCACGGTAAATCCACTCACGTGAAGCTTGAAATCCTGGCCGGCCCTGCATGTCTCATGGTCTCAACACAGTATCAGATGCAACCATATTATGTTCGACTGATATCAATCACCACCCTCTCATCCTCTCCTCCACGGTCTCAGAGTCTTGAGACTGTTGACAGTATAGAAACGTCCACCATTCACCAATACCAATAATAATTAGTAGTGTAGGGTAGGGAGGTGCCCTTATTTGTCTCCTTCTAGCCAGGCAGCTCGGTCATAGTTGTTTCCTTGATTAGGAGTGTTAATCGGTGGGTTTGGTTTGGTATTGATTTTGGTTTGTTTTGTTGGTTTCAATGGATGAATTTGAAACTAATCCAATAAGAAAAGGTTCAATTTTTATTTGGTTTTGTTTGAATTTCTTATTCATTATTTATTGATTTGATATCGGGGTCAATTCGGTTTATCATATATATATATATATATATATATATATACATATATGTGAGAGAAGAAAAAAAAACAGTTTTTTTTTTTATGATTTCCGGGTTCGTATCACTTTACTTTGATTTCTATTGTTTTGATGCAGTCTGGTTGGGTTTGACATCAGAATACTCCCTCCAGAAGTCGATCTAGTTTGGGTCAATCTTATCCTTATCACCAGTTCAGGCTAGGCCCCTACCTTGACGTGTAACCACAAATGACGTGAGTAACACCGTACTTCTCAGTCCTTTTGATGTATGGATGCGCATGGTTACATATGCCTTTAAAATGTTGGGAGTTAGAGTTATAGTCTCATATTAATTTATTATCACGTTTTTTATGTTTTCATATATTTGAGGAGTTCTTTCCATTTAATGTCTTAGATTTTTTTTTTTTTTAATTATCTTAAGGTTTTGAACTGAACCTCCAACGGTATCAAACATGCCCGAGTCAGTTTTAAAGAATAGGTTGTGAGCCTTTATAATTGTGAATTCTAGAGTTATAGTCTCGCATGGGTTTTGTTGCGACCAAGAATCGACCGTTGGCTGGGAGAGACCTGTAAAATGCAGAGAAGCTGAAGAGTGGCTCCCAGAGGGATTTCTGGCAATAATAAAGAGTTGTGGAGAGAGAAGGATTGGATCCCCTTTTTACCTAGAGTTGTTGTTCTTTATTTATAGGCATCGAGTATGGTGAAGCCTTAATCCCAATAAGGGGATGAAATTTTGTGCTTACCATTGTAGATAAGTGCATTGAATCAGTGGAAGTCTTAACAATTTATTCATGTCCTTATTATCTTGTACACTTTAAAAGCTCTCTCCAATTATTGCCTTAATGTGTTAAATTAAATCCTCCAATATATATTGTATCAAAGCCTAAGATTCTTTTCTACACTTACCTTCTCACATTGTGAATCTATCATATATTTAAAAAAAGTAAAAGAAAAACTTGTATGTTTGTTATTTTATTGCATTGATCGGTCATAAATTTCAGACTTCAAGAAAAAAGATTTTGAGAGTTTCATCAATTTGAAATGGAGAGGAAGCAAAAGAAGTAGCAGAGACAGAAAAGACAGCTTTAGTTAAAGAATTCTGAGAAAAGAGAGAGAGACAGAGGGGATCAGGGTAGAACAATAACAATTGTGAAAGAGAAAGAAGAAAGATAATGTGCATTTTGGCGATCCCGAGGAGGAAGTGGTGGGAGGTTGGTGGTTCTGCAACTGGAACAGCCTTCTTTTGGGGGGGACTTCTTTTTTTTCTTTTCCCTGCCTTCTCTTCTTTTTAGTTTAGAAAGCGAAAGGCAAGGAGGAAGATATTGATGGTTTGGGATCTAAAACCAATCCTTCACTCCCTCTGTAGCGATTCTATTTTTATTCTTTCTCTTCTTTAGTTCCCTTCCTCTGCCTCTACCCAATTGGCCACTTCCTGAGCTTATTTTCGAGAAGGATTGAAAATTATATTGTTTTTTGAGGGAGGAGTGTGGCCATGCACCTAACATGGAAACGGATCAGTAGCTCGTATAATCACCTAGTCGTACGAGTCAGCATCTAACACCTGTCTATTTTGTTTCAAATATATCATTATTTATCCTTATAATGGTAAAAGGTGAGGCAGGTGTTAGATGCTGACTCGTATGACCAGATGATCGTACGAGCAACGGATCCTATCTCTCCCCCATAAAATGGAAAATGACAATTCTATTGATGTTTCCTTATGCATTTCTATCGGCCCTTGGACACACATAGGAATTGCACCCACCACAGGGAGATTGAATCTGTTGTTCATACAATTACCTGGTCGTACAGGTGAATATCCAACACTTATCCTTCTTGCTTCCAAATATATCCCTTTTCGTCATGTAATTGTAGAAAGTGGAATAAGTATTGGATGCTCACATATACAACTAGGTGATCGTACAAGCAGCGGATACATTCCCCCCCCCCCCCAAGAAACACTTTTCCCTTTTCTTCACCTATAGAGAAGAGAGAATCTCAAATATAACGGTGATATGATTTTGTTATTGAATTTTCGCATCATTGTTAATTCTCACTCCACATACTAATCAAAGGGTTCAGATCACCAAATGAAGGTTACCCCCCACCCCAAAAAAAAATACCAAATGTAGAAATTCTGAACGGTATTCTAAGAAAACCTGAAATCTTTATTTGGTGGGGTCGTTCAAAATTGTATACATGTTCTGGACCGTGCAGGTCCAAGTGGGCAAAAGTGAAATCCAACGAACATGATCCATCCTAGTGGTATCTTTGTATGGATCATTGAGAATTGTCTAATTGAAATCTTTGGAATCATACGGCTTTCATTCTCTTCTTCTTCTTTACTCCTTGCTTCACTAATTTGACTAGAATCGGGAAAATGATTTGATTTTGGTGGGCCGCCAACAGACATCACCGACCTACAACTCCACCCATTGATTGTGTTGCTGATCTTTGGTGGAAACAGAGCAAGACCTTAAGGTATGAGATGGAAATAACCAAACGATGTATTAAGTCACATCTAAAGTCATAGATACCTTAACGTATGAGGTGGAAATAACCTAAGGATGTATTAAATTACATCTAAGGTCGTAGATAATTGTTATGTTTGTCTTGAATTCTTGATTCGATTTGAAGAATGATCCGTTTTGACATATTTTGATGGCGATTTGAATGAGATTCTTTTTCTGAGATCTGCATATAATATTATCTGATCGACCATAACTTGATGAAGATCAACTCGACTTGAAGGAGTATATATATGTACTATCTTCTTGTTGAGCAAGCATTGTGAGATTTGGGGTTTTTTGTTTTAGGGTTTCTCGACGAATTTTCTTGCCATGATTTGGGTGTTCTTGAGAGAGATCTCCATTGTAACTTTTTTTCAAACATATTGAATCAACTTCTTATTCGCCTGAGGATGTAGTACACCACATCGGTGTATGAACCTCATTAAATCTGTGTCTTGTTTGAATCTGTATTTGTTTTTCTTCGTATTTGTTGATGTATGTTCTAACAATAGCTGATGTAAGATTATATCTCTATAACTTTTAATATCATAATATTTTTATCTTTCAAAACCCATAAACGGACCAGACATACGATGGGGTCATACTTCTTGAAAAACAATTAAATTAATACATAATATTTCTGTGACTTAAACGCCGTCAATAGGGCTTGACTTTGACCAAGTTTTAAGAGCAGTACCCTCTATGGGAGCCATGTTAACCACCAGAGCAATATGGCATATATTAATTAGGATTTAGAAGTAGGTGTCTGTGTGAGCATCAGAGGTAATGGGTAATGAGAGGAGGAATCAAAAGTCAATAGTGACAGACCCATATGGGGTGGCTAATTTAGTGAATATATAGTGATTAGCACATAATCACCACTCACTAATCACTTACCATTTTGAAATTTTGCATGGATTTGGTGGCTGCTGGATCTGCTCATCATCAATCTTTTTCATGTGAGAAGTGAGATCTCTTCGAATCTTAACAACTTCTTCCCTCGTTTAAAAATAAGTGGGGAAGGAATATTCCTTAAAAGATATAAGATTTTGAGATCATGGCATGATTGATGGCCATGCACTGACCATTGCAGAAAAGTGGAGACGATTGTGCTCAATTTGTGGCTTTGACTATTTCCTCATTCTTGGCACGTCTTAGATCCACAAAATATCCAAAAGCAATATCATACTCACCTGAATCAAAATTGGTCTCTCTCTCTCTCTCTCTCTCTCTCTCTCTCTCTCTCTCGATTTTTGTCTATAGTTATTTGTTGTTGTCAAAAATAAAAAAAGTTTATAGTTCTTTATTTTCATTAGATAATTGAGCACAACGTGAGACTATTCTGTCATGGCCTAGTAAAAGAATGCAACAACAACTTGAGGGCTTAAAGGGCTTTTTTAGTTTGAAGATCGATTCACATGAACCCATTTGTATCATAGGGATGAATACAATCTAAAGAATAGTGACATTCATTTGGAATATGTTGTGGTATCAAGTTATTCTCTAAGTTCTCTTGTATCACAAGTGGGAGCCTTCGCTTCCATCTCATCAATGAGTATTTATTTATTTAAAATTAGTAACAAATTTTGAGTGGCCACAAACACAAGGGGAGTGCAATCATGTGCCCCTATGTCTAAGTTCAAGGGCTGCCCTCGAACAAAAAAACACTTGCCCATAAAATTATTCTCATATTACAACAACATTTGAAAAACTGAGACCTTACCTAGAAAAAACTGGTAACATACCAAGATCAATTGAACCAATCACTATCTATTTTGGTTTGGTGTTTTATGAACCTAGGCACCTAATCATTCCAGTTTTGATCTTACCGAAAAGGGGAAAAGATTACCACAATGCAAGTATACATTTTTGCAGTTCCCTCGAATAGTTCATTGTTTATACAGAAAAGTGAAATGTCTAAAATAACCCCCCTCTCTAACCACCTCTATTGAAATATTGGAAAGTGGGAGCCCTAACTCAAGATGCTTGCAACAGAAAATGGGCATCGAAGGAACCCTATCACATGCTAGAAAAACTGAAATAATTGATGGAAACCAAATCAAACCAAACCAAAACCAACCGTTTGACATAACATTACTAACACACAATCGGTTGTCTTAAAAGGAAACTTTTATTTTCCTCCCCCAATTTATAGGCCCAACCAAGAATCATGCCTGAATAGAACTCCATGACTGCTTGGCAAAGAAGCTGTCTCTAAATATTTAAGGAAAACGACAACTTCATTCCATCTCTTCACTCCATTTTCAACATCACCACATGTGACATAAACATTATATAGATGATATTCTTGTCCAGGTTAGGCTAACCCACCAATGCAAATGTGTTAAAAGTCCTCATTTCCTTATTAAAGTAAGTAGATATATGAAGATAAGACATGAAGTTGATGCTGACTATAAGCACCCAATGTTTATCTTTTGTCATTTCAAAGTCTATATCATCTTACACTATAACCTACTATACACCACTATACGCCATTAATGGATCTTGCACCCAAGTCATTAATGTTTTCGTTAATAATAAGCTGCCAAAGAAGGTGACAAGGGAGATAATTTCAACCCTCCATAGTACTCCCAGTAGTGAGTTCTCAGTATTATAATGGTGGAAGAAGAAGTGATAGAAGTGATCAAAGTTGATTGATATGGACTGTAACGTGCTTACCTGAGATGCTTTTGTTGCCATCAAAGTGGTAATATTGGAAAAGAAAGAAAGAAAGCTCAGTTAGGTAGTAGAAGAAGAAGAGTATGGCATTATATGTTCAGAGGCTTTTGTCATTTCTGGGTTCTTATTTTCTTCTGTTTCTGTGACTTTGCCAGTTTGGCGTGAGTGTTATTAGTGAGAGTGGTCCATGACATAACCATCCTTTCAGGTTTTTAAGAAGGAACTCAGTGGTCATCTTTGGAGTTTGCCCCACCAATATATGACTTAAACCACTCAGTCACGCACGGATGGGTTACTTTTTCTCCTTTTTTCTCTGTAGAAGATCAGAGATTCGAGCACCCACTATCATTATATGAGTTCCAGTTGTGGATTTATTATCTGTCATGCATGTATCTTCTGTTACCAAAAAAATGCATGTATCTTCTAGCTTTCTATTTTGTCACAAGTGTTGAGAGCGGTAGTGGTATTGGTTTGAGCAATTTACATCTCCCTCCCCTGTATTTTGCTTTTATTTCACCCCCCCTCCCATGTGTTTTTTTAAATTCCACAAACCTCTCCTGTATTTTGACAAATTTGACAAAAAGTGTGACTCCTCATATTATGCTTGTTAAGATTTCAAAATACTTTTTAAATACCCAAATCACCCCTATAAAATGTAAATGGACCATTATACCCATTAGAAGATAAAGGTTCTTAATCTTCACTTTCGTCTCTCACGTGTAGAGGCTGAAGTAGCGGCTAGTGGTGGCGAGTGGCACTGAGCGATCGACGGAACCTCATTCGCCTTAGGGGTTGGTGTGTTTATGAAGATCAATTGTTTCTTGTATATGATTACATGCCTAATCTCAGCCTCGATCGGATTCTCTTCAAACGACCTGATTGCCCTGCGTCGCCGATTCTCAATTGGGAACGGAGATGGCGAATTGTGGCGGGTCTTGCGGCTGCTCTGTTCTATCTACATGAGCAATTGGAGACACAAATCATCCACCGAAATGTCAAGACTAGTAATGTCATGTTAGATTCCAATTATAATGCTCGGGTGGGCGATTTCAGATTAGCACGGTGGCTAGAGCATGATCTTGAATTTGCAGCACCATCTGTTGATAGCAATTATGAGTTCAGGATGGCAGAGATAACCAGAATTGGTGGCACAATTGGGTACTTGCCACCGGAGAGCTTCTAGAAAAAAAAAAAAGCATTGCTACTGCAAAATCTAATGTTTTTAGCTTTGGGATTGTTGTTTTGGAGGTGGCGAGTGGTCGGCGAGCAATCGATCTCGCCTACCAAGATGAGCGGATTGTCCTGCTTGATTGGGTTCGACGGCTATCTGATGAAGGTAAGTGTTTACAAGCTGGAGATACTCGATTACTTAGATGGGTCTTATGCGCTTCTTGAGATGGAGCTTTTAATCAATCTCGGCCTCCTCTGTACTTTGGGTGATCCACAGGGTTGAAATCGTCTACAATTCCGATCTCGTACAATTCTGTGCAATACCACCTTCAGGCGGTGACACGTGTATTGATGCCAATACAATGGCCCAGATCTGGTACAACTAATAAACCATTAAATCAGTGAAAAGGCATTTAAATCAGATCTGGGTCATTGCATTGGTATCAATACATGTGTCACCGCCTGAAGGTGGAATTGCACGGAATTGTACGAGATCGGAATTGCAGACGATTTTTTTCCCCACAAGTAAGGCCTAGTATGAAATGGGTTGTTGAAGTTCTTGCGGGTAATATCGTCGGCAAATTGTCGGCGTTGCCATCGTTTAAGGCCTACCCTCAATACATCTCCTATTCATCTTCCACTACCACCACAATCATAACAATTTCAACAATAATAGGAACATCAACAACAACAACAACAAATGCATCTCAATGGTCTAATTTAACATCTGGTTATGCAACTGCTGTTTGTGACACCATTTTTATGACAGCCATGGATGGGGAAACTAACAGCAATGGCCATGATGGGGAAACTAACAGTAACAGTCATATCAGTGGCGTTATTCCGAGCAAAATTCTTTCTGTTGACACACCACGAGAGATACCTTTCAAGGAAATCATTGCTGCTACGAATGATTTCTCGGAAGCTAGAAGAGTTGCAGAGCTAGACTTTGGTACTACCTACCATGGCTACCTAAAGAACCGTCATCATGTATCTCCATCGCGGTTTGAGTCCAAAAACCTCCCTGTCGTGGTGATGGGGTGAGTGGAATGTGGAATGTGAGGGTTTCATATTAGGGGTTAGGAGGATAGGGATAAGGGTAAAATTGACAAATAAAATTTTGTTAAAGGTAGAAGGGTAGAATCGTATTTTAACATCCACAACTAACAATTTACTAACAGAGTTATCTGACAAGAGAGGTATGTGGAATTTTTGAAAACACGGGGGAGGAGGGTGGAATAAAAGCAAAATACAAGGGAGGGGGATGTAAATTACTCTATTGGTTTTAACGAGGAAAAGGGGTTTGTTTCATTAAGGGTATAATGGGTATTTCATGTTTAAAAGAGTTGTTTAAGCATTACGAGAAAAAACCGGTTGACTTAATAGCCATTTCAAACGGTTGGGAGAGGTGAATGATAATTTTGGAAAAGTATGAGATCAAGTTGATATTTCGACATAGTTCAAAGGAAGGAAGTGATATTTCCTCTTATTTTTTTAATTTACCTATGATACTAGCCCAAACTGATACCAACCAATCTGTATTAGTCAATATTAGTAATCACGGGCACCAATACCAATACCTAAAACCTTCATTGGTGTTGAGGGTATGATGTATTTTATCACATGGATTTTATGGGTTGATTACATAGGGCATGAGTCCTTGAGGCTCGAAAGAATCAATATCTCTGTTACTCGAGGCCTTGACGAACTGGCGGGTCCATGACTAGGGTTCAAGAGCAGCAACCCTGAGGTGTGATTATAAAAAGTGAGAACCCTATTTTCCTTTGATAGTAGAGCAAATCTCTCGTCATCACATTGTGGACATAAACAATCTTGCCGAACCACGTAAATCTTTATGTTTGTATTGTATGCTTGCTTATTTGCAATTTTCATTCAATTCTGCATCATTTTAGGTATTTGTTTCTACAGTAGGTTCATTGAATCTCAAATGCATGCATCACTTGGATCAGCTTCTACTACATAGGTTAATTAAGTACCCTTCTTGTGTTTATCAATTTCAATTTTTTTCTACTTTCAGGGGATGTTTGGATTACCACCAATAGTGTATTCTAATTAATCTCATATATCATGTTGGCACTTCAATTAGCCTTTCAATTGGCTAAAAATTAAAGTAAAAGAGAAAAAAAATTACATTGAATTTGAAGTCTCACAAGTAAGGTAACCTGCTGAAGAAGATGCCAATGTGCTCCACTAGCTTTCTTATTAACCACTAACCAATAATCTTATTCATAATGATAATAACAGAAAATTTATAAAAATTTAAATATAAGCAAGGCAAATACGCTTAAGGCCTCACAAGGACTCGCCGTGGGAGTAAAATAAGATGCAAACTCCTGGAGAGGGACACAACTTGGTCCATGCCCACCCCAGGAGTTGTTCATGGTTCCCCAAGGCATCCTGGATGCTAGGAATAAGGGGGTTCCAAGGCAATCCATCACTTAGTTGGGCCGGTTGATTTATTGCATTTTTTTGTCCCGGCCCCCTTGGTCTAGCCTAGCTCCTGGTAAGAAGGCCCAGATCCTTGGGCAGGATAAATGGGGTCCTATATCCTCCTTGACTAAATGGGAGGGCTTGGGTTCCCCGAACGCCCGACAGAAAAATAATAATAATAATAATAAAGGTCCACCCCATCCTGGGCTCTCACCGAAACCCATCTCTGGAATCAAGGCCGTGAGGGGACAGAATCATCTGGCTGGCCTCCCAAAATCCCCTCTTCTTCCTCAAGTCAGCTTGGCTGGCGGCGTCTATAGAGGGAACCCTAAGGTGAATTGGGCTTCCATTATCTGGTTCTCTAGATATGTGCCGTGGATCAAGACAATATACTGGGTTTGGTGTTCTCAGCTCCCATTTATCCCATTTTGGGGTTGTTGAAGGTGGATAAAGGGATTCACTGTGTGTCATGGAGGCCAACAAGAGATTTTCTCTCATCATGAAACTCCCTGGAGACCTTAAAATTTTGATGGAGTCCAACGGATGTAGATACCGCAGTCTACATTTCGTTTTCGGTTTCGTATGTCTCCTGTATAGAGTAGTTTTGTGTATCCTTTTTCTCTTCTCATATAATCTCTTGCTGCTTTCCCTCTGCCCAAAAACGAGTGCAATTCTATGAAATTTTCACTCTTTTTTACCTGTTTCAGGCTGGAACTTGACCAGTGAGACAAGGTCTATCATCCCACAGACCTGCACCACAAGGCAATTGGTAACAAACTATAGATGTAGCCAACTGTTAAAGGTATGTAATGATGTGTGAACTTTCAACAATTTCTGGAGTCCATACATGTCGGGAAATGATTGCTGCAAGCTGTTGTTCTATAAATGATGCAGTTATTCGAAAATAGCCCAACTTAAAGATTTCCCAACAAACAAAAAGTCAAATGCTTGACACCATCCTCATTATTTTCAAATTGTTACATCTCCACAAGCCAAGCCAAGCCAAGCCAAGCCAATGTCTTTCCACAATCCTTCCCATGCTTACTTGGTTGATTGCGAATTCAGCCTTTGAACATCTACTAATTGGTACAGATCTCCTCGTCTCTGCTTTTCTAGGGGAAGGCTTGTTCTGTTGAGGTGTAGGGGGAAAAGAAAAAAGGGTAAAAAGCAACCAAAAAAAGAATGAAGCGTACTAGTAGATTTGAAAGTATTTTCTAGTTTTTCAAATCAAACATTGTTACCTTCTGAGCTCAATTGCTGAATAATCTATCTCTGCAACAACAATGGCCTCGTCATGCTCGGTAGTAGCAAGTACTTCTCCAAACTGTCACATAAATTTTCCAGTACTTCAGTACATGGCCTTTCTGCTGAAGTTCTAATCCTCAAAAACTCGACTTTATATTTTCACATTGACAGAAAAAAAAAGAAGAAAGTATATCTCACAGCTCTAAGACTCGTGACACTCAGTCCACAGAGAGTTTCAAGGATTGTCAGAATATCACTTTCACCACGAGTTGAGAAGACAATGAATAAATAAGCATTTAAATTATTTCCTTCTAACTTACAGGCCCAACAAGGGTAGAATGACCCCATGCGATATAACCAGCACCAGGATCTCGAGCAGGTGAACAGGTTGCGACATATAACTGCCACTCAAGAAAAATCACCACACAGCTTCATGTTAAAAGCTGGTTATAAGCATTTTAAGGCAGTTTTGGTCATTCAAAAGAAATATACATCTCGGAAATTTCATTAACTTACTAGTAATTGGGATCTAAAGAAAATGGTATATGATTCAATTTCCAGAATGATAGGAAATTTAAGAAACCTACTTGTCAGCAAACCACATATTCATTGCCCAAGGAGGAGGTATAGATCAACTTAGAGAATCATAAAACACTTACTCAAAATTATCTTATAAAATCAAATACTAATAAAAAAAAAACCATTTTTCTAAAAAAAGTTACATCATATACCAAATGCTTCCAATAGAGGTGCTTTAGAACAACTTCATTGTTATTGGACCAGCAAGGTAATTGGTCCAGTTGGGCTTATTAGAATTATGATTTGAGAAGAATTACTGAAATCACAAGAGCAAAATAGGCCTAGTTCATCTAAGCATATTTTTAAGAGCACGGGTAAAAGTAAATATATTAAAAAATAAAATATAAAAGGGAATTGAGAAACAGGAGAAATTCTTTTAATCAACACAAATATAAAAAAAAATCATTAACTTTTGGGTTTTTTTTTTTTTTTT
>NC_056564.1:18477925-18478988 GCF_013358625.1 Macadamia integrifolia | reverse complement strand
AGGGGGAGAGAGGAGAGAAGGTTGATAAATTTAAAATATAACATATGTTTATACAAGGGACAGGGAACTTTTTTTCTGTGCTATTCTTAGGAGTATTGACGACCAAGAGAATTTTCAGAACATACCCTTCATATCCATAAGATGGACTCAGAACTTTCATGATAATTTAGAATGACCAATATTAATGTGCAAAAAACCTTTCAGTTAAGAAAGAAATAGTCTGTAAATATACCTGATTATCCATAGCCCTGAAATGAGGGAAGAAAACAGTGGGAAAAAAAAAAAAAATTAGTACCAATGAATAAAAAAAGGGAAAAGTCTCTCTGAGCCTAAGGCATTTCCTACATCCTCTCACATAGGTTTTTTTTCATTATTTTTCTCTTTCCAAAGAAAATGGAAAAAATAATCAACACAGTGATTGCGTAGGAAATGCCTTAGGATCAGAGAACCTTTCTCCAAATAAAAAAACAGTCTAAAAAGATAGTAATCACTTCCTTTGGTTACTTTGTGACTATAGCATTAAACCAAAAGCCCAAAAGTATGACGAAAGTAACAGAGCAGCAACCAATGATAAATATCAAATTTGAAAAAAAAAAAATGAAGAACATGAAGCTTTTCAAGTTTACAGTTCAGAAACTGGTTTTTCTGAGTAGACAGTAACCCAATATTAGGAGGGGGGGTGAAGTAGTATGGTTGATTGCCGACCTCTCTTACTAATAGACTGTGTTTGAAACTGGGTTCAGGTTAGAATAGATGGAGCAAAAGAACTGAAAGTGATTCCAATGTTGTATATTAGGGATTATAGATGCCAGTTGTCAGGTGGGTTTAGCTAAATACAATCGGGATTTTGGTGGATTCAGACGGCTTTTCCATGCACCACATGGGCCATAATACAGCCACCCAGTGGATTAACAATTGGTCTTTGATTAAGATCCAACAACAGTTCATCTTACATAACCAGAAACACACCCATAGTTACCAAAGTCATGGATAATTCAGCAAATATTCAGAGTGAATCAAAAGCAATTTGAAAATTTTGGAACATTCTGTTTTTTTTTTTTTT
>NC_056564.1:18452111-18477905 GCF_013358625.1 Macadamia integrifolia | reverse complement strand
TATAGGAAACAAATAGTCCAGCCCAGTAAATTCAGACTAAAAAAAAAAAGGATTAATATCGAGATTTAAGAAAGAATCAAGACTTAATAATGAAATGAAGAAATATTGAAAGAAACCAGAATAATAAAAGAACTGCATTCGGAAGAGAAGATCAAGGACTGTAAGGACATTTATGTATCATACCTATTACAACCGCTTACCACAAAAGTTCGAGCTGTTAAAGGCTACAAGCCTACAACAATGTATATTAACACACAACATCCCCCTACACGTGCAGGCCCACACACACGGCTCTGCACTTAAGACCATCACATGGCACCAAGGGTGCGCCAAGCGTAGGGGCACAACAACACATAGCACAAACCCCTTCGCACTTGCCAGGTATCAAACACCCAAATCAGCATATAGTCCCCAGATTCAAGTAAAAGTACAGAGTAAATCAGGAAATGCACCGAAAATTAAAGAACCAGATCTATTTCAGCCAGTCCTTCATTTGATAATAAACTCCTAGTTACTCATCACCCAACAGTTGTTGAGAAACATGTCCACACTCCTTGCTATGTTTTGGTGTTAACAAACAATACATCTTTAACTTGGTTTGATAAAATGTGATTAGCTTGAAGAAAGTGTAATTAGCTTGAAGAAACACTTAGAAGGTCGAATCAAGACATCAAGGTTTGAACCCATGCAAACATGGCCCTAAAGCTTAAAGACATTCAAGAACCAAGATTATAAAAACATTCAAGACCAAAGAGTGGAAGGTTCAAATGAAAAAGAAAACCACTAGGATAGATTGGTCCTTTTTAATGTAATTTGTAAACTTCCACATATATATATATATATATGTGCACTCACCACATGCATATGCATTGCATCATACTAGAATGACCATAGAGCATACCTTGACCAATTATGGAGAGTCTGTAAGTGGAGAGGAACATATTACGAAAAATGTGTTCTAGTGAAATTCTGTGAAAACCACATTAACCTGACTTAAAGGTATTTTGGGCAATCTTAAAGTCGGTATCAGGAGATGAAACCTTCATAGAAGTTGTAGGAAATTGAGTTACAATTCCAACACAACTAATCTCAGGTCAATCTGAGGTCGGACCGAAAAGTTAAGGTCAAAACACTGACGACTGGTCAGTATGACAGCACTTTGTGAAAACAGTCTGTCATGTTGGCGGTCGACCGGGGAACTGTCCGAGACCATAACCGGTCGACCGGTAGAAAGTTCCGATCGACCGGTGCCTCCCTGGAAAAGCTCCAAAGACTAGTTTTTGACCTTAACGGCTCTTTCTGGTCGACCGGCAACTGATGGCGGTCGACCGGTGGTCCCAAAATACGACCGTTAGAGCCTGATTTCCTACCTAAAATGCTTCACTAAGCTCACCTATAAATACCTAAACCACTCTTAATTAAATATGAATTAAGAAAGAGCATTAAGAGCATTATTGCAAGCATTCAAGCGTCATTTAAGATTATTCTATTCTACTTGAGTTGTTCGATTACTCCAATCCCAACAAAAAGCTCAAGTCTCAATCAAGTCCTCCACTCTCTCCTGTGTTAGTCAAAGCCATAAGAGAGGACTTTACAAAAGGTGCATCATTCATCTCTTATTCTTATCATTTACACCACACTTGAGGTATTCCTCTTATTCCACTACTTCTTATTTATTTTTGTTTTTACAATTCTAGACTTACTAAGGATTGTAAGGATTCTCTTATCCTAAAAGAGGAAGGTGTCTCTCTACCTCCAAAAGAGATTGTAAAGGCGCCTCTTTGCCTGTAAAAGAGATTTGTAAGGATACTCTTATTCCTGAAAATGATTGTAAAGGTTTTCTTCCCTACCTACTGTACCGAAAGGGAGAACTAGTGGAATACCTTACAAGAGGATTCTTGTAGGGAGTGGACTAGACTCGGATTGAGTCGAACCACTATAAATCTCGTGTTGTGTGATTGTGTCTATTTTACTTATTCCGCATCATTTGTAATTTGCAATCACACTTGGGACCTATACATCGAAAAGAGTTAAAATTTCCACTAGTATAACCTATACACCCCCCCTCTAGGTTATTTCAACAGTAACTGATACTGTTTTGCAGACCTCTTGTAAAGTCCTACAAACACTTTTGATATAGTTGCTAATGTGAAATTTTATTAAAAATTCACTTTAGAGCAGTGTAAAAATATTTATGTCTCTTTCTCAATATTAACATTGATAAGGCTATGATAATTACTAAGAAAAGGGAGCTGGAAATTCTTCATAGAGATCAAGAGATCTATTGGGACAGAGTCTCATACGTGGAATACAAGGCGATAAGAACACAATATTTCCATAAATGGCCAGCTTTAGGAAAAGATGCAATTTTATTGCCAAAATGAAAACAAATGATGGGTAATTGAAAATGATGAGAGAGCTTCCCATCACGTGAACTTTATATAAAAATTTATTTGCTGAGAGTTAAAATTCAGAGCCAAGGTAAACGGAATTGAGTTTGATAGCATTTTAGCCAAAGAAGATGATGGTCTTGAGAGAAACTTCACAGAAGAGGCAATTTACAGAGCTGAACAAATATTGCATTGCTTTATTTAAGGGCTGCTAGTCAAACATAAAGCAGGATATTATTGCGACTTTTGTGGGGTTAGTCTTCACTGAGGTTTGCCAAAGAATTCTATTCTAGCTATTGCATTTTTAATTGCAAAGAAGACTGATGAAGAGGGTAAATAAAACTCGTCCAAGACGCCTTATCGGCAGCATTAACTAGTTGATCTTCACATTCCTCTCTCAGGTTAGGTGGGGTTCTTTCTCCTCTTACCACTTAAAATTCTTATGGAGTGGAAAATTCAGGATGGAGTGCTTATTGCTAATAAGTGAACTCTATGCTAAGAGAGAATTTCCTGAGATTATTGTGCAAACTGGATTCTGAAAAACCTTAGGACCACATATCATGGGATTTTCTTTTATATATTCTAAGAAAAATGGGTTCCAGCATAAACCAATGGTTATATTTTATACTTTTCCATCAAGTCTAGCCCCTATATCTCATTTACATTATGCCGACAACAGCCTAAGTTTCTGAGGCATAAAAAAGGCAATTCAAGAGGCTTTTTCTATACCGAGTGGCTGATTATGCTGAAATAGAAGTATTAGCATAGGAGCTGGAGTGCAGGACTGCAGAAATTTCTACTTCTTAATCAGTCCTTTCTGAGGCCTTATTTATTTGGGTAGCGGAAAAAACAAACATTCAAACTGATGTTTTCTTCAAGGAAAATTTCTTAGCCAGTATGTGCACTCTATATTACAGGCAGACAGAGGATGCAGATCATATTTTAGTTCAATCATCACTGCTCTTTATCATATGAACTAGAGCTAGTTTATTCCTCTATTCAGAGTTCTTCTTCGACTCTTCCTTTTCCTGGCTTCGTTGAGGGAGTTCTTTTTAATTGAAAACCAGATGTCCAAGTTCAATTGGAAAGGCTTTATTCTATATGATTCCTCATGTTCCGAGCTGGCTTTGTGGAATCTGAGGAATTTTTGCATTTCTTAAGACTCGAGGCAAGGGCTGCCAGAGCTTTTACAGGATGCATGGGACTTACTAGTGTACTGGGCTCATATTCATAAGGTGATGAAGTGTACTTCAAATCAGCAGCTTCTTCAGGACTTCTCTATTTGTTTTATAGAGTTTTGCTTTTATCCGTTAGGCATCATTTTCTGTTACTTTCTTTGGATTTACTTTGTCGTAACTTTGTTTTGGGTTTAGCTGTTGGAATTAGAATTTCCTCCATTTTTCTTCCTCTTGCCCCCTAATAAGAATCCTTTTTTTTTTAATTAAATAAAATAAATTTACTTACTGATATTTCTCGCAGCCATGAAACTTCTAACCTAGAAACTTTCAAGATTCAAACCATCACAAGAAAATACAATAACAAAATTGTCCAAGGAAAATAATATAAACCATTACCTTGTCCTCTGCAACAACTCCCAATGCAATGGACCAGTGGTCATGTTAAATGCCCCCGGATAGCATATCAAGTTAGCACCTAATATCCAAATCATTACACTCCCAATAATTAATAAGTAATACCATACAAGAATCAACAATTAGTATATCCTCAGCACGAAAATCAAGATTATAAAATAAATCAAAAGCAAAACGTAGCAGCAATCTTGACCAGAAAAAGAATCACAACAGAATTATGACTGACTAATATGACATTTTTCCCCATGAATGGCCAAACAACAATTATTATCAGGAACCAATAGGTATAGAGAGAACATGTGCAAGACGAGTCCAGAAAAGTAGCGCTACTGCTTATTGCAAAAGCTAATACAACTCAACTCAACTCAACTCAACTCAGCCTTATCCCAACTAAATGGGGTAAGCTATATGGATCCTTTTTCTCCCATCAGCTCTATTCAAAGTCATATTTTTTTTTGGGTAAAAATTCAAAGTCATACTTGATACTAGTCCTAATCTATGCATGTCTTAATTCACCATTTCTCCTACTCATGTTAGGCATACCCCTGGCTCTTTTATCTCCTTCAATCTGAATCGAATCAACCCTATGTACTAGCATTCAAAGGCCTCCGTTGCATACACACATGCCGCCTCAAACGAACTTCTTGTAAATTATCATGTATTGGAGCAACTCCTAAATAAGCTTTAATCTTTTCATTCCTTATTTTATCTCTAGTTTTACCACTCATCCATCTCAACATCCTCACTACTAAATTGACATTTCAACCCACACTAACCGTGTTTGGCTACTTCGTCAGACACTGATGTGCACCAAGAAAAGTAACTAGAATACTAGATGGTTAATAATACAACAACAACAATCATAACCTCATCCCAACTAAATGGGGTCAGCTACATGGATCCGCAATGGAAATTGGAAAGTAAAGAAGCATAAAAGAGAGGTTAAAAAGGAGAAACTTGGGGATAAGAGAAGAAGGTAAAGTAGTATAGAAAAACGCATCATAGAAACTTCCCCCATAAGGGGTCGGCAACCTAGGCCCTTGTCCTCCACAAAACTCTATCCGAAGCCATACAAGGGTCGAGCCCTACTCTTTGCATATCTTTTTGGACCACTTCGTTAATAGTCATCTTTGGCCTGCCCCTACCTTTTCTAGCTCCCACCAAATGAATCTGGTCAGGTCACTCTTCCTCACCGGGGCCTCCATAGGTCTCTGTTGGACATGGCCATACCACCTCAACTGGCTCTCACAAAGTTTGTCTCAGATTGGTGCAACCCCCAAATCATTTCTAATACGATCATTCCTTACTTTATCTCGCCTGGTCTTGCCGCACATACCTCTCAACATTCTCATCTCTGTTACACTCAGTTTATTCTAAGTACTCTTCTTAACTACCCAACATTCCGCTCCATAAGTTATAACTGGTCGTATAACTGTCTTCTAAAATTTTCCCTTGAGTTTAATAGGCATTCTTTTATCATATAATACTCCCGAATTATTAGATGGTTAATAATCAACCCCAAAAAGTGCAACTTCCAAAAGTAAATCATGGTCTTTTTGGTCCCAGATTAAGACCATCTTTCTAGTGATGAAAGGAATGTCACTACCTCATATCACTGTCACTCTGGGGATAAAAATGTTGACCATATTATTCTTTAAGGATCACACAAATATATTGATGATATATGAAATTGAGGTCCAGAATGAACAGTTAAACCACTAGATCTGCTATCAATCTACAAACTGATAACATTCACAATCCATGACTCCTGGATGCAAATAGCCACAACATCAGTGTCAGGCAGTACAGTCATTTGTATGGGCCGGTAGTATGGGCAGGGAGTAGACATGGCCACCCCACTGTATCAAATGTGTTTTAAAATTAAAAAGAAAATTGTCAGAATGATCTAATTTGATCAGGAAATCAATGCATGCAATGATCCAACAGCTGAGATATCTCCAGCACTAAACTCCTATATGATTCACCGATTTATATCAATTATCAAATACCACTGTATCTATTGGTTTACTTCTAAAATTTCAACAGTGGAGTAGAGAATCACACAACACTGAGTTACAAACCCAATGCATTAAGGTATACTTTCATAATACCTGCTTTACATCTTCAAGATGTACTCATAATTGTTTTTCCACCATTTTTATATAATCATCTTACATAGTCCTATCATCTATGCAAATGCAACTTTAGTTACTTTCATGCTGCTTTTATGTTTTGTGTCAAGTTTGTAAGTGGACTTTTTTGTAACACTTGTTCTATTTTCAAACTCAAACATTGTTGAATTTTATATATATGCATGAAACAACAGAACTAATTTGAACAGTAAAATACATACTAGCTCTAACGTATTAGATGAGGAACCAATAATCACATGGATCTTTTAAGCTTTGAAAACTAATTGTGTAGGCATATCCATGACATAGTTTTTCTTTCTCGGAAACATGAGGTCATATCCCTGTTTCCTGTATCCATTATCATATTTGTATCCGTATCTGGGGACCACAGTCCACAGAAGCATAAAATTTACTACCAGATCAATTAAAATTAAAAATATAACACAAAAACAGACCTCTTGATGCATACAACACAGCTAGCTCCTGGAAACGAATATCATAACAAATACCAATGGCAATACGCCCAACATCTGCACAAACAAATCCATAGTTATTTCAAGGGCAAGGAAGGAATTTTCAACAAAACATGAGGTCAGACAAATTCAGTTCCTCTCCAATCATGAAAGAGACACCCAATCAATATAAAATTCACCACTATAGATAATGCAAATTCAAAATTTTATGGCTTGTGAAAGCACTAAAAGCTCTACTTTCAAAGTTTTCCTCCTTTTCCTTGAATATCACCAAGCAAAAGACACTGTGTTAAAGAGGACATAAGCCTTCTGTGGAGCATGAATTTCAAAATTAATATATAAGTATGACGTAAGTTGTTGAAAGAATAATACAGGTAAAACTTCTAGAAACAACAGAGTTATCTCCATTGCCTCGAAAAAATAAAACTTAATTACCAAATATTTACTTTACTAATGAACATTTCCACAGAATTTTATAGGTTATCATTAGGTTGTCACGGAAAATGGAACATTAAGGTGCCAACTAGAAAATCTCTCACATGAAATGCTATAAGGACCTAAAGGAAGATATCGTATCACAAGAACTTGCCAACAAATGCTATAAAAAATCAGTACATAAATTACCCAAAGGAACAAATAAATGTATCGGACCGAATATCAGATCTAGGGTAGTGCCTAAGAATGGATCTGTGGAAGTAGGCACGCAAACCTGTATCCACGACAGTAGGGGTCTCCCCAGCTGTGAGAGTCTTTGATTCAATAAATGTAATCTTCCCCGGAATATCAATGTCAAAAAGATGTATCTGTGATCGTAAATACATCTTAAGTAAGATCTTTTTTTACAATAACCAATATTTCAGAAGAAAAAAAATAGTGGCAAATATGAAGAAATTAAGTCCTATATCCATCAATGAGGATTTTCATGCATGACCAACTGGTCCCACCAGACCCACAGTTGATAAAAGTACAAGTAAGAAGCCCTAAGTTCAACTTTATGTTGTACCATGTTCCAAAAAAAATGTTATTATGTATACTCAGCAAATGGTAGGAAGTATACACATACCTTTCGATGTTTAGCCTTCAGTTTCCCATCCGCACCAAATACACAGCAGGTATTGTACAGCTTATCACCACAACGTTCTGGTATAGAGCCACCAACTAAGGTGATCTTCAGAGTCCGAGCAACTTCAGACAACATTGCAGTTGAAGGAGATGCATCCCCTCCAGCGTCAATATCTTCAGCATATACTGGAAAGCTATCATTTGAATATGGGCTGTTCCATATTTCCTGAGAGAGAAAGGAGAAACAATAAGAAATAAGCATCTCTCTAAACCAATCCATGGCCACGGGCATAAGATTGGCTCATGCATCGAGAGGGATTGTTTCAGTTGGCATAAATTGGCTATCTCAAAGAAAAACATTACAAGTTCTTGTGTAGCCCTAGATAATTCCCCTTCGCTTAAATTGTGTTGAAAAGATTAAAGGGCGGGTCAATCGTGTTTCAAACTGAGGGAAACAGATGTATCCCGTTCATTTAACTTACAGGCAAAAGAACAAGCTGAGCACCCTTTCCAGCAGCCTCCTCAATTGCTTTGCGAGCATGAGCGATGTTCCTTTCCTTGTCCGCAGTCACTAACAACTGACAAAGACCAATCTTGAACTGAAAAAAGAGATGGGCGAAATGAATATAAGTATTACTTCTAAAAGAAATTATCTAATTAACCACAATCCAATATACACTGGAAATTAATATGGACCATAAGAGAGTAGAAAGAACCAATATGAACAAGGATAGTACATTTCCAGAGGATCTATCTCCCATTTTACATGATCAAAATCAAGCTAATATATATCAAACCCAACAACTTCAGCTCAGTCGGGAAGCGATTTCGCCTCCGTTAAACTTATAAAATCAAAACTGATATAACTTTCAAAAAAATTAGAAAAATAGTTTAACCAAAGCGGATCGATCAAATCAAGCGTAGTAAAAGAGAGAGAAGATTGCCTTGGTTACGGGAGAAGTAGCCATTGGAACCGCAGGAGGAACCCTAGCTTGCTCAGGTTTGTAAGCAGAAGCCATTATTGTAGAGGCCGCGTGGATTTGCTTCGTATTACAGTTGTTATAGTTGCTTCTGTTCCTCAAAGCAGGAGGATTACCGAAGAAAGTGATCGATCGGAGTGTGGAAGGGAGGGAAAGGGAAGGATTTGTGGAAGAGGAGAGGAAGTTGCAGTAGCAGGGATTGAGATTCCCCGATTGGAATGTGGAAGTCAGGAAGGACAATCCGGCTTTCATTTTCCGGCCATGGCACATCTGCATCACTGAGGGGGCCACGACTCTGGATTTTGCTCCTTTTTAAAGCTCAGAGCATGACCCTTGTCGAAGCTCCCCGTCAAACATGAAGGTTTGACACGTGGCTGCCTAACAGAAAATACATGTGGGCCCATTAAATCAAGAGAACCTGATAATCTCGACCATTGAAATACCTCGTGGGTCACACACTTTGTGATCCTATGGGTCTTGGCTGATTCCCGTCAAAACGGATAAGAATCGGCTAAACCCGACTACAATTCCAGCCTATTCGTGCTTTGTTTCTAAGGCTCACCAATTCCAAACTGTACCGGAATCTATAGAAGCCCGATCTTATTACCAATTCCGCTTAGATTGATTTGAGATTTGAGACCTCAAAATGTGAGTTTGGTTTAAATTCGGTTCAATTCCTATGGAACAAGATCATTTTAATTGCACCAACCCCTTCAGTGCACATCGAAGGGCTAGAGGCACTTGGGTGCATGCCCTTACAGGTCCTAGTCATCCGCTGGTGTTAGAGGTGCTGGCACATTGGAGAGAATCTGGGTCCAATTCGAATCCTATGTATATGATATAAACAAAGAGCCAGTTCATGGTATCAATCATCATTGATAGCGATACAAATATTGATACGTATTAGTCGTATTAGATTGTATCTGCCAAATACTTAGATCATTTTTATTTTCAAAACGAACTATGTCTATTTCATATCGGTTGATCCATATCGATCATGACTGATACTTATACGACTGATCTAGTATCAGTCTCTAAATCCTTGGACATAAATGCCCTTGTTGTCCCTATCAAAGTGATGAAAATTGTTGATTGAACTTGGCCATCCCATGTATTTGATGGAATTATACCCTGGTTGGCATCCGCCGATCCATATCGGTAATGGCTGTACCTGATCTTATCAGGGGAACGATTCTAATTAAGGGTAAAACTGTCCAAAAAAATGATTTTTAATCAAAATTGAATGCAAAACCATCCAAATCGGTCCGACACACGAATCCATATCGGTATCGATACCGGTATTCCTTGATTTAAAATCTTCTAGTCGAAAAGGACTCCGAAATTTAAATTCGTTCTACGAAGCGCAACGTATATAACAACCAACCGTCCAAAAGTGCAACGGTCAGTAACTACCTCTCCCGCCTTCTTTTCTTGCTTCCTCTATTCACATCTCTCCCTAACGATCAATAGAACTCAAATTAGAGTTTCTCTCATGACTCCTGAAGCACCCACTACACTCCCCAGTCCCCCCCAGTTCTTGAGATCATAGTACAGTCTTGCATTGGCGGCGCTTGGTTGAGTTGCTTCCCACCACCAAGCGCCGCAGTAATTGGAGCAGAGCCCACATCAGTGATTCACTTCATCACCATTGTCAATGGCGGATCAAAACCCACTTGATATCCAATACACAGATGCTGAAAACTTTCTTCACTTATGGAACGACGACGACTCTTATCCAATTTTTGACGATTTCGAGCCACCGGCACTCTCTCATCTTCAATCATCCCCTGCATCCAGTGATGACATTGCCAGCCCTTGTAATCCATTGGATGACCCTTTACCTTGGGAGTTCACAGATGATATATGTGACTCACTTGTGGAGCCCTTGAACTCTAATAATAATATACTAGTCAACCCAGATGAAGGAAATGCTCAATATATGAATACAGAGTATGAGAATACCATGACCCTTGCAGTATGGCCTCCGGTGCCCGTTCCGTTTAGTTGCAGTTGTTGTCAAGTTCTTAGAGAAATTATTCACTGCAATGGTATGATTTTCTTGGATTACTTTTGTTGGGAGTTTAGTCCCACATAGGATACTAAGTAAGCCTATACACTTGGGAGTCCATTTACATATAAGTTCGAACATTTGGGTTGGAAACTTTACATGGTATCAGAGTGGGTTTTCATCGTTTCCACGTGTCTGTAATATGTACTAATAATTGTGCAGAAGAGCATAAGGAATTTAGTTCCACATTGGCTACTAATTAGCCTACACCCTTCTTTATACACATGGGAATCCCTTTACCCACAAGGTTGAACTTTTGAGTTAGAGACTACACAGAATCAATCCCTAACAGATTTGAGTTAAAATTTCTTTTGCTTATATATGGTGTTTTTGTAGATACCCACACTGCAAGACTTGAGATCCATGGACGAGTCGGTATCATCTGTCATGCTATTAAAGAGATCAGAAGTAATTTTGATAGTCTTACACCAACTTTGGAACATGTGATGATAGAGTAAGGGATCAAACTCAGAAATTCCTTTGTGGTATGTTCTTTTTTTTTTTTTTTTTTTTTAGTCGCATTAACAGATTTTCTTTTCACTGGGTGAAACTGAAACAGCTTTAGCACACACAGCATTGAGAGTGTGAAGCAGTATTTAGTACAGTACTGCCAGGAACAACGGCAAACTGGCTTCGTCATGTGCCGAGATCCACTGTCGGCTTTCTATGATGCTCTATGTGCTGGACAGAATTGGGATGAGAGCAGCAACAGCACAGATGATTTCATCCAAGAGTTTCAAACTGAGACAGGTTGGTTTCACTTTGTCTCTTTCATCTCTTTCATCTCTTATTGTCTTTCAGTCATCAGTTAAGAGTCAAGTCTCATCGCAGGGCTCAGACCTGAGATACCTCTTTTAGCAAAGACCAGTGCAACCTATTGACATAGTGGCATTAGTTTCAAGAGGTTCTCTCATGAAACAAAAAGAGGCAGAAACTAGTTTTATTGTGTTTGGTCTAGGACGCATTCACAAATGAGAAAATAGAGAAGATTTGGGCTTTAAAATGTGATCTAGACCCAGAATCTATTCCAATAACATATACCAAACACAAGCTTTTATTCAAGCAGATTGAAAACATTAGCTAACTTCTTGCGGTGGGTGATTTCAGGATTACATCCAATAAGCAAGCAAGAAGAAGAGAATGGAGACAACAGGCTTACTAAGAGCGGCCTCGCTGCACAGGTAAACATCACCCTGGCTTGCCTATTCATGTGATCTGTGAATTTAACATAGATCATGCCAAAGGTGTCACAATGGTATAGAAGTAAAGCTGGTGGCTCATTTGCAGGGGCTGCAATCAGAGCCATCCTCGACGTGGGAACCATGGTTTTATTTTTCAAATGTAGTGGTCTAAAAGCTGTTGATAAACTACTCTTACGGCATGGACACTTTAGCTTCCATTCCGGGCTACTGCCTCTCTCTCTCTCTCTCTCTCTCTCTCTCTCTGTGGGTTGGGGGTGGGGTGGTTTTGGGGAAAGGAGTTGGTTATGGAGAGGGATTGACATGGGTTTATCTTCTTAATGATTGGTTCTTCATCAATTGTTACTTCTGATTTTATTGATTTTTTCTGTTCTGTTTTCGATTGGGTTGCAGAGGGAGAGAACTGCTAATATGGATTTGAAAGACTTGCAACCTTATTTCCACCTTCCTATAGAGGAAGCAGCCAAGAACCTAACAGTGTGCCCCACCGTCCTCAAGAGGATATGTAGGAAACACAAACTAGGAAGATGGCCACACAGAAAGGTCAGTCTCTCTCTCTCTCTCTCTAGAATAGTAGTAGTAGTAATTTTCTGTCTTCACTCAAAAGAATGGCATTCTTGTTGGAATCAGATAAAAAGCTTGGACAGGCAAATATCAAACCTGAAACTGAGTTTAACTGGCAGGAATGGAGAAGACGACATGCGCACTCAATCTCAGATAGATAAGCTTTGGCAAGAACGAGATAAAATCTGTAGCATTGATTAGTGAATTCTTTGTACAGTTTTGAATTGTTATTTACCCTATTTTGTTATACGTAGTAGCTGCTTGAGAAATTTTCTTACGGTTTTAGTGCAAAGTATCAGTATGGGTATTGGCCACCGCCGATACCAATACCATGTTCTGGTACCACCAAAACAGTATCAGACAGGTATAGACATTGTCAACACCAATACAGAAGGGCCATATCTGCCGATCCAATTTTGATATCTAAAACCTCCCAAGAACCAGGATCTTTTTTGGTCAAGGTTAAAGTACGCAGAACAGGTGATGGAATCGGCTTCCAATTCTGATTCCAATCCATCCAGAATTGCCCAGAATCGCCTGAACCCTAGAAAATCAAGTCAAATAGGCTCCGACAAATCGACCAGAACCAGCTGCTGATTCCAATTCAACTGATCCACAGCCGATTCCTTGAACTGTCTATCCAGTTCTCCCCCTGGTCAGAGGCGCATAGCAAATATGCAAATATTTGCCAACTGTATGACATACTGCTATATAAGAACTTTGCATGCATTAAATAGGAAGTCCATTTAATTTCACAAAGAGTAACTCCCATAACTAACATCAATCCCTTATTAAGGGGGGATCCAACTGCCACCTTTTCAGAAATTTGTGGTCCAGTTGAGGTGACTAAGCTGAGGTTGCTGATATGTTCCCACTTGAGCCCCTGGGGTGGCAACCCCAACTCCCAAATTGCCGCCCATGCCTGGGACCATGTGGTGAGGATTGGCAATGGCAGCGGGTTGCTGAGGATGATGATACAAGCCAGGGAATTGCACATGTGCTGATTGTGCTGCTGCTGCAGCATTGAAGGAAGCATGGCCCGTGTGCGAGGGTAAGTATGCAGCATGGGGCACTTGTCCAGGTACATTATAATATGGTGCTGACTGCAAACCAGGATGATCTCTTGGGGTCTGAATCCATATTTCGGACGTCTCCGCCTGTTGTACCAACAGAAAAATGGCATTATGAGTTCACCCCCTCGACATTAGATGATACAATTTAATACAGATTAGTGAAAAGCAATTCAAGACCAGACCTAACTGCATGCATATGTAGACAATCCATTGATCAACCTCTATAATATAAATTCAACAAGTTCTCTTCGGACTCGATCCCTAACCACTAGCAATTAAATAACCAGTATCACCTCCAAGATGACTTAGAAAACTTGAATGGGAGAGGGAAACATGCTTACAACAGTGATAATAGAGTATGTATAATAGAAGTATAATTAGAAGGAAGATGGCACAAGAGCATATAAAAATGAATTATTTTAATGATGTTCCTGATCAAAAATCTGTTTTAAAACAGTTGCAAGACGAGGACCATTTTAACATGAGAATTAATCAGGACATGCATCAATTAAACTGCCAATGTAACACATTTAGAGTAGGTAGATTTAGGGAGATTATACTAATACATTACAACATCCTGCTGACTGTCAAACCATTTATTAAAAAGATCACTGAGCATCTACTACAAGATGGATTGCTGAGTTTCTAATTGAACATGTACTACAGTATTACCTGTGGATTTGGAACATAGAGATTGCCTTCCTTGTATTTGATCCTGGTCGAATCATCTAGTCCAGTCGTACTCCCGACTGCTCCAGGAGCATTGACAGCATATCCAGCAAGATTTGTGTAGTTTCCAAATGCTGTGGCACTGCCAGCAGGGACAGGCTTATATTGCTGGGAACCATATTTCAGGCCACCAGCAGCGAGATGCGAGCTCCCTCCTGGCATCAGCAGGTAACTGCTGCCATTTGAGGGGTGAGGATAGGCAGCATTACTAGAATAACCAGGCACAGCCATTGGTGGAACATACACCGGAGAAAGGAATTGACGGTACGGCATAAAATTTGGAAAATGGGAGACATGAACTTGGGGATACAGCTGTGTCATGGGCTGCTGTTGGACCATTGCCACTGTTGATGCAGGGATATTGTTGGCTATGTGCGAACTCAAGGCCTATAAAACAATAGATTCCACAAAATGCTCTTTCTTAGATGATTTTAAGTTGATTTTCCCCATATAAATATCATGCATATCGACAGAAACCCACATGTGACTGCAGATGAAAGAAGCACAAGAATAGCATGAAAATAAGCAAAATCGTAGTTTCTACAAGGTAGCATATATTGGCAATTCATGCAAATCAACCACCAATTTTAGCTGCAGATCCATACCTCCTGAGGAAACGGTAAACCCTCCCCCCGTACATTCTCATCTATAGTTTGTCTGAAAAATGTTACATCATAACCAGTCTGCGGATCATATGCCTGTTTTACAAACCAAAAGAAGAGAATTAAAATAAACAATTACGAAAAAAATATCAAAAGAAAAATTTCCAGTGATGGTATGGAAACTATTAGTTCAAGTGTTCAGAAGCAAAAGGACAAATATATCCCTGAGCACAACTATTTCACCTCTGAATATGAATTACCACTTCTCTAGTTCAATCCTAAGCTCCAAATACAACCATAAAACTGAGGTTTTACAAGCAAACATTGAATTTGTCACTGAGAATGGATCTGAACTCACCGAAAAAGTCGGCAATCCAGGAGGATCCTCTTGCTGCTGTTGTTCAGCAGAAGCGAAAGGGGGGGTATCATTTCGAACCAGTCCAATATCTGCATAGCTCTCCAGAGTCAGGGGACATGAAGACTCTTTCATGTCAGGCAATGGATGCTCAGAAGCTGCAACTGATGCTGGAGAATCAGAGCCAGAATTAGCTTGGTCATCCACTAATTCTATTTGGTATCCACCAGAAACATCTTCACCGGAGGCCTCAAGGATTGATGATGATGCACTGCAATTCAAGTTTGTCATAATGCTATAAGCTCACTGGAAAATTATTTTCTTTTTATTTCCAAAATTTAAACATTTAAAAAATAAATAAATAAATAAATAAATAAAAGGAGCAACCCTGGGCACAAGGCTCCCGCTACTGCTGGGTCTGGGAGGGGCAAATGTACACAGCCTAACCCCCTGCTTCGCAGGAAAGGCTGTTTCCAAGTTTCAAACCTGTGACCAACATGTTGCAATAGTGCAAACATCAAACTATTAATTAATTAAGTATTCCATTTACTTTATTTTTAATCAAATAGAACAGATGAGTTATAAGGAAATGACAAGATACACTATGGTAGAATATTCTAAATAAGGATTAACATATCCTTTCATCAAACGATGTAATTTATAAACAGCAAAGTAGAACCAACCTCACTGAAAGTTCCCCATTTGATTCTTCTGCACTCCCACCTTCTTTGAACCCAGATACAAAGCCCCTCATAGAATCAAGGCCTGCTCCAAAGCTGCCAAAGGTCAGCTGTGTACGATCAGCCTCAGGGACACGAAGATGCGGGGGTATAATTACATGCTCATCATCAGAAATGTTAACTCGCAATATCTTGTCTTGCAAGTGAGCTGCTTCTGATTTTAACTCTGAAGAATTGTTAGCAGAGGGTGAGATAGGAGCAGCAGTTCCAATTACTCCAGGGTTGGACTTTTGAGAGGACTTTGGTTTCCATTCCATATTTGGCTGGGGAGCTGCATCAAGGAGAATCAACATCAGCACAAAGTCATCAAAAGCACATTTTAACTGCTCCAATTTTTATGATCAATTATACAAATTAGAAATGCCAGTGGGGGACTTGCAACACCACGCACTGCACTAAAGCAAGTATTCCAGGTGAAAGTTTGATCCATTAGAAATCCATGCAGCAAAGGAAAAATTGAGCAGAATTTATTTTCATTGATTTCCCCCCTAGCAATTCAGATTGACACTTAAAACATCTACCAGCATAATTAGGACAATTCCTCGCACCAAGGGGTTAATTGAACTCCTATCAAATTTAAACAAGACACCTCACAGGCTCCTCATTCCTGATGTAGATCCACATTATGGAAGGAAATATGAGAGGAAGAAGGGTCCGGCCTTAGTCCACCTGAGTGGCTAGGGTCCAGCCAAGAAGCCAACCAAACCCCTACTTGGTCCACCTGAGTGGCTAAGTATTGTTTGGGGTTATAAACTGCTGGGGTAGTTTCTTGTATTCTACTCCTGCATTAATTCCGCTTGTAAAATAAAATACCGACCCTTGCCAGTTATCCAGCTTGCAAATAATGAGAAGAAATATCAAATGCATCATGCTCACCCACCTCCAAAAAAAAAAAGACGGAGCAAATAATAATACAGTTATGTTTGAAGATATAATTATATTAACAATAAGTAGAACAACAAGATAAATATTGCTACTTAAGTCTTGCGATTGCAAGAGCCACTGGCCCAAACTAAAGAAAAGAAGGTTCAGTTTGGACCTTGAGAATCCAAACCACCACACATAAATTCCTTTTCATACTGGATAAGTTGGCCTCGAGTAGCATGATAGGGATTTAAGACAATTAATTCCACATGTAATTCCCCCAATGATTAGAATTAAAATCTTCTCTGAATAGGTCAATGTTTCAACTCCCACAAAACATGAAAATTGCGTACCGTCTTCTTCTTGTTCCCTTTTTTTTCTTTTTCTTTTTTCTTTTTTTTTTTTTGGTGGGGGGGGGGGGTGGGGGGTTGGTGTTGGGTGGTGTTGGGTGGTAACGGTAGTCCAAAACAGTGAATACATAATATTGCTTGAACTCAGTAACCAGTAACCACATAGTACTTTCAACTATGGGTGTCAATTTAAAAAGGTCGTACTCAGTGCACAAGGTGATGCAGATTAATTACCAAAATATGCTTGTTTTAATAGGAATAAGCCTAGGGTTGGTTCCATACATGTTGGGCCTTTGATACCATGTGTTTTGAGTGTATTGGACTACTTTTATGGGTCTAAACTAGGGGTTCTAAGGTTGCATACGGGATTCAGTGATTTGTTTCATTTTTCTTTAGTTTCCTTTTTAGATGGGGTTATTTAGTTTCTAATTTCAGTACCTAGTTAGTTTCTAATTTTCAGTCATAAGTTAGTTTCTATTTCCAGTTTTAGTAACTAAAGGACTTTCTATTTTGTAAGTTTCTAATTTTAGATTTAGTAACAAGGTGAGTTTCTAATTTTTTGTTTCCTATTTCAGTTTTTGGAAACTAAAATTAGTTTCTATTTTCTTGTAATCCCATCATTATTATAAATAAAGGAGAGCTCTCATCATAGAGAGATGATTTGATGAACAAAAAAAGATGCTACTGCATTTCTCCTCTATGAGGGTTCTTTGTGTTTGATCAAAGAAGAAGGGTTTGGTGTTTGATCCAAGCGACTCCTTGCGGCGTGAAGTCCAGGAGGTTTTCTTCAAGCTTTCTTATTTCTTTCAAGTTTGTTTTCAAGGTTCTACTACTGTCAAAACAATCAGGTAAGGGTTCTAGTTTGTCTACAGAATTTCTGGGTTAAGATTTTCTATTTTATCTACTGTTGGCCTAGCTGTCTTGGGAGTTCTGGCCATCCGATGGCCTTCTAATTTTGATCGAAGGTTAGTCCTATTCTGAAGGAAGTTCGATCCAATTATGAGGCTAATCAGACCACTGGTTCCTGCTGAAGTGGACTGTTACTCAGTTCTGGCCGGTTATGGATTTTGCCCAGATCTGAATTCTGAATTCTGTTTTGTTTAAATCTATATGGAACTTGACTGCTGCTATTATTCTCCAATGGGTTGGACTTTCAAATCAGTCCTTAGATGTGTTATTAGTTCCTTGATAATACTCTACTGAAAATTCAGAAGTTAATGCCAGATTTCATAACCTACTATCAGAATCGAGTTCTGATTTGGTTATCTGGTCCTGATATGTTTTGATTCTGATCCTACTTATTCAATTACTCTATTTCTGTTGCTGGAACTTCTAATTGTTGATGCAAACTTTGTTTCCTGAAATTCCTGATTGTGGATCTGCTAATTTTGGTTTCTTCAAGGACTGTTGACTGGTTTAAGTTAGATTGTTGTTGCTGTTTACTATTGGGTGGTTTTGGTTGTTCTCTAGTCTAAAAGTTCCTGCAGTTTTGGGACTGGTTTGGTTATCAAATCCATCCCTACATTACAAGGCTCCCTCTCCCAGGTTCTGAGGAGGGTCATAATGAACGCAACCTTACCCCCACTTTGCGGAGAGGCTGTTTCCCAACTTGAACACACCACCACTAGGCCGCAATGGAGCAAATTTACCGTTGGACCAAGAAATCATGTTATTAACATTACAAAATCTCAACACCCATGTTATTCTATATCAAGTATCAACAGAGGTACATAAGGTCTAACTGCAGCACCCAGAAAACAGAGCTGTTGGAAAGGTCAACATTGTCAATAACAATTACAAACATATTGAAGATAAATGAAAAACAGGTTTCTTTATATATTAGATTAAGAGAATGCACAAGCAGAGGATTACATGACCAACATAAATAGCTTATAAGCAGAAAATCTTACCTTTCTGATGACCAACAACTTGCTGCTGTGGTTTACTATAATACTGGTTGCTCACAAAAGATCTGCTAACAGCCATGCTAGACATAACAGATTCAGGAGCACTTGACTGACTAACAGCAGCAGGTTGAAATGATTCCGTTGACGCAGGAAGTTCCTTTCCCAAAACCGGACTTGAGAAAGAACTGCCTGTGCCAGATGATTGTTTAACAGTATTTTCAGAAGCCTGTTTGCGATTACCAACCACCCCAACTTCACGTCTGATGGCCCCAACAGCAACAGAAGATCTGGAGTCCAGAGAAGGCACATGAACAGGGTCGGTAGCAGACGAATAAACTCCAACCACAGAGTTGCTTGATGCTAGCGTTACAGAGTAAGATTGAGAATCATGTGTCCCAGATCCCTGCACCCGTGCTGCTGAGTTTGAGATTATTGACCCTGCCTCACCAGAAAATCCCTGCCTTGGAGTGCCATTTGAATTAGCAACTTCAGCGTGTCTTCGGCCCAAATCAGACTTCCCATTTAAAGCTTGAGATGGCTTCTGCAACTCTGAGTTTTTAGCACCTGAGGGCTTCCGCTCTGTCCCAATCGCAGTTGAACTGCAGATAGGAGGATAAGATAACCATCAGCATATAGTGAAAAACTTGATTAAAACTTAGGTTCAGAAGACAAATAGTCATCAAACAACATAATACACAGACAAGACTCCTAAAAGTTCAACTGCAATAGATTGCCTTTAGTTAACAACATATCAAAATATGAGGGCATCTTTTAGAGTTCAGAAACACAACATGAACCATACACTGTTAACCAAATAGTTAGATTTTTGCCAATCTTCAACAAGAGGTGTAGAATGTATACATGATAACAAAGACACTGCAGTTTCTTTTCTTTTCTTTTTTTCCCCTTCAATCAAATAGAAGACACCGCAGAGCATACCACAATACAGACTGCAAATGCAACAATAGCTGAATTGCGAAGTCTCCTCCCATGATACTCCACAAACCTGTATATTCTAATGTTATGCACGTTGTCAGAATCCAGAAACAAAATCTAAGCATGGGAAGAAAACAAGTTGGACATGATAACCCTAGGAAACCAAAACCCTCAAGACTTCCAAGTTAATATGGCTTATTGGAGGTATTGGAAAACTAGTTCCAGTGAAAATGCAAATATTAATACAGTTATGTTCATGTCAAACGACACCTTATTATCTGTTGGCTAGAAACAACTTTCTTCCTCCCAGGGCTGTTTTGTTATTAAAGCTAGGACTGTCCCACCGCCCCTTTCTTAGGATCTCAGAATTTTCACATATTTTTCTGTATGATAGACCCGACCACTAAGGTCATTCGACCTGTGTTTCAGACCCATTAGAGTAGTCTTCATCTAGTTAGTAACTTTCCCCTACACTCATATTTCTGAAAAATACGGATTCCTATTCTATTTCTCCCTTATCTGTTCTGTTAGTTTCCTATTTTCCAGCGAGTCTCCTATTGTATCTTTCTGCTGGAAATCAGCTTTGCAGATCCTGCTCCCTTCACTTAGAGCTTGACAGATCCGATTTGCCTTCAGAGGGGATAAATGAATGTAGTTTTTGGATTTGAGCGCTCCAATGTAGCATTAGGAGTTTGGAAGTCGGATGGGTGGTTTGATCAACATTTTATTAGGATTTTAATTTTGTTATTTTCCAAGTCAGTTAAGGATTTCAATATCATTTTGTTCTGTTATTGATTGAACTAGTAGTGACTTGAGTTGTATTAGGATTAAGCAAGTTCAAGTCGTAATAGGAGTAGGATTTCAAGAGCTTTATATAAGCATATGTACACTGCCCTCTGGGCATACGAGTTGATTGGAATAAAAACTCCTGAACAGTTAACTGTGGCTGAACCGCTGAAGGTAAATTCTCTGATCTATTTTATTTCCATTGATTCCTATGATTCTTCTCCACCTCCTCTTCTTTAGAGCGCCCAATGTTCAGGCAGCATCCATCAGAATTTCTTGTTTCTATGGCCTCCCAATGATTGAGTCTTCCATATTTAACAGTAGTAACCCTTCTCCAAAAATTCAACTTTGAATGAATGAAACATGAATCTCACATAGCTTGACAACCCTTGGATCACGTAAATGGAGATTCATTAACGAGCTAGTAAGACGCAAATGTTTCAACAATGACGCATGCAATAACCCAGTCTCATAGGCATTGAGAATAACAAGAAGCAATAGAACAAAGATGTGAGGTAAAAGCAAACCTCTTTCCAGGAACAGCCAGGGTCACTTGCTCATTAGTGGAAGTTGTCCACTGAAGCGATTCAGGCTTTGTTTCCCTGTTTGTATTTTGATTCACTCTATTGTCTCTCACAACACGAAACTCTCGGCTAACTCCTGCATCTAGTAAAATCTTATCCATTAATAGGAAAACAAATAAACCAGCAATACAGCAAGTGATTAAAAAAGGGACAGAAAGACTTGAAAGATACAAGAACAAAGCAACATTTCAGTAGAGGCTCCTCTCCATATAGTTGAAAAATGATTGTTTTATTGGGAGGAAAAGAAGGGTAACCCAAACCAGACAAGAAAGCAACAAGAAGACAACATATTTACATCAAGGGTAAGGCCCAATATACAGATCCACCCAATTTATACCATCCTTCACTAGTTTGTCGGCAACTAATTGCATAATCTGGGTCTCCAATGGACAGAGATATTCATGTTGGCATCGCTGATCTTGACCCGCAAATGAGATGACTCAACCTACAATTGGGCCCAACTATGCCACATGATGGTGTCCACAAAGATTCCAAATTGCACTAAACACCTGGCAGGCATGGGTAATTCAAATATCCATTGAAATACAATTTTAGGATATTTTACGAGGGAGCAGCACCCCATGTACTCACATAGTAATGCAGGCACATCAAAGCATAGTTGCCAAGGAGACGCCTAGGAGTCGCTTCAGTGACCACCTTGGCATCCAAGCGCCTTGACAACTAGTGAAGCCTTGGTCTCCTTGCGCCAAAGTCCCCCTCCAACGCCTTGGTTCACCTAGACACATTGACTACCATGCATCTAAGGTTACAGTTTACAGAGATGCAGGGGCAGAGGTTAACATCTAGCATTAGTCATCTCACATGGCCCTATATTGGCCCTCCTTTTGGTTTCATTTGTTTAGTACTTTAAGAAATCGTAGTAAGAGAAAAATAATTTAAAATAAGTCTAAGAGTCTTAACCATGTTTTATATATAGCAACCACAATCAAATTATTTTGATGCTATGTGGAGGAATATGGTTTTATGGATTGAAAAAGGCTCTCTCCATCTGGATGATTGAAACCTAAATATGTTCAATTATTCTAGTTCTGTAACTACTCTAAAAGCACTCGTCTAATCCAATTGCTCAGATACCTTTGCATTTATCAGTTTCTATGACTCTCTTCCACTCCATATTAAAAAATTCAAATAACTGCATCTTTTCCTGTTCTATTTGCTATTTCCTTCAGTCACCAAATATCATACCTATTTTTTAGTTCTCCAACTTCTAACACTTCTATTAATTGGATTGGTTCACACAGGCAACCTATTTGTCCTGCATCAGAATGCTTTTTGAGAAGGGTGGGATGAAACTTTTAACCTTCCACTCTGTAAAAAATCAACTGTAGAACTAGCCTCCAAGGGAGTGTGATATTAGGATCATCAGGCAGCCCTTACCATCCTAATTTCAAGCACAAATGGGGATGTTTCTGGAAGCCCTAAAAAAAATTCTATTATTTCTCTCCACCTGTATAGGCCAAGCACCTCCAATAAGCTACCCCAGCTTGACAACCATCACAACCAGGATATAAAGCCCCTACAAAATCAATAATACCAAAAGGAAAACCCCAACACAATAGAAGAGCCTGAGAAATTGAGTCCAAAACTCAACAGCCAATGGAGTTAAGTGGTGATCGGCCTGCCATCCATTAAACCAAATTTCCCGCATATGAAATCATTCTGCATCACCAACCATTTCTTCTTTGATTGAAAATTATTACAAAGAAACACCTTTTGATGACTAAACACCCACTTATTGCCTGACATATTGGGGGCATGAAAATTTTCCAAAATTTCTTATGGAGAAATAAGTTTAGGCATGGGCTTTGCTTCTGGGGGAAGAGCTAATTTTGGTATCACAGTGACAAAATTCAACCCAGCCCACAAACCCATCGAACCTACCCAGCTATTTAATGGGCTCAGACCCACCCAGCGTCCCAGCCCATCAATAAAATGGTCGATGGTTTGGGTGGCTCCAACTAATGAAAATCAATCAGAGGATCTGCCAGTGTAGATTTTTTTTAATACAGAAGGAAAGAAACTACTAGGGAATTGCAAGGAGAGGCAGAGGGAGAAGTCATGGGGAAGAGAGAGAGACAACAACCTCAATATTAACTAAATCAACTAATTTTCCATTCAAAATTCCATAAATTCGTGCAAGGTTACAACCCTAGTAATAAAGACCAATTACCCCTAAACCTAGTAAATAACAATCCCTTCAAGTTACCAAAGAAAAACTAACTTAAGCTAATCAAATACTTGCTGTAGAAGAACCCAAACAACATAAACTACGGACTAACAATAAGACAAAGTACTCGACAGAAAAGGACTCTTTCTAGAATAAACTTACTTAGCAGCACATATGACCCAATCTTATCTATATACTTAATCCCGTATACAGAATTAAGACCCCAAATATGAGCTTGTAAAAGATGCCCATTACATCAATAAACTCAAAAGTAAGAAACCCAAGGTCCATAGAACCCAAACATGAGCCAAAATGAAGTCTTCCAAGGCCTGATTCGCCCAATTGGGCAATCTTAACTGCATCAATTCCCCCTTAATTGGAAAAACTAACCCTCAGTTTTGTATAACGGGAAAATCATCACCACTCGATCGGTACGTCAATACTTACTTTGATTTGACAGAGATCCAACATTTCTCTTAAAATCAGCAACAGTCTGCTATTAAACGTAAGGATCTATGGAGGAAGAATAAAATCAACTATCTCAATATCCTTAAGAACAAGGCCAAGTGGTGTCTCTCCAACTGAAATCTACTCTTGGGGCTCCAAATCTTTAAACGGACCATCAATCAATTCCTCTTGTGTCTGTATTATTGGTTTCAGTTTATAAGCTTTAAAAAGCTATCGAGAAGCAACCCTTTCAAGACAATAGCGTTAAGTAGATGGGAGGGTTTTGCGTACATGAGTTCCCTCAATGATGAAGAACAACCTTTCATTCTTCCATTCATGATGAACCAACTATGATTAACATGTTTGGAAGAAGGAAAATTTTGATGAAACTATAACCATCAGATTCAATGATAATCTCATCCGTCTTATACAACATCTTACCACGGCCTGCGAAGCGAAATTCTCACTTCACCCTTCATCTATGAATAGAACAGCAGTTCTACCACCGAACAGTCTAAACCTACCCAACTATTTAACGGGTTCAGACACACCCAGCCCATCAATAAAAAATTTGATGGTTTGCTTCGGTCCAACTAATGCAAATTGTGGAAAAATTCTCCTTCAGTTACAGATATCTATTCATCTCTAATTATTTTATTTCAATTGGGTTGACGCGAACTCATCCAATTACAATATGCTCCTAATGCATTATGGTAACCATGCACTATTTAAGGTCAAACAGGTTTATATACTATTTGGATTGGGGCAACCCACTATCAGCTAATGTATGGCACATGACAACATGGTGTTTTGGGTGAGTAGCAATATAATAATATTTAGATTTGAGAATTGGTAAGATGGGTTGAGATGGGTGGTGGGATGGGTTTGGGTGATGTCACTCATTTATTTAATGGGTCATGAGTGGGTTCAGTGAGCTTTGAGATGGTCAGCTGTCACCCAACCCTCCCAATTGTCTAACTCCATAAAAGAAATAGTAGAAGAAGTTGCAATTCTGTCTTTGGTCCTAATGTTGGAATGATCCCAGGTCCTTGGGGATAAGAGGGTACTCCCCCACAATAAAGGGTCATCATATGCACACTACAATCAGCCCGTCCATTACAACCCATTTCATAAATGGCCTTAAATCGTTTTGTGCTGTAAACCCTCCAGTTCCCAAGGAGATATCCGCAACAATTTGGCCAACAAAGAGACATTCCTAGATCTAAAGTTCCCAGTTGCTAGACCACCAAGTTGTTTACCTAGTGACAGAATTCCACTTGATAAGATGGCACAACTGGATGTCCCCTCTGTAGGGTCCTTCCACAGTAAATTCATTCCCAAAAATGATAGCAATGTTCTAACACAAAGACAGCTGAATTTCAAAATAGAAGGTCTATATGAATAGGTAAATAGAATAGATTAAAGTAACATATATGACTATTTCTTAATGACAACTTCTCCAAGAATGAGATGAGCCGACGAAAACAATAAGAATCTCTCTCTTCTGTCTGTTTGAATTTACATAGCAAAATGTCTTACTTGTCCCCAGTGATATCTCAACCAAACCAAAAGAAAGAAGAAGCAACCTCAGCTTCAAATGGTGCACAGATAATCCAGATTAAGGTTGAATGGAATTAAACTAAGCATAAGCCTGCAAGTGTTTCTCATAAAATGTATAAACAGATACATCTGAGTATTTTCCATGCAAAACAATGGTTGCAGACAAACCAAATAATACAAGAGGTTTTTTACTTTTTCTTTTTTTTTTTTTTT